>NC_072373.2:23590681-23893712 GCF_028885625.2 Pongo pygmaeus
GACTGGTGGTTCCTCATGCTGGGACAATGCAAACAATCGGACCCCTGCTACCCTCCCCACGAGTGTCAGACCAGCCTTGGGCCTTTGCTCCATGGTCCTTAACTGAGGAAAGAATGTGAGCGACCTGTTTAAGGTGACCGTATATATGTTATCTATTTCATACCAATTTTTAGAAAAGGTGGCTCAGTGGCTGGGTGTGGTGGCTCACGCCTGTAATCCCAGCACTTTGGGAGGCCGAGGCGGGTGGATCACGAGGTCAGGAGTTCGAGACCAGCCTGACCACTAAAAATACAAAAATTAGCTGGGCGCGGTGGCACGCGCCTGTAATCCCAGCTACTCAGGAGACTGAGGCTGGAGAATCACTTGAACCTGGGAGGCAGAGATTGCAGTGAGCCGAGAGTGGGCCACTGCACTCCAGCCTGGGCAACAGAGTGAGACTCCAACTCAAAAAGAAAAAGAAAAGGTGGCTTGGCTCACTCCAGTGAGAGCTGCCATCCCCATGGCCTCCAGATGGTCTCCAGACTGCCTTGCAGAGGTCATCCCATCCACCTAGCTGGAGTCTTCCTTTTTCACGGACTCTACAGGTGTTTTGGTAAAGTTTGGACTCCTACATACAGTCCCCCAGTCTGCATACCTCAGAGGTTTCTCCAGGCTCTGGGCACAGGTGGGCGCTCCTTTGTTTAGGGGAGGCTTCCTCAGGACAGAGGGAAGGGGCCACCCAGCCTTGAGGTCAGTACCTCTAGGGAAGCCCAGAAGCTGCCCATCACCTGGATTGAGAAGGGATCTGGGTGATGTCCAAGGTGGCCTCTTGTGCTCACAGCCCCCATGGACCTCCCAGTGGATAAGGCCTCAATGCATATGCTCCTGTCCATTGCAGTCAGCACATGGCTGAAATTCACAATGGGAGAGCTGCCCAGTGGGAGTCTTTGTCCAAGAACAAGTGTTCATCATGATGACTCCCAGCTCTACTTTCTCTACGGTAATAGACGATGGCTTAGGTTGGTCCCCCTTGAAGAACTGACTGTAGAGCAAACAAATACTTGAGGGGAACATAAAATACTTTAAGATTATAATTCATATTCTCAGAATGATTCCATAATAAGAAAGAAGCTTTGGGCATTTTAGTATTACTTATGAAAATAAGTAATACTCACGAGGCTCAGGTGGGAGGATCGCTTGAGCCCAGGAGGCAGAGGTTGCAGTGAGCCGAGATCATGCCACTGTACTCCAGCCTGGGCAACAGAGTGAGACACTGTCTAAAAATAAAAATTTAAAAAAGTATTCCTGCCTTGCTTCCTTTTGATAGTTGGAGCGCCTTTTCTTTTTGCGGACCTGCCACTAACTTCCTGTTTTCTGGCCCAGAAACATTTCTGTCTCTTGGCACCACCTTAGAGAGTTCCTTGAACATAGACTCCTGTGTGTCATTTTTTAAAAGATGGATGGAAGTCGCAGCATTTCCCTGCACTTCCATGTGCCCGCTCGCCCTTTCCCTCTACTTCCCTGCCTCTGTCTGTCCTGTCCTCTGCCCAGCGGGGGACCCAGGGGGAGGAGCTAAGCAGGGGGCGGGGACGCTGCTGAGCCGGTTGCTGCTCCGCCTAGGCAGAAGAGGCCGGAGCCCCTGGCCTGATTCCACAGCTCTTTCTTTCAGGACCCCCTCCCCAGAGTCCCCCCGCAAAAAGGAGCCCCTCAGGCCTATGGGCTGTGTAGATGCTGGTGGCAAAGCCTGTTGTCCCCTGCCAGCCCTCTTGTCTGCCATTTTCAAGCTACTTTTGCCTTCTGTGCCTCTAGGTCTCCCCTTCCCACTTCTGGGTATGGGGGGAGTGTGTGGATGCCACCTCCTGACTCCTCCTTCTTGCTGCCCTGAAGACCAACCTAGCAGGCCCTTCACTGTCAGCCTTGGAGGGCAGAGTTCACAGCCTAGTGGTGTTCAGGGCTTAAGGTCTTTGCAGGTCTTACACATGGACCTGGTCGTTCTACCTTCCTTAGTTCAGGATTCAAAAGCTCAGTGGGAGCCCGGGGAGCTCATGGTGCTTCTCCTAAGGTCCAGGGGCTCTGCCCCCGGCTCCTCTCATTGTGGTGGGGGGGTTGCTCTGGGACCCTCTCCCCTTTTAGCTTCTTCCAACTCCCAGCCAAAGTTGAAAGCCCTCTTCCTAGCAGCACAGTGTTGAAACTGCCCGTCGAGTGGGCGTCATGGGTGGACAGAAGCATCCAGTCGGGATGAGCAGCCTGGCCTCTGTACAGGAGCAGGTTCCTGCGGATGGGGTCTCCTGACCCAGCCTTGACCAGCCCTGACTTCCTGCTGTGCTTCTGTTCCCTCAACCAGCCCTTCCATTCCTCTGTGCCTCTTGGTTTCAGGGAAAAGCAAAGCCATTTAAAGTGCATAGCACCGTGTATGGCTGGTTCAGGCCTTCCGTAAATGTTTGCTAAATGGATAAAAGAATGAAGCTAAAAAGAAAAAAAAGGCCGGGCGCCGTGGCTCATGCCTGTAATCCCAGCACTTTGGGAGGCTGAGGCAGGCAGATCACTTGAGGCCAGGAGTTCAAGACCAGCCTGGGCAACATGGTGAAACCCTGTCTCTACTAAAAATACAAAAAATTAGCCCAGCGTGGTGACTCGCACCTACAATCCCAGCTTCTTGGGAGGCTGAGGTACAAGAATTGCTTGAACTTGGAGGCAGATGTTGCAGTGAGCCAAAATCGCACCACTGCACTCTAGCCTGGGCAACAGAGCAAGACTCTGTCTCAAAAAAAAAAAAAAAAAAATTGCTGCACACAGTAGCTCACATCTGTAATCCCAACACTTTGGGAGGCCGAGGTGGGTGGATCACTTGAGGCCAGTAGTTTGAGACCTTCCTGGCCAACATGGTGAAACCCCATCTCTACTAAAAATACAAAAAATTAGCCCAGCGTGGTGACTCGCACCTACAATCCCAGCTTCTTGGGAGGCTGAGGTACAAGAATTGCTTGAACTTGGAGGCAGATGTTGCAGTGAGCCAAGATCGTGCCACTGCACTCCAGCCTGGGCGACAGAGTGAGACTCCATCTCAAAAAAAAAAAAAAAAAAAAAAAGAAAAGAGAAAAAGAGGCACAAGTATTCTGTTTATTGTTTTGGAGGTAAACCCTCAAAACTGACCGTTGGAGTGGGGAAGGGTGGAGTGGAGATTATTGCTTACTGCTTTTCACTGTAGACCCTTCTGTGCTATTTGATTTTGTACCAAGACATGTCTTTCATGTCTTTAATTACATGTGCGCACACACACACACACACACCCCCCCAAAATGTTCTTTGGAAAACTCATCAGCTCCCACCAGGAACCTTTCAGGGCTCCAAAACCAAGAGGCAGGCCAAATGCTGAAGGGATAGCTTAGGGTTGCATTGCAGAGGAAGCAAAAAGTGTTTCTAGGAGGTGTCAGGGCCGCTTGGTGGCTGGAGTGTCACATTCCCTAATGAACATGCAGGAAGGGGGTCAAACATGCCAGTAGCTTCTCACAAGTGTGGATGGCAAAAGCTCGTTTCCTCTCCACGGCAGCTGCAGGGCTGAGCTGATGAAATGCTGAAGGTTTGGAGAAGAGGATCTGCCCCAGCAGGACAGGGCTTATCCCAGGGATTCCCAAATGACTCCATATTCATTATTCTGAATTTTGTTTACTTGGCCCACCTTTCCAATTATCTGTCAGAATGTGCAAATTATCCCTCCCTGCTTATCAGCCACACTCTGGAGATTAGGGAACAGGGTAATGACCCTCATTATCAATACCACAGCCCCCATGGATCCTCTTCCCTGGGCTGGTGAGAACGCTCCCTCTGCTTCATGGACTTGGTACCCACAGCCTAGAAGACACGATCCGAGTCTTTAACATTTTCCATCTAGAACAGGGTGATCCTAAAGAAAGGCCAAGGGAATCCTGTGAGGTCAAGGGAACTGCGTCTCCGAGGGAAGGGAGGTGGTTGAAGATGTGTCCCCAGGTGAAATCAGGGCACAGGGGAACAATGTTACTGCATACACAGTGTTATCACACACCTGGGCTTTGGCAAGCTTAGACCGTCCTGGAAGTGCATACAAGATAGAGTGCTGCTTTGGGGAAGCTGACCAGGGGTTAGGTGTTAGAATAGGAGAGATACTTCTTACCATCTTCACTGTCTGCATTTTTTTTCTTTTTCTTTACTTTTTTTTTTTTTTGAGACAGGGTCTCGCTCTGTCATCCAGCCTAGAGTGCAGTGGTACGATCTTGGCTCACTGCAACCTCTGCCTCCTGGGCTCAAAGTATCCTCCTGCCTCAGCCTCCCGAGTTGCTGGGACCACAGGTGCATGCCACTACGCATGGCTAATTTTTAAATTTTTTGTAGAGATGGGGTCTCAGTATGTTACCCAGGCTGGTCTCAAACTCCTGGACTCAAGCAATCCTCCAGACTCAATCTCCCAAAGGTCTGGGATTACAGGCGTTGAGCGATCGCACCCAGCCTGTTTTTTCAACTTTAAAGTTGTGTTTGTTGGTTACCAGTTTCCTTAAAGAATACTGGCCTTAATCTGGACTAAAATCTCATGTCTCAAATTTTCCATTTTAAATTTCTTAGCAAAAAAGGTATGATCCATCTATTCTCGCTCTCTTTTTCTTTCTTTCAGCAAATAGCATTTGAGCACCAATTATTTTCTATGCACTGTGCTCAGCATAACTACAGGATGGAGTAAGAGGGAATCCCTTTGCTGAGCCTGTGCTGTAGGGGAGCACCTGGGCATATCTCTCTATGATGCCAGGAGAAGGTGTCATCCCACTGTGTTCATGAGGGACCAAGGGGCACCTGGAGAACACAGTGATGAGCAAGGCAGCAAGAGGTGGGAGTGGTCAGAACACGACAGGAGGATTTTCATGAAGAAAGTGAGTGTTATGCCAAGGCTTGCCAGATGAGCTTGATTTCAAAGGTAAAGAAGAAAGGAAGGGCACGCAGGCATAGGAAAAAGAATGAGCAAAGAGATGACCATTCAGGGCCTCAGAATGCTGGGGGTGGAGGGCAGTGGCAAGGGCAGGATGTGGGGGTTGGAAAGCCAGGGTGGAACCTGGAGAAGAGCTTCCAGGTAAACTAAGGAGAAGAAACTTCTGTCTGTGATGCGGGGAGTCATGATAGTGGCTTCTGATCAGGGGCAAGATAGGAACTTCTCTGCATGAGCATAGAAATGGCAGGCTAAGTGTTCCCAGGCAGGCACAGGTCAGAATCAGCACCTGGTCTCCTGCCTCCTACATCAGGGGTCTTGTAGGAGAAAATTTCCAGAAGTACTGAAGCTGTGGGGAAAGACACAAAAGGGTTTTTTGCAGGAGAGGGAGGCAGAGGGGGTGGAGAAGAAACAAAAATTTAGAGGAAGGTGGAAATAATTACACTTTGATAGTTCTATTGACCTACATACTGTTAACTTTGGAGCATTAAATGTTATGATGCTGAGGCCGAGCGCAGTGGCTCACGCCTATAATCCCAGCATTTTGGGAGGCCAAGGTGGGTGGATCATTTGAGGTCAGGAGTTCGAGACCAGCCTGGCCAACATGGTGAAACCTCACCTCTACTAAAAATACAAAAATTAGCTGGGCGTAATTGTGGGTGCCCGTAGTCCCAACTACTTGGGAGGCTGAGGCAGGAGAATCACTTGAACCTGGGAGGTGGAAGTTGCAGTGAGCCGAGATCGTACCACTGTACTCCTGCCTGGGCAACAGGGTGAGACTCTGTCTCAAAAAAATGAATGAATAAATAAATGTTTTAATGCTGAATTTGCATATAACATGATTATGTTCAGGGTATTTAGAGAGAGAGAAAAGAAACCTCTTTGTTCACCTGTTCTTACTCTCAAATTTTCAGAGAAAGCCCAGAAAATACCTCAGGAAAAAATGTTTTTCTAGTTTTTTCCCATTTGTGTTCTTTTCTCTCATCACTGGCAATCAGGAAGTGGAGGAATCATCCAGAAGGGCCAGGTTATAAGTTTAATGGAATGATGGGGTTCTTCTCACCTGAATTCTCCGGCAGCTTCCTTGCCTGCTATTGGCCCCCACCTATCCTCACCCTCCCCTGCTTCTCAAACCTAATGTGCATAGAATCTTTAACACTCAGATTCCTGGACACTGCCGCCAGCAAAGTCCATTCAGGAGGCCTGAGTTGGGGTCCAGGAATCTGTATTTACATAGGTTTCTCAGGTGATTCTGGGCAGAAATCACTACCCCCAGAGACTCCCCCATGGAACATCCCCAGACCTGGTGGAAGGTGGGAGGTGCTGGAGCAGTGGGTTGTGGAAAAGCTGTCTGGGGCTAAGAGGAGGTGAGGAATGGGGAGCCCATCCCCAAAGCTTAGGGGCAGCTTGCCTCGTGGCTCCATCATAGCCAAGCTGGGCGGGTGGGATGGCTGGGCCGGATAACACCATATTAAGGAGACAGGAGTGGTCCAGGGAGGACAGAGCAAGTGGAGAAGTTTGGGTTATCTGAAGGTCATCTGGGTTGGAAGAGACTTTGGTCCTAAGTGCCTCAGTCCTAACGGATATGCACACCAACAAAACAGCTGGCAGTGCAAAGCATCCACATCCTCACACAGCATCCGTACAATTACACCTACAGCATCTGCAACATAACATCTCCAAAGAAAAAAAAAAAGTCTTCACAACATCTTAAAACCACTAACAATACAGGTTCAGAAACAGTCTACATTTTTTCCACTTTTTTTACACTTAGTAGTTACACTTAGTAATTTTTGATTGAGACAGCTTGGTTAAGTAGTATTCCCTGTTCTCCAAACACCTTCCGTCCCACCAGGACAGAAGAGGCTTTTTTACAATTTTTCAAGCCTGACCTGACCCCACAGCCAGACTCTCCACTCAGACCCTCAGAGGCCCAGCTCCTTCCGCTGCATGACAAAGGGTGGCTGCCCTCCCTCCTGACGGCTAATCAGCCCATTGTAAAAAGTTTCCCAATCCACATTCAAGCTCTTCTTTTGGCCCCTAGCTAATTGCTCAATTATTTTATTTCCCCAACAAAACTCTTCAGGCTGCTGGGAATCCACATTTAGGACCCAGGCCTGTATCTTGGGCCTCAGGAGTCTGGGGGATTTGGCCTTTCTCTGTTTGTCTGCTTCTCACGCCTCCCTGCCCCCTGCCCAGACCCGACCCTGGGTTGACTGAGTCCCCAGCTTGCCTGGGGCTGACAGATGACCCTACTGGCTTCAGGGGGTCAGGGCAGGACTGGAAATAGTTTGAGGGCGTGAAAAGAACTTTGGTATGAGAGTGGGAAGACCTGACTTTATGGGGGTATTGATCGTGGATCATTGACTGTGTGTGTTTGGGGAAGTTGTCATCTCTCTGAGCCTCATTTTCTCGTTTCTAAACTCCGGGGGGCAGGAGCATGGCCTGGATAGCCAATTTCAGTGTTAAGCTCTCTCTGATTCTACAAACTAGCAGGTGAAATAAAGAGGGTAAGTCGTCTGGCTGGACAAACCCCTCCATTGGTGCTAAATGTTCCCAGGCTCCTCCACCTAAGGGAGGTCCCCCAACATCAGGAAGGGATCTCAGTTTCCCAATCGTGGATCACTTGCCTAGGCTACCAGCAGCCCCCAGGGCCACCCTGAGCACTACGTGCCAGACACCCATCCCTGCAGGCAGGATCGGTCCTTAGAGAGGCTGGATATTGACTGTGTAGTTTCACCTCCTGTTGAGGGCTCTGCTCTAGCTTTGGTCCTGTGCTGAGAGGCCGATGCAGAAATATCAGCAAGACATCTGGGGGAGGCAGGGAATCAAGAAGGTGGGGGGTGGGGGTCCCTCCAGGGGGAGGCAGGGAATCAAGAAGGTGGGGGGGTCCCTCCAGGGGGAGGCAGGGAATCAAGAAGGTGTAGGGGGGTCCCTCCACTTTGCTATCTTCTCTGGAAATGAGGTTTCAATTTAGCTGGTCTGTTACCCCAGACCAGCTCAGGAGCTCCTGAATCCCCGGGGACCTCCAGAGGGTCTCAGCCCTGTGGTGTTTCCTAGCTGGAAGAGAACCTCGAATGGGCATCTGCAGGTCAGGGAAGCAGCAGCACCGGGGGCCTGGCCTCCCTCAGCCCTGGAACAGCAGGTTCCTGCTGAACCAGAACAGGGGCCCGTGAGGTCTCATTGTGAGTGTCCAGCCTCAGGGAGCTCCCAGTGGGTCTATATGTTGGGGGTCTGGGGAGGGGGTAGTGGCATGCAAGGACAGCCTGGGTGTTATATCCTTGGCACCAGTGATAAGCCACAGGGCTTCCTGTCGCCCAGTGGCAAGGGTAGTGGACTATTGCATATTTATGAAACACCAGCCCAGAACAGCTTCCAGAGACTGAGGCCCGCAGGTCCTGGCTTGCCTGTAAATGTGACAATTCTGCACCTTTTGGCCTGACTTAAGACCCAAATGTTTGCATCAAGTAAGTCCTTTCCCTGTTAATCACTTGCAAAGAAAGGCAACAGCTTCTCTTTTGAAGAAAGCTACTCTTGTCACAGAGAGAACAGGAGGTCCTGTTTGGACCGGACACAGTGGTGGGAATTTATATTTCATGGGATGTTCCAACTATGGGAGATGAGTGCCAAGATGGGATTTGAATTTCTCCTTGTGAATTACACAAATCCCATGGAAATACAGATGGGAGAGAAAAGGAAAGGGAAACAGAGAAGCAGCTGAGGTCATGATTCTATGACCCCAAGGGTCTCCTTCTCCCACCCCAGGGTCAGCTGTTAGGATTTCTGTATTTCCTCTTACCTTGGTTTGTGGACATATGTGACCAAATCCCTGTTCCTTCCCTTCAGATACCCTGAGCTCTAGCACCTACTATCTGTATGACCTTGGGCTAGTCAGACAACAGTTTTATGCTCAGTTTTTTCATCTATAAAATGGAAATAATAATGGCAACTTCCTCCTCAAGTTATGGTGAGAATAAAGAGTTAACAGTAAATATAAAACATTCTGAATAGTGCATGGCCCACAAGCACTATTAGCCACTGTGGTTATTATTTATGCTTATCTGTAGAGATGGGGTCTTGCTACGTTGTCCAGGCTGGTCTCGAACTCCTGGCCTCAAGTGATCCTCCTGCCTTAGCCTCCCAGAGTGCTGAGATTACAGGTGTGAGTCACATCACACTACGATTATTATCAGTGTTATTCTTATCCCTCCCCCTTCTCTGATGCTAAACACTCCCCCAACACACACACTACTAAAAGCCCTTCAGACAGCAGAGTCATTCTGGGGTGTGCTCTCCCCAGTGAGCTGGTAGACTGGCTCATGCCACCAGCACTCAGCTGGAGCCCAGGTCATTTCCAGACATAGAACAAGGGACAGAAACCTAGAAAGCAGAGGCCAGAGCTGCCCAGAGGCATGGCCTGTCCAAAGCCACAGGTACTGGGGGCAGATTGAGGTGGGAGCTCCCCATTCCTCCTCAAACACACATTTTAGACTGGCTGGGTTCAAATATGAGACTTCCATATGCAAATGCATATGTATATGTATATATATATATATGGTGGCATGAAGTCCCTGGGCTTTCATCCAAAAGAATTCCACCTTCGAGCACCAGAAGATTCCCTCTTCCTCTGCCTGAAATGTTTGAGGACAGAAGCAGGGGGATGACATGGAGAGACCTGTCAGTGACACAGCATTCCCACAAAGGGGCCAGAGTGCCCCCACTTAGAAGGTGAAGGGGGATGCCCCTTGCCCGGCAGCCCCCTCAGCCCAGAGTCCTTGTCCTCCTCCACCATCCTTACTCATGCGACAGGACATGGGCAAGTGAGGCTGTGGAGTCCTGGGAAGAGCTTCCCCCTGCACATCCTCAAATCCCCTATGCCAGTGCCAGGAGGAGGTGCCTACAGAGACAGATGCTCCATTTAGCTCCCAAGCCCTTCATTGAGGTTGGCGAGCAGGTCACTTCCCCAGGCAGTACTCTGACGTTGCATCTGCAAGATGCACCTGAAACTGACACCTGCCTCCTAAGGGCTGTGTGAATACACATTCAGAGCTTAGAACAATGACTGGCACATGCACTCAGGAAATGTGTGCTATTATTGTTGTTGATAGTTTTATAAAAAGCCACGACCTGGCCGGGCACGCTGGCTCATGCCTGTAATCCCAGCACTTTGGGAGGCCAAGGCAGGCGGATCACCAGGTCAGGGAATCGAGCCCATTCTGGCTAACACGGTGAAAACCCATCTCTACTAAAAATACAAAAAATTAGCCGGGCGTAGCATGCGCCTGTAGTCCCAGCTACTCGGGAGGCCGAGGCAGGAGAATCGCTTGAACCCAGGAGGCAGAGGTTGCAGTGAGCCTAGATCGCGCCACTGCACTCTAGCCTGGGTGACAGAGTGAGGCTACGTCTAAAAAAAAAAAAAAAGAGCCACGACCCTGTGAATGCAGATTTCAGGCGGATAATAATGATAGCAAACCCTTACAGAGTGTTTACCTGTCACTAGACACTGGGTGAAATATCCTGCATGTATTAATGCATTTAATCTTCACACTAACCCTATGAAGAAGACCTTATGATCATCGCCCTCTTTCCGTAGATGAGGAAACTGAGGCACTGAGAAGTTAACTAACTTGCTAGCAGGTCAGTTAGCAGATGGCAGTCCTCATATTTGAACGCGGCCAGTCTAAACTGTGTGTTTGAGGAGACACGGGGGGCTCCCACCTCAATCTGCCCCCAGTACCTGTGGCTTTGGACAGGCCATGCCTCTGGGCAGCTCTGGCCTCTGCTTTCTAAGTTCCTGTCCCTCATCTGTGTCTGGAAATGACCTGGGCTCCAGCTGAGTGCTGGTGGCATGAACTGGCCAGCCAGCTCACTGGGGAGAGCACACCCCAGAATAATTCTTCTGTCTGAAGGGAGGACTCTTGTGCTGTGGTCGTGTGACTGCAAAGGCACTTGCTGAAATTGCTGTTCCTGGGACTCCTAAAGACAGTGGAGCTGCCAGATTTGTGTCCTGACTGTGTCTAGACAGAGGATGTTATGGGGGGAGGGCAAGGACGGTGAGACAACCCTGAGGGATCCCTGGTGCGGGGACAGGCAGAGGGTGTGCAAGGAGTGTAGGTTGGAGGGAGATGACCAAGGGGCTTCTGTGAATGTGGCCAGAATCAGCCGGAAGGCAGAATCCTTCCCGCCCTTCCTTTATGATTTGCAAACCTGGACCCAGCCCAGCCTCCAGAAGAGACTTAAAGAGATTTAAGCAGCTGGCTAGCAGGACTTTGTTTTTCACAGAATAGACTCACTTTTTCATAGAACAGGGCTGGGGTAAGGCCAGGAAAATTCAACAGGCACTAAAAATATTGTCAAGCTGCTGACAGCACAGCCAGAGGCCCCAGGCCTGGGTGGCATCCAGACAGCCCTGTCCTTTCTAGACAGCCCCCTCCTCCAGGCTCAGGGACCTGTCTGGCTGTGAGCTCCCAGGAGGTCCCAGGGGTGTGACCTCCCTCCCTCCCTCCCTCCCTCTTCCCTTCACCCCAGGCCAGCCCAGGGCCAGCTATAAAGCTGGCCCAGCCTGGCTCAGCACAGCCAGCTGCCTGAGACCTTCCTTCAACCTCCTTAGAGGACAGCCCCACTCTGCCTCCTGCTCCTCCAGGGCAGCACCATGCGGCCCCTCTGGCTCTGCTGGGCACTCTGGGTGTTGCCCCTGGCCGGCCCCGGGGCAGCCCTGACCGAGGAGCAGCTCCTGGGCAGCCTGCTGCGGCAGCTGCAGCTCAGCGAGGTGCCCACCCTGGACAGGGCCGACATGGAGAAGCTGGTCATCCCCGCCCACGTGAGGGCCCAATACGTGGCCCTGCTGCGGCGCAGCCACGGGGACCGCTCCCGCGGGAAGAGGTTCAGCCAGAGCTTTCGAGGTGAGGCCCTCCCTCCCTGCTGCCCCCGGTCCCATGGTCAGGGGCAGGCCGGTTTTGCCCACTCTGGAGGTGTCAAAGGGCCCCTGGCCTTTTGGGACTCTGTGGGAGGCTGTGTGAGGGCCACGGTCCAAGGAGCAGTGAGGAGGAGCCGGGTCTGGGCCCAGGGTCTCCAGCTGTGCACTGAGGGCCCCCCTCCAGCCCAGGGGAGGTGCACCAGGCTAGACCTGCTGGAAAAACCAAGGCATCAGAGAAGGGGAGGGTAGAGGAGAGAAAGTAGAGCTGGGGGAGCAGGTGAGTGTGTGCCTCAAGGCACTTGGTGCAGCTGGACTCCCAGGGTATGTTTTCACTCTGCCACTCTGGTCTGAGCCTGACCTTGAGTAAATGGCTTTAAAATCCTCTCTCCACCATGTGCTCATCTGGAACGAGGGTATGACTACGTCTTAGCCATCTCCCAGCACTGTGAACATCAAAGTGAGTCCTTCAGGATAGAAGCATGTTTGGATAACTGAAAAATACCTAAGTAGACTACCTGGGTTATACCTGGCTGTCAGGGGTGCAGCTGGGCCTGAATCCTCCTGCAGCCTCTCGCCTCCCTAGCTCCTCAGTGCCCAGAGCTAGACCCCAGGCCAAGCACCTGGGTGAGGATTCTGCTCCCAGCATCTCAGCTGAGGCAAGCTTGCTAGCCAGGGTCCCACAGGCACCCCTGCCTGCTGGATGGAAATTGTTACTAAACAAGGCCCAGATCCAAGGGAGATTTTTAAACTGGGTTTACCCCAGAGATAGAACAGGGCCGGTGTTTCCTGGCCTGGCTGCCAGCTCAGTGGCCCTGCCATCCTCAGAGCTCCGCTAGAGTCGGGGGAGGCCCTGCTGACCCTGCTCTTGTCCCCAGAGGTGGCCGGCAGGTTCCTGGCGTCAGAGGCCAGCACGCACCTGCTGGTGTTCGGCATGGAGCAGCGGCTGCCGCCCAACAGCGAGCTGGTGCAGGCCGTGCTGCGGCTCTTTCAGGAGCCGGTCCCCAAGGCCGCGCTGCACAGGCATGGGCGGCTGTCCCCGCGCAGTGTCCAGGCCCGGGTGACCGTCGAGTGGCTGCGTGTCCGCGACGACGGCTCCAACCGCACCTCCCTCATCGACTCCAGGTGGGGGTCGCGCGGGCGCGCAGGGCAGGGGGAGGGCGCTGCTCGGCCCGGCTTGGGGGCAGGGACGCGGGGGGCGTTGCGGGGTCCTCAGGGCCCGTCCCAGTCCCCGCCCTCACGCGGCTCTGGGTCTCCGTGTCGTGTGTGTCATGTCTCAGGCTGGTGTCCGTCCACGAGAGCGGCTGGAAGGCCTTCGACGTGACCGAGGCCGTGAACTTCTGGCAGCAGCTGAGCCGGCCCCGGCAGCCGCTGCTGCTACAGGTGTCGGTGCAGAGGGAGCATCTGGGCCCGCTGGCGTCCGGCGCCCACAAGCTGGTCCGCTTTGCCTCGCAGGGGGCGCCAGCTGGGCTTGGGGAGCCCCAGCTGGAGCTGCACACCCTGGACCTCAGGGACTATGGGTAGGTGCCGGACTGGGCAGACCAGAGACAAGCAGCCACTGAGTGGTCCAGACCCCCGTCCCCAGGACTGTCTGGGGGACCGGATGGTGGCGGTGGGCGAGGGCTGGGGAGAGCGCGATGCAGACTGTCCCAGGATGCCAGCGATTGCCCACTATATGTCAGGGTTTCTAATGGCAGAAATTGTATTATTGGCCAGGCGTGGTGGCTCAGGCCTGTAATCCCAGCACTTTGGGAGTCCGAGGCAGGCTGGATCACCAAGGTCAGGAGTTTGAGACCAGCCTGACCAATATGGTGAAACCCCGTGTCTACCAAAAATACAAAAATTAGCCGGGTGTGGTGGTGCGCGCCTGTAATCCCAGCTACTCAGGAGGCTGAGGCAGGAGAATCGCTTGAACCTGGGAGGCGGAGGTTGCAGTGAGCCGAGATCACACCACTGCACTCTATCCAGCCTGGGGGACAGAGTGTGATTCCGTCTCAAAAAAAAAAAAAAGGAAAGAAAGAAAAGAAAAGAAAAAGAGATTGTACTATTCAGTCCAGGCGCAGTGGCTCACGCCTGTAATCCCAACACTCTGGTAGGCCGAGGTGGAGGATTGCTTAAAGCCAGGAGTTTGACACCAGCCTCAGCTACACAGTGAAATCCTATCCTTAAAAAAATTAAAAAAATAAAAAAGTTTTAAAGAAATGACAAAAATAAAATAAAAAATTGTAAGGCCAAGTATGGTGGCTCACGCCTGTAATCCCAGCACTTTGGGAGCCGAGGCCAGCAGATCACCTGAGGTCAGGAGTTCCAGACCAGCCTGGCCAACATGGTGAAACCCCATCTCTACTAAAAACATAAAAATTAGCTGGGGCTGGTGGCGGGCGCCTGTAGTCCCAGCTACTTGGGAGGCTGTGGCAGGAGAATTGCTTGAACCCGGGAGGCGGAGGGTGCAGTGAGCCAAGATCACAACATTGCACTCCAGCCTGGGCAACAAGAGAGAAACCCCCCCTCAAAAAAAGAAAGAAAAAGAACAAAAAAAAGAAATTATATGATTCATTTTATTTAAAAATATCTTTGATAATTTTCCATGGATTTTTATGTTGCCATTGACTCATATACACATGATTGTAATCATCTACTTTCACTTTACCCTTCTCCGTGATGAAATCTTTGAAAAATCCTAGCTTTAGCTGTTACTAGGGGCGATGAGCTTTCTTCCTGCTTTGGTGAATTCTTTCCTCATGGACCAGTTAACTCTCTGGAGCAGACAGGGGCTGTGTAGCACAGTGGTTAAGAAGAGGCCTTGGAACCGGTTGGCCTGGCCTCCATCTAGCTCTGCCTTCCACTGGCTGCAGGTCCTCTGGCACGTCACCGAACACCTCTGGGTGTCAGTGGCCTCAGGTGGAATGGGGTTAATGCTGGAACCTACCTGAGGATGAAATGCAGACATCACCTGAGATAATACATGTGAAGTACCTAGTTCATTGTCTGGCCTATTAGGAGACCTTTAATTAATAGTAGCCGATTTATTATTTATGTTTCAGATATGTTTATTCATTCATCTTCTCACAAATATCCAGCTTTTAGAACACAGTGAGAGCTGGATCATAAATCTCCCTCCTAGGTGCCCACTAAGCTGTGCCCCAGGCCTTCTGACCTCAGCCTTCCCAGCTGACCTCTGACCCTGCCTCTCTTTGCCCACACAGAGCTCAGGGCGACTGTGACCCTGAAGCACCAGTGACCGAGGGCACCCGCTGCTGCCGCCAGGAGATGTACACTGACCTGCAGGGCATGAAGTGGGCCGAGAACTGGGTGCTGGAGCCCCCGGGCTTCCTGGCTTACGAGTGTGTGGGCACCTGCCAGCAGCCCCCGGAGGCCCTGGCCTTCAAGTGGCCATTTCTGGGGCCTCGACAGTGCATCGCCTCGGAGACTGCCTCGCTGCCCATGATCGTCAGCATCAAGGAGGGAGGCAGGACCAGGCCCCAGGTGGTCAGCCTGCCCAATATGAGGGTGCAGAAGTGCAGCTGTGCCTCGGATGGGGCGCTCGTGCCAAGGAGGCTCCAGCCATAGGCGCCTGGTGTATCCATTGAGCCCTCTAACTGAACGTGTGCATAGAGGTGATCTTAATGTAGGTCTTAACTTTATACTTAGCAAGTTACCCCAACCCAATTTAGTGCTCCTGTATGACCTTCGCCCTGTGTCCTTCCATTTCCTGTCTTTCCTGTCCATCACCCATCCTAAGCACTTACGTGAGTAAATAATGCAGCTCAGATGCTGAGCTCTAGTAGGAAATGCTGGCATGCTGATTACAAGATACAGATGAGCGATGCACAAATTTTCAGCTGGGAGTTTCTGTTCTCTGGCAAATTCCTCACTGAGTCTGGAACAATAATACCCTATGATTAGAACTGGGGAAACAGAACTGAATTGCTCTATTACATGAGGAATTAAAACCTTCAAATCTCTATTTCCCCCCAAATACTGACCCATTCTGGACTTTTGTAAACATACCTAGGCCCCTGTTCCCCTGAGAGGGTGCTAAGAGGAAGGATGAAGGGCTTCAGGCTGGTGGCAGTGGACAGGGAATTGGGATGCCTGGATTCTGGTTCTGACAGGGCCACAAGCTAGGATCTCAAACAAACGCAGAAGGCTTTGGGTCGTCATTTCCTCTTAAAAAGGAGGAGCTGGGCTTCAGCTCTAAGAACTTCATTGCCCTGGGGATCAGACAGCCCCTACCTACCCCTGCTCAACCCTCTGGAGACTGAGCCTTGCCTGTGCATATTTAGGTCATTTCCCACACTGTCTTAGAGAACTTGTCACCAGAAACCACATGTATGTGCGTGTTTTTTGTTAATTTAGCCAAAGCAATTGAATGTAGATACTCAGAAGAAATAAAAAGTGATGTTTCACTCTGTGTCTGTTTTTAATTTCCAGGAGCAATAATGGGGAATGAGAGCAACATAATGATCTGAAGAAAGGACCCCCAACCTCTAGGGCGCACTGAAGACTATAATAGCTAAATTTATATAGATGAGGCTTTCATTTATGATATTTCTATTTTCTCACACAACTCTCATTCCAAAAATATTAAACAATCACTCACATATGTCTTCTCTTTAGTTTATGTGTTGCCAAAGCAAGCACTGCAGCCTCATTTTTTTTTGAGACAGAGTGTGGCTCTGTCACCCAGGCTGGAATGCAGTGGCACGATCATGGCTCACCGCAAACTCCGCCTCCCTCCCAGGTTTAAGCGATTCTCACACCTCAGCCTCCCGAACTACAGGCATGTGCCACCATGCCCAGCTAATTTTTTTTTTTTTTTTTTTTTTTTTTGAGACGGACTCTTACTCTGTTGCCCAGGCTGGAGTGCAGTGGCATGATCTCGGCTCACTGCAACCTCCTCCTCCTGGGTTCAAGCAATTCTCCTGCCTCAGGCTCCTTAGTAGCTGGGACTATAGGCGTGCGCCACCATGGCCGGCTAATTTTTTGGGTTTTGTTGTTGTTGTTGTTGTTGTTGAGATAAGTCTCGCACTGTCACCTGGGCGGGAGTGCAGTGGCGTGATCTCAGCTCACTGCAACCTCCGTCTCCCGGGTTCAAGCGATTCTCCTGCCTCAACCTCCCAAGAAGCTGGGATTACAGGCGCCCACCACCATGCCCGGCTAATTTTTTGTATTTTTAGTAGAGACGGGGTTTCACCATATTGGCCAGGCTGGTCTCGAACTCCTGATCTCATGATTCGCCTGCCTCGGCCTCCCAAAGTGCTGGGATTACAGGGGTGAGCCACCGTGCCCGGCCCTTGGTATTTTTTTCGTAGAGACGTGGTTTCACCATGTTGGCCAGGCTGGTTTCGAACTCCTGATTTTAGGTGATCTGACCGCCTTGGCCTCCCAAAGTGCTGGGATTACAGGCATAAGCCACCGTGCCCAGCCTAATTTTTGTGTTTTTTTAGTAGAGACAGGGTTTTGCTATTTGGCCAGGCTGGTCTTGAACTCCTGACCTCAAGTGATCCACCCACCTCAGTTTCCCAAAGTGGCATGAGCCACTGTGCCTGGCCTGCCTCCTATTTAGAAAGCACTGTAACCCCTAAAACAGTGGTGATGGGCAATGGGGGTTGACAATAGTGTGGTAAGCGAGCTAACATTTCTTGACCATTCACTATGAACCAGGGAACTGGGCTAGGCATTGTCACATGTCACTTAATTCTTGCAGCTATCCCATGAGGTGGATATTATTAATCCTATTTTTTAGATGAAGAAACAGCCTGAGGTAATGCGAGTGTATTGAATCTCTATCCCACAGAATGGGTTATAAACTTCTTCCTATGCCAGTCCCCAATAAGCTGCTTTGCTGATGACACAGGCATTAGGTTAGAACGTCATTTGGGAGCTGTCTTATGCAATTCCCCTCCATTTAGCTTTCCCATTCAGCTGGGTTTCCTTATGCTTGTCTATGGAGAAAGTTATACCGCAAAATGATGGTTCGGTCAATGACAGACCACATACACAATGGTGGTCCCATAAGATTACAATGGAGCTGAAAAATCCCTATGGTCTAGTGATATCATAGTCATTATAATGTCCTAGCACAACCCATTACTCGTGTTTGTGGTGATGCTGATATAAACACACTTACTGTGCTGTCAGTTGTATAAAAACATAGCACATGCTAGGCCGGGCAGGGTGGCTCACGCCTGTAATCCTAGCACTTTGGGAGGCTGAGGAGGGTGGATCACCTGGGGTCAGGAGTTCGAGGCCAGCCTGACCAATATGATAAAACCCCATCTCTACTAAAAAAACAAAAACTAGTCAGGCATGGTGACGGGCGCCTGTAGTCCCAGCTACTCAGGAGGATGAGGCAGGAGAAGAATCACTTGAACGCTGGAGACGGAGGTTACAGTGAGCTGATATCACACCACTGCAGTCCAGCCTGGGTGACAGAGCGAGACTCCATCTCAAAAAATAAAATAAAGTAAAATAAAATAAAGCACAGCACATGTAATTATATATAGTATATAATACTTGATAAGTGACTGTTACTGTTATGTATTTACTATACTTTTTATTATTTTAGAGTACTCGTTCTACTTATTAAAAAAAAAAGTTAACTGTAAAACAGGCTCAGGCGGTTCCTTCAGGAGGAATCCAGAAGAAGGCATTATCATAGGAGATGACAGCTCCATATGTGTTATTGCCCCTGAAGACCTTCTACTGGGACGAGATGTGGGGGTGGAAGACAGTGATATTGCTGATCCGACCCTGTGTAGGCCTAGGCTACTGTGTGTGTTTATGTTTTATTTTTTAACAAAAAACTTAAAAATTAGAAAAAAATAAACTTTTTAATAGAAAAAGCTTATAGAATAAGGATAGAAAGAGGCCAGGCGTGGTGGCTCATGCCTGTAATCCTAGCACTTTGGGAGGCCGAGGCGGCAAATTGGCTGAACTCAGGAGTTTGAGACCAGCTAGGGCAACATGGTGAAACCCCAACTCTACTAAATACAAAAAAATTACCTGGGCATGGTGGCGCATGCCTATAGTCCCAGCTACTCGGGAAGCTGAGACAGGAGAATCACTTGGACCCGAGAGGCAGAAGTTGCAGTGAGCCGAGATCACACCACTGGACTCCAGCCTGGGCGGCAGAGCAGGACTCTGTTCCCCTCCAAAAAAATAAAAGAATAAGGATAAAAAGAAAAATATTGTATAAATCTGTACAATATGTTTGTGTTTTAATTGTTATTACAAAAGAGTTGGCCGGGTGTGGTGGCTCATGCCTGTAATCCCAGCACTTTGGGAGGCTGAGGTGGGCGGATCACCTGAGGTCAGGGGTTCAAGACCAGCCTGACCAACATGGTGAAACCCTTTCTCTACTAAAAATACAAAATTAGCCAGGCATGGTGGTGCATGCCTGTAATCCCAGCTACTCGGGAGGCTGAGGCAGGAGAATCGCTAGAACCTGGGAGGCAGAGGTTGGAGTGAGCTGAGATCGCACCATTGCACTCCAGCCTGGTGACAGAGTGAGACTCCGTTTCCAAAAAAAAAAAAAAATCAAAAAGTTTCTTTTTCATTTAACGTTTATAAAACAGTTACAGTAAGCTAAGGTCAATTATTAAAGAAAGAAAAATGTATTTTTACAAATTTAGTGTAGGCTAAGTATACAGTGTTGATAAAGTCTACAGTAGTGTACAGTAATGTCCTAGGCCTTCACAGTCACTCATCACTCACTCACTGACTCACCCAAAGCAACCTCCACTCCTCCAAGCTCCATTCATGGCAAGTGCCCTATAGATGTTGTGCCATTTTAAAATATTTTACACTATATTTCTACTATATCTTCTCTATGTTTAGGTATGTTTAGATACACAAATACTTACCATTGTGTTACGATTGCCTACAGTATTCAGTACAGTAATATGCTGCACAGGTTTGTAGCCTAGGAGCAATAGGCTATACCACATAGTCTAGGTGTGTAGTAAGCTCCACCGTATAGGTTTATGTGAGTGCGCTCCATGATGTTTCCACACCAATAAAATCGCCTAACAATGCATTTCTTAGAACATATCCCCATCGTTTTTTTTTTTTTTTTGGGTCGGAGTCTTGCTCCGGAGGCTAGAGTGCAGTGGTGTGATCTCAGCTCACTGCAGACTCCGCCTCCCAGACTCAAGTGATTCTCCTGCCTCAGCCTCCCGAGTAGCTGGGATTACAGGTGCCTGCCACCGCACCCAGCTAATTTTTGTATTTTTTAGTACAGACAGGGTTTCACCATCTTGGCCAGGCTGGTCTCCAACTCCCGACCTCATGATCCACCTACCTTGGCTTCCCAAAGTGCTGGGATTACAGGCATGAGCCACCACACCAGGCCGATATACCCATTGTTAAGTGAGGCATGGCTGTACTTCGGGATAAAGGACTCTCTATTTCTTACCTACAAAGCTAATTAATACTAACTAAATAATAAGAGAAAAATAGGCTGGGTGTGGTGGCTCATGCCTGTAATCCCAGCACTTTGGGAGGCTGAGGCGGGTGGATCGCTCTAGGCCAGGAGTTCGAGACCAGCCTGGCCAACATGGTGAAACCCCATCTCTACTAAAAATACAAAAATTAGCCAGGCATGGTGGTGCACACCTGTGATCCTAGCTACTCAGGAGGCTGAGGTAGAGAATCACTTGAACCTGGGAGGTGGACGTTGCAGTGAGCCGAGATTGTGCCACTGCACGCCAGCCTGGGTGACAGAGAAAGACTCTATCTCAAAAAAAAATTAAAATCATAACAGAAAAAAAAATAGAGCTAAAAAATGTCTAAAGACAGCCAAGATTTTCCACTTGGGGTATTGTAAATATCAGGGCATATGGTTGCTTTGTGTACCAGAAGGATATCAATATCCACCTGAAGAACTCTACCAGCTACACAGTGATGTATCTGTGGCTCTAAAAGATCTGTGGATTCCCAGGCAGTCACGTGCAATCAGTGACAGAGATGGGCCTGCTCACACCAGGCTGAGTGTGAGCTAAAAAAAAAAAAAAAAAAATGCAGGAGATTGGCTTCATTTCAAAATGTAAGGTGTGCTCATTAGGATAACGAGACAGTGTGGTAGACAGAATGCTCTCCCCAAAGACACCTGGGCCCTAATCCTTGCAACCTGTGACTATGTTATGTTACATAGCAAAAAGGACTCTGCAGATGTAATTAAGGTTACAAACCTTAAAATACGGAGATTATCTTGGATTATCTGAGTGTGCCCAATCTAATCACATGAGCCCTTCAAAGCAGAGAACTTTCTCTGGCTGGAGGCAGGAGAGATGACGTAGAAGGGAGAGGTCAAAGAGATCTGAAGTATGAGAAGGACTTGCCCTGCTGTTGCTGGTTTGAAGATGAGGGAGGCCATGAGCTAGAGAATGTGAGGCCTCTAAAAGGTGGGATGACTCCCAGCTGATAGCCAGCAAGGAAAGGGGACCTCAGTTCTACACCCACATGGAAGTGAATTCTGCCAACACTTGAATGAGTCTGAAGGTGGATCCTTCCCCAGAGCCTCCAGATAAGAGCCCAGATCATCAGCCGACATGGGGATTTGTCTTTATGAGACCTGGAGCAGAGAAACCAGCTGAGGCTACTCAGACTGTTTTTTTGTCTTGTTATGTTTTGTTTTGTTTTGTTTTGTTTTAAAGACAGGGTCTCACTGCCACCCAGACTGGAGTAAAGCACGATCGCAGCTCACTGCAGCCTCGATCTCCCAGGCTCAAGTGATCCTCCCACCTCACTCTTCCCAAATAGCTGGGACCTACAGGCTCATACCACCATACTGGCTAATTTTTAAAATTTTTGTAAAGACAGGGGTCTCCCTACGTTGCCCAGCATGGCCTCAAAGTCACACTTTAAATCTACAAAATGTGAGATAAAGTTGTTTCATTTTAAGCAGCTAAATTTGTGATGAATTAATACAGCAGCAATAGAAAATTAATACAGACAGTAAGCCAAATCCCATTAGAAGTAGGATGTAATTACAATTTTTTTTCACTTAAAAGATGAAATAAAGGGCCAGGTGCAGTGGCTCAAGCCTGTAATGCCAGCGCTTTGGGAGGCCAAGGCAGGCGGATTGCTTGAGCCTGCGAGTTCAAAACCAAACTGTACAACATAGTGAGACCATCCCCATCATCTATACTTTAAAAAATACAAAAAATTAGCCAGGAGTAGTGGATGTAGTCCCAGCTACTTGGCAGGCAGAGGTGGGAGGAGCATTTGAGCCTGGGAAGTTGAGGCTGCAGTGAGCCGTGATGATGCCACTACATTTTAGCCTGGATGACACAGCAAGAACTTGTCTCAAAAAATAAATAAATAAATAACATTAAAGATAATTTTTAATATATTGCAAACCACCCATAATCCCACCATCCTAAAACAAAATTATTTTGGTTTTTGCATATCACCTGTTTCCATGTAGCATGAGTAAATACTTATTTTAAAAACCAAGGTTTTGGCCGGGCACGATGGCTCACGTCTGTAATCAATCCCAGCACTTTGGGAGGCCGAGGTGGGTGGATCAAAGGTCAGGAGATGGAGACCATCCCCTGGCTAACATGGTGAAACTCTGTCTCTACTAAAAAAAAAAAAAATACAAAAAATTAGCCAGGCGTGGTGGCAGGCACCTGTAGTCCCAGCTACTCGGGAGGCTGAAGCAGGAGAATGGCGTGAACCTGGGAGGCGGAGCTTGCAGTGAGCCGAGATCCTGCCACTGCACTCCAGCCTGGGGCAACAGAGCGAGACTCCGTCTCAAAAAAAAAAAAAAAAAAAAAAAAAAAATCAAGGTTTTGGCCAGCCATGGTGGCTCACGCTTGTAATCCCAGCACTTTGGGAGGCCAAGATGGGTGGATCACCTGAAGTCAGGGGTTCGAGACCAGCCTGGCCAACATGGTGAAACCCCGTCTCTACTAAAAATACAAAAATTAGCTGGGTGTGGTGGTGCACACCTGTAGTCCCAGCTCCTCAGGAGGCTGGGGCAGGAGAATTACTTGAACCTGGGAGGCAGAGGTTGCAGTGTGCCGAGATCGCACCACTGTACTCCAGCCTGGGTGACAAAGCTGGACTCCATCTCAAAAAAAAAAAAAAAAAAAGTTTTTTTAATTTTTTTTTTATTATTATACTTTAAGTTCTAGGGTACTTGTGCACAACGTACAGGTTTGTTACATATGTATACATGTGCCATGTTGGTGTGCTGCACCCATTAAGTCATCATTTACATTAGGTATGTCTCCTAATGCTATCCCTCCCCCCTCCCCCTACCCACAACAGGCCCCAGTGTGTGATGTTCCCCTTCCTGTGTCCAAGGGTTCTCATTGTTCAATTCCCACCTATGAGTGAGAACATGCGGTGTTTGGTTGTTTGTTCTTGCGATAGTTTGCTTTTTTTTCTTTCTTTTCTTTTTCTTTTTTTTTGAGACAGGGTCTCACCCTGTTGCTCAGGCTGGAGTGCAGTAGCAGGATCTTAGCTCACTGTAACCTCCACCTCCGAGGCTCAAGTGATCCTGCCACCTCAGCTTCCTGAGTAGTTGGGACTACAGGCACGAACCACCACATTCGGCTAATTTTTCATTTTTATTATTTATTTATATTTATTATTTTTTTTTTTTGGTAGAGACAGAGTTTTGCCATGTTGCCCAGGATGGTCTCGAACTCCTGAGCTCAAGTGATCCTCCCGTCTCAGCCTCCAAAGTGTTGGAATTACAGGCATGAGCCACTGCGCCCGGCCAAAATCAAGTTTTAATGTGCATATTGCATGGGAAAAAGAAGTGAAGACAGTCATTCTCCAAAAGGGTCACATTTGTTCAAATCTTTGTGTGGTGGGATTGAAAACAATGTTTTTCCATTTGTTCTCTTTCTTTTTTTTTTTTTTTCTTCGAGGCAGAGTGTCACTCTGTCGCCCAGGCTGAAGTGCAGTGGCACGATCTCGACTCACTGTAACCATTGCTTCCTGGGTTCAAGCGATTCTTGTGCATCCGCCACCAGAGTAGCTGGGAGTACAAGCACAGGCCATGATGCCCAGCTAATTTTTGTATTTTTAGTAGAGACAGGGTTTCGCCATGTTGGCTAGGCTGGTTTGGAACTCCTGTTTTCAAATGATCACCTGCCTTGTTCTCCCAAAGTGCTGGGATTACAGGAATGAGCCACTGCACCCAGTCTTCCATTTGATCTCATTTCTAATTTTTCTAAAATAAACATGGATTATTTATGCAATAACAAAAAGAATGCAAAAATGCACTCAAAACTGTGCCTCTTTGGAGAGGCTCCTAGGACAGGGAGGACTGAGGGCCAAGGCACTTGCCATCTGTTTATCTGGGAGCAGCACAGGCTTCTCTCTCATTTCCTAGGTCATCTCAGTTCTTAGGAGAGACTGGCCTGCTATTTAGAGATAGGAGAGACTGGCCTGCTGTTTAGAGGGAGGCCCTGAGGCCCTGATAGTGAAGAAGCAGAAGTAGACAGAAGTGAAGCAGTATCCATTTTGTCTGAGATAGCTGGAGGGGGCCATCAGGCAGGACAGAGGGGAGTGAAGAGGGAGGAAGGGTACAAACAGCTGAACCTGACTGGTGGATGAGAGGATGGGAGTAGAGGGGTGAAGGTGGGCAGTCCGGGAAGCTTTGTGGACGTGTCTGCTCAGAGACAGCAAAAGGATAGTGGGTGCCCAAGGAGACAAGTGCCAGCAGGGACTGAGCATGTCCCATGGCAGGATGGCAGTGCAAGGCTAGGGGTGTCCTTTAGGGTGGCTGGATGGGAACGAAGGGCTTCCCCTCTCCTCTCCTCAACTTCAGTTCAGAGGAACTCCACAGGCATCGGATGTGATTGCCTTAAAAACCAAGGCAGTGGCCACGGCACCAAGGAAATGGGCCTTTAGAGTTAGCAAGGTCATTAAAAGAGAATAAAATGGGCTTACCTACATTTAAAATAGGTAACAGGCTGGGTATGGTGGCTCATGCCTGTAATCCTAACACAGGGAGGCCAAGGAGGGAGGATTGCTTGAGGTCAAGAGTTCAAGATCAACCTAGACTAACATGGTGAGACCCCGTCTCTACTCTATTTTATATATATATTTTATATATATATACATATTTGGGTTTTCTTTTGTTTTCTTACTTTGTTTTTATTTTTTGTTGTTGTTTTCTTTTCTCTTTTGCTCTTTTTTATTTCCATTTTATATTTTTAAAAAATAAAATATAATAGATTTTGTATATATAAACTTTAAACTTTGGAGATGAAAAAATAATAGATCAAAACTACCACAAAAAAGAACAGTTTGTGATCAGTGGCTCACTTGCTGCCCTAAGTCCAAACTGAGGGGAGCAAGTGCCTTTGCTACTCCGTGTCTTATGTGGCCAGTCCTGGCTGGGGATGAAGCCAACACTGGGGGTCACCAACATGGCCTCTTTTTTTTTTTTTTTTTTTAGACAGAGTCTCACACTGTCACTCAGGCTGGAGTGCAGTGGCACAATCTTGGCTCACTGCAATATCCACCTCCCGGGTTCAAGCAATTTCCCTGCCTCAGCCTCCTGAGTAGCTGAGATTACAGGCGCCCGCCACCACGCCCGGCTAATTTTTTGTATTTTTAGTAGAGATGGGGTTTCACCACGTTGGCCAGGCTGGTCTCGAACTCCTGACCTCAGGTGGTCCATTCGCCTCAGCCTCCCAAAATTCTGGGATTACAGGCGTGAGCCACCGCACCTGGCCATCCTTTCTTAGGCTTTTGCAGTTCTCCTATTTCACCCTGGCTCCTGGAAGCGGAAACGGGAGATATCAATGCAAGGCAACCAGGTAAGGGATGGGTGTATGTAAGGGGTCGGAGTGACACAAGTGTCCCCCACACCCCACTCCAAAACACACATTCAGCTTCAGCACAACCTCCTGTATTCCAGGTCAGATCCAGAGCTCCCCACAACAGACCACAGCCAGGAAAAGCAAAGGGCCCTGCAATGCCCTGGTGGACTATGGGGAGGGTGAGTATCCTGCAGAGGAGCAGGCAGCATTAGGAAGTTGTGAAGGAGGGTAGACCCCCAACTTCCTCACTACCTGACAAAGACTCCTCTAAACCAAAGGGAGGCCAAATGCAGGCAAACAGAAATGAGACAAAGAGAAGAGGGGAAGTGCTGGCAGCGCAGTGTTCTAGTTCCACTCCTGAGGTCCTGCTCTCTGTAGGTGCCCCTTCTGGTCTGTGAGCTCCCCTGTGCCTCTCCCAAGCGCTGTACAGAAGCCCCCCTTTTCCTTCAGCCAGTTTGGTTTCTGGTTTCAGAGCTTTATGCTGGTAACCATTAGGCTATGCTGCAACATGGCAGCTATGAGAGCTCTTAAAGCCCCAAACCACTGGACCTTACAAATCTCACTTCTGGGAGTCACATTAAGAAAATAATGAGTCAGGCAAAGATTTTATCACAATAATATAAACAAAACTTTAAAAAATTGAAGGCCGGGAGCAGTGGCTCACATCTGTAATCCCAGCACTTTGGGAGGCTGAGGCGAGTGGATCACCTGAGGTCAGGAGTTGGAGACCAGCCTGGCCAACATGGTGAAACTCCATCTCTACTAAAAATACAAAAATTGGCCGGGCGTGGTGACACATGCCTGTAATCCCAGGTACTCGGGAGGCTGAGACAGGAGAATCACTTGAACCCAGGAGATGGAGGTTGCAGTGAGCCGAGATTGCGCCACTTCACTCCAGCCTGGGTAACAAAGACTCCATCTCAAAAATAAATAAATAAATAAAAATAAGAAATAATAATAAATTGATGTTTTATGAGGACAGGAACTTGTCTGTTTTGTTCATAGCTATACTCCCAGAACCTGGCTCAGTAAGTTATCTATTATATAAATCAATAAACCTAACATTGACCTTTGAATGGTTAAATCAGTAAGGTACATACATATAATGAAATAAGTAGTCATTAAAACTGTCTTAAATAACTTTTCAGTGACATTGGAAAATGCTCGTGTCTACTAGAGAAATTTCAAAACTACATATACATCATTTATTTCCAATGATGGAGAAAGTAGATATGCATAGGACATGATAGTGTAAGGAAATACACCAAAAATGTTTGTAAGAAACTATCCTTGGGAAGTATGATGTGGATGATTTTATTTTTACTTTTATCTCCAAACTTTCCTCAATATGTCTGTATTACTTTTCTAATTTAAAAAATACAGAGGCCAGGTGCTGTGGCTCACGCCTGTAATCCCAGCACTTTGGGAGGCTGAGACAGGCAGATCACCTCAGGTCAGGAGTTCAAGATCAGCCTGACCAACATGGAGAAACCCTGTCTCTACTAAAAATACAAAAAATTAGCCGGGCGTAGTGGCGCATGCCTGTAATCCCAGCTACTCCGGAGGCTGAAGCAGGAGAATCGCTTGAACCAGGGAGGTGGAGGTTGCAGTGAGCTGAGATCGTGCCATTGCACTCCAGCCTGGGCAACAAGAGCGAAACTCCGTCTCAATAAATAAATAAATAAAACAGAGCATTATTTTGCTTAATAGTAAATATTATATTTGGTCCTCACTTTAAAGGGTGTACAAACTGGGGGCCTGGGGACTTGCTCAGGGAAGTTCACAGAAAGCAGCCCCTTGCCTGGGAGTGGGGGTGTGCATTACAAGGAAGGGACTAGAAAAGCTAGCAGAGAGACCATGGGAACTGAGGGTCCCCAGCTCTTCTGAGTCCTCTAGGAACGCCACCTTCTTCCTCTCTACTTCTGTCATTTGTTCCCTGCGGCCCCTTATATTTACTACTGATGGAAAAGGAAACATCACATTGGTGGAGCTTTTTAAAGCAAGAGACAGGTCGGGCGCGGTGGCTCACGCCTATAATCCCAGCACTTTGGGAGGCCGAGGCGGGCGAATAACCTGATGTCAGGAGTTGAAGACCAGCCTGAACAACAGGGTGAAACCCCGTCTCTACTAAAAATACAAAAATTATCCGGTCGTGGTGGCGGGCCCCTGTAATCCCAGCTACTCGGGAGGCTGAGGGAGGAGAATCGCTTGAACCCGGAAGGCGGAGATTGCAGTGAGCCGAGATCGTGCCACTGCACTCCAGCCTGGGCAACAAGAGTGAAACTCCGTCTCAAAAAAAAAAAAAAAAAAAAAGTGACAGCAAGGGGCTGGGGGGTGCGGGCTCGCGGAAGAGTCGGAGACTCGAACTTGTCCTTCTTGTATCTAGTCTGGACAAATTCGCGAGAACCACTCAAGTTCAAGTGAATAAGCCGCGGCTGACCACCTTGGTGCCGCCTCTCCGCCACCCGGTCTGAATCTACGCCAGAAGGGCCTCTTTCATCCCCGCAAATCGGCAACCTGGAGAATTCCTGTGGGCCATGAGGGGCATCTGATGGCTAGTGCCAGAAATAATATTAGCCAGGCCTGGGCCAGGCCTCAGCCCTGAGCCCGAGGTGGCTTAGGGACAGCGACCTCAGCCTTGGGGTGGGGGGGTGGGGGGTCGGGCGTCCTGAGCCGGCGGGCGCCTGGAGCTCAAGCCAAGCTGCCACAGGGGCTTCCGGGACTCCAGCCCGGAGTTCCGCCCTCCAGTCGCGAGCGGAGAAGGCGGGCACGCGGCCCGGGCGCGGCCGCGGATTGGCCCGCCCGAGATCCTGGCCACGGATTGGTAGCCCGGACGGGGCGGGGCCACATGGCCTAAGGCGCCATCAGCCACCCGGGAGATATCCGCCGGGGGAGAACAGCGTTGCACCATCCCAGAAGCTGCTGTTAGCTCGCCCGCCCTCGGCACGCCGCCCGTTCGCCCCTGCGCTGTCCGCCCTTCCCCTAGCATTACTTCCGGGCCCGCGCTGAGGGGGTTCGTTCGGCTGCCAGGAGGCGTGAACCGCGGACCATGAGCGTGGGCTTCATCGGGGCCGGCCAGCTGGCCTATGCTCTGGCGCGGGGCTTCACGGCCGCAGGCAAGCGCGTGGAGGCGGGAGGCGGCTTCGCGGGCGGTCCCGAGGCCCGAGGGGGCCTCCGTCCCACCAGCATGAGCGAATGAAAGGGGAGTTTGCGTCCGGTGGGGTAGATGAGACCGGTTGAGCAGCAAGTGCGTTTTTTGTCCTCGTAGAGGGTTGAGGGGGAGAGGGAAACTGGCACTGTTAGGACGGCTCTGGGTTTTAGAGCCGGGGAAAGCGTGGTAACGGGCTGGGCCGCGACACCTAGTTGAAAAGCTCTGTCTTCTGCAGGCATCCTGTCGGCTCACAAGATAATAGCCAGCTCCCCGGAAATGAACCTGCCCACGGTGTCCGCGCTCAGGGTAGGTGGAGCCGGGCGGAGTGGGAAGCAGGTGGAGGCCCAGGAAAAGGATGACCTGAGATGAAGTGAGTCCGGCCGGCCCCTGCGCCCAAGTGCTGGTCTTTGGCCGGCGGTGACCTTCACTCCAGGAACATCACAATCCTTCCACCTTCTCTTGGGCAGCTCAGTGTGGTGGGAACACCCAGGCAGACATACTGGGGGTCAGATCCAGACACTGGAGTGGTAGAGGATTAACTGAGGTGATTATATGATGAAAGCATCTGGCACATAGTAGTTACCTAATAAATACTCATTTTAAAAATTTTTTTTTTCAGACAGGGTCTTACTCTGTCGCCCAGGCTGGAGTGCAATGGCGCTATCTCAGCTCACTGCAACCTCCGCCTTCCGGGTTCAAGCGATCCTCCCACCTCAGCCTCCCGAGTAGCTGGGATTACAGGCACCCACCATGCGCGGCTTATTTTTGTATTTTTGGTAGAGAATACTGTTGGCCAGGCTGGTCTCGAACTCCTGGCCTCAAGTGATCTGCCCGCCTTGGCCTCCAAAAGTGCCGGGATTACAGGGGTGAGCCACTGCGCTCAGCCATTTTTCTTAATAGACGAGTTGTATGACCTTAAAGTACTCAGCCACCTTGAGGCTATTTCCTCATTTACAACAGTGGCCACTTTGCTGTTATTTTGAGTCGTGAATGAGCATATTGGGAAGAATCTGGTGAGTTAGTTGTTCTGCTCTCCAAAAACATATTCCAAGTCTTCACCCAAAACCTGTGCTCTGTGGGAGAGGATGGCTGATGAGGCAGGTGACAGGCAGTGTCTGTGCCTAGGGTGGGCTGATGTCCCTAGCACTGGAGGGTCCTGCTTCTCAGTTTGGAGTCATAGAGGGATGGATGGCTTCCAGCCTAGCCCTGGACCACATGGAGACTGTGCGGTCCCCACGAACAAGTGGCCAGGGTTAGGATAGGGCCTGACTCAGCTGTGCTTCTGACGACCAGGTATTAGCATTTCCCTTTGCCCTGCCACTTTTCACCATAGGGCCTTCTTACCTGGCAGAGGAGTGCCTTAGATGCCAGAAGATTGGCAGGGAAGAAGGGCAGCCACTTCCTCGTTACCATGGAGAAGCTTGTCATGCTCCAAGCCTGTGCTTACTTGTTCAGTAGCAACAATGGGAAACTATCATTTGGGGTGGGGGTAGAACCCTGAGGGCATAAAGCTAAGAATTCCAGGCTGCATCTGGTAGAATCGGTTTGGCAGGGGTTCAGCTGCTCCCTGGGAGGCCTTGGCATAGCCAGGCTGCTCCAGCACTGTGAGCTGGGAGTCTCCTCTTGCAGAAGATGGGTGTGAACCTGACACGCAGCAACAAGGAGACGGTGAAGCACAGCGACGTCCTGTTTCTGGCTGTGAAGCCACATATCATCCCCTTCATCCTGAATGAGATTGGGGCCGACGTGCAAGCCAGACACATCGTGGTCTCCTGTGCGGCTGGTGTCACCATCAGCTCTGTGGAGAAGGTGCTCATCTCAGCCCTGATGCCCCTTGTGCGAGGGGAGGGTTGACCCAGGAATGGCAGCTAATGGGTGGGTGCTGGTGGGAGCTGTGCCCTGGCCACTCATTCGGCTCTCTCCCTCACCCTAGAAGCTGATGGTGTTCCAGCCAGCCCCCAAAGTGATTCGCTGCATGACCAACACACCTGTGGTAGTGCGGGAAGGTGCTACAGTGTACGCCACGGGCACCCATGCCCTGGTGGAGGATGGGCAACTCCTGGAGCAGCTCATGAGCAGCGTGGGCTTCTGCACTGAGGTGGAAGAGGACCTCATTGATGCCGTCACGGGGCTCAGTGGCAGTGGGCCTGCCTATGTGAGGCCCTCATTTGCTCGTTCAGCCTTCCAGGAGTCTAGGCAGCAAGATGAGCTGGCAGGCAGGCTTGGACTGGGGGTGGCTCCCACCTCTTGGGCACAGCTGGCTGGTACAGGATGCTAACCCTTGGAAGTAGTTCCAGTCATCAGAAAGCAGACCTTAGGAAAGGCCCTTCAGTGCCTGTGGCCTGGGGCTTAGTGAGTGTCTCCACAGGCATTCATGGCTCTGGACGCATTGGCTGATGGTGGGGTGAAGATGGGTTTGCCACGGCGCCTGGCAGTCCGACTCGGGGCCCAGGCTTTGCTGGTCAGTATCTTTCCCCTGCATGTTCAGGACCAGGGTGTAGAATGGGGGTTCTTGTGCATCACTGAACTGGGGCGGGAGTTGGTTGGGAATCTGGCGTAGCAGTTGGGCAGGAGCAGTGGGTATGGGGAAGCCTGTTCCAACGCACACCAGCAACTTTCTCCTAATGTGCCCTTCCCCACAGGGAGCTGCCAAGATGCTGCTGGACTCGGATCAGCATCCATGCCAGCTCAAGGACAATGTCTGCTCCCCTGGGGGAGCCACCATCCACGCCCTGCACTTTCTAGAGAGTGGGGGCTTCCGCTCTTTGCTCATCAATGCAGTTGAGGCCTCCTGTATCCGAACACAGTGAGTCCATCCCGCTGACTTCTGTCCCAGACCCTTCACTCCTGGTTGGTCCCTGGGCTGGATTGAGCACCATTTGCGGAACTTGCTGTCTTGGGTCCCATTTAGCAGTGCTGGAGTCTCTGCTCTGTTAATAACCACAACTTAGTAGATTTTGTTTACCTACGAGTTTGCAAGCCTTACTTCACTTAATTCTCACTGCATTTCAGATAACCAGGATTAACTTTGACTTGTAGATGGGAAGTTGAGGCTCAGAGACAATTTTCCCAAGGTCAAACAGCTAAAAAGTGATGGAAACAGGATTCTAATTTGAATCTATGACTCCAAACCCTGTCACTCTCCCCATGTGATCACAGATACCACTTGGGGCTCTATGTCTACCTCAGATCAAATGAGATAAATAAGCAAACTCAAACTTAGTTAACTAATACTTCTTAGAAGTACTAGTTGGGAAGCATTTGTCTTGGGGCTCTAATTTTTGGTGTTGTCAGATCAACAAGCTTGAGGGTTGTATGGATAGTGGAGACTCAAAGCTCTGTCCCCAGGGTTTATTGCCTTCCTTCAATCCTTCTGGGGTTTTGTCTGCAGAGAGCTACAGTCCATGGCCGACCAAGAAAAGATCTCCCCAGCTGCCCTTAAGAAGACCCTCCTAGACAGAGTGAAGCTGGAATCCCCCACAGTCTCCACACTGACCCCCTCCAGCCCAGGGAAGCTCCTCACAAGAAGCCTGACCCTGGGAGGCAAGAAGGACTAAGGCAGCATCTATCCCCTCTGTGATTCAGAGCCCTTAGTTGAGAGCCCCTACCACCCCACCGCCCTGCCCCCACCATTGCCCCTCCTCAGCTGTGCAAGGAGAAAGCAGGCTCAGGAAGTTTTCAGGTCCTTGTGTTGAAACCTCCTTAAATCTGTTCAGACCAAGCAATGCGAGCTTCCTCTCCTGTCCCATGTTGGAAGTTGCTCTGAAGGGGTGGTAGATGCTGGAAGCCAGACAGAACCCTGCATATGCTGCTCAGTTGGTGGAGACTGGGGCTGGGACTGGAGTCAGCCCAGCTGGGAGGAGGGGCTGGGGAGGATCTGCAGCTGACGCCCAATGCAGGGTTGGTTTGATGCCAAGGCAAAGTGGTGAGAGAGAAGAACAGGAAAGGGGCTTTCTCTGAATTGGTAAATGGGAAAGAAGTGAGCAACTTAAGATTGTCACAATTAATCACAAGTGTACAGGATTAGACTGTGTTTATATTTAACTCTTGCTTCATAGGTGTACCATTTAAAGAGTGTTATTTAATGCTAAGTTTAACTGCTTTAATAAAGTTTATTTTTAAATATCTTGCTTTTGTTAGGCTTAATCTTAAATAATTATCCTGGAGAACTCGACACCCTTGTGAGGTCCTTCCTGCTTCTCTGCGAGAGCACTGTCCAAGGGCTAGAAGTAGGGATGAGAGGAATAAGGGGCCAGGCCCTTGGTCTGGATCAAGGTGTTGTTCTAGAATGAGCCAAAGCTAATGGCAGGGAAGAGCCAAGTGGGCTGCATGGGTTGTGGGTCAGCAGCCCAGAATAAAGGGGAAAGCCGTCTGCTTCGATGTGGGGCAGGCACTGTGCTGAGCATTTGATCCTCACAGCTGCCCTCTGAAGGAAGAACTATTCTTTTCTCACCTAGAAGATGTCGAGGCCGGCCGGGCACAGTGGCTCACGCCTGTAATCCCAGCACTTTGGGAGGCCGAGGCAGGCGGATCATGAGGTCAGGAGATCAAGACCATCCTGGATAACATGGTGAAACCCCGTCTCTACTAAAAATACCAAAAAAAAAAAAAATTAGCCGGGCGTGGTGGTGGGCGCCTGTAGTCCCAGCTACTCGGGAGGCTGAGGCAGGAGAATGGCGTGAACCTGGGAGGCGGAGCTTACAGTGAGCCAAGATCACGCCACTGCACTCCAGCCTGGGCGACAGAGGGAGACTCTGTCTCAAAAAAAAAAAAAAAAAAGAAACAAGATGTGGAGGCCTAGAGGGATAAGCAGCTTACCCCCAGTTGTGCTGCTGGTCAGTGGTGGGGCTGTCTGTGTTCTTAGCTATCAATTCTGCAGCCTCCCAGAAATAGCTGGGCATGCCATCCACATAGCCAGACATCAAGTGTTTCTCGAGGCAGGCTGGCATGTGCCTGGTACTTGTTCCCAGGAGCTCCCTGCCTGTGCAGCAGGGCTGTTTGAAAAGGTGTGCGAGGCCAGGCACGGTGGCTCATGCCTGTAATCCCAGCACTTTGGGAGGCCGAGGTGGGCAGATCATGAGGCAAAGAGATCTAGACCGTCCTGGCCAACATGGTGAAACCCCGTCTCTACTAAAAATACAAAAATTAGCCAGGCATGGTGGTGTGTACCCGTAATCCCAGCTACTCGGGAGGCTGAGGCAGGAAAATCGCTTAAACCTGGGAGGCGGAGGTTGCAGTGATCCAAGATCGCTCCACCGTACTCCACCCTGGCAAAAGAGCAAGACTCTATCTCAAAAAAAAAAAAAAAAAAAAGAAAGAAAAAGAAAAGACATGTGCTTTGGCATCAGCATCAGCTCTGGGTTCAAATCTTAGATTCCCCTGCTTTCTACTCCACAGCCCGGGAGAAGTTACCGAATTTCTCTGATCTCAGGGTTTCATCCCTTATAAATATGGAGCCCATGCTTCATCAAAAGATTGTGATGGGTGTTAAATGAGACCATGTGGCAGTGCTCAACAGAACATCTGGAACACCATGGCCCCTTAGTGTAAATGGTGTTCCTTCACCCTCCTGCTGAGAAGAGAGGGGAGCCTTGTTCCATTCCACTGAGTCGGCAGCCCCAGCTCTAACTCCAAACCTGAGCGCACGTGGGAAGTCATTCTTCTGGGCCAACACAGCAAGTGCAATACGAAAAACTCATTTAAAGCCCCCAGTATGTGGCCGGCCCCTTGCAGACACTTCACATACACTCATGGCCTTAGGAGCTTAGGAGCCCAGAAAAGTGAGGCTCAAAGAGGTTAAATACAAGTTGCCCAAAAGGATTTGAACAGACATTTCACCAAAGAAGATAAACAAAGGGTGAAGAAGCACATGAAAAGATGCTCAGCCTTAAAATAGTTATTAGGGAAATGCAAATCAAAGCCCAATGAGATACCACTTCACACCAACAAATATGACTGTTCTTGGTTTAAAAAAAAAAATAGCAAATGTTGGCAAGCACGTGGAGAAATTGGAACCCTTGTGTATTGCTGGTGGGGATGTATAATGATGCAGCTACTTTGGGAAACAGTCTGGCACTTCCTTAGGGGATTAAACAAGCTGGGTGTGGTGGTGCACGCCTGTAGTCCCAACTACTCGGGAGGCTGAGAAGGGAAGATGGCCTGAGCCCAGGAGTTCAAATCCAGCCTGGGCAACATAGCAAGAGCCTACCTCTAAAAAAAAGAGTTACCAAATGACTCAGCAATTTCGCTCCAAGTTATACAGTGAAGAGAAAGACTTGCGTGTGAATGTTCGTGACAGTGTTATTAAGTAGCCCCAAGGTAGAAACAACCCAATTGGTCATCAGCTGGTGAATGGGTAAATGTGTTACACCCACACAATTGAATACTCAGCAGTAAAAGATGCGAGTACAGACACATGAACCTGTAAGACATGCTGAGTAAAAGAAGCCAGTCACAAAAGGCCGTGTATTACATGATTTCATTTATATGAAATGTCCAAAACATGCCAATCTATACAGACAGAAATAGAGGTTGCCAGGGACTGTGGTGGCAATGGGAAGAGCACAGAGTTTCTGTTGGAGCCATAGCAATGATGTAAAATAAGATCACGGTGATGGTTTGCACAACTCCGTACATATGGTCATTGAATTGTACACTTAAAGTGGGTGAATTTTATGGCATGTAAATCATACACAATAATGTTTTTTAAAATGAAATAAGCTGCCCAAGTTTTAATTAGCTAGGAATTGATGCCAGGATTCAAATCTATCTGATACCAAATCCTATCCTCTCTGTGCTAGGCCTACTGGCAAGTCATCCTAGATGACAAGAGATTGTTCCCTGCATTTTCCTCTCCTCCATCCCCTGCAAGACCACGCCTTTTCCCAGGCCTAAATATACCAACATACATTTACTGAGGACCTACTAACTGCCAGGCCCCATCTTATGTCTTGGTGCACGGGGTCACCCTGGCTAAGATGTGTCCTCACCTGCTGAGTACTGCCGCCCTTCCCTTCTGAACTTCAGTCAGGTATGATCAGGGCCAGATGGGAATGAGGGTGGCTGAGGCCCTGGTCCTGCTTCAGGGAGAGGAGGAGAGGGCCATTCCTTGGAGAAAATTTCCAGTCATCTCTCCCCAAGACCTCAGGCCTGTCTGGGGAGGCCAGGAAGCACCCAGGACTTCCCCCTCCCAGCTGCCCACCTTCTCACAGGGCTGATGAGCCTTGGGGCCAGAGCTGCCGGCAGTCAGTGAGGGCTGGCAACTCCCTGAGGTGGTCAAGAGAGCCCCAGTGTGTCAGGCCCCAGACAGAGGCACTAGAGCTTGCATTCTAGTCCCATCAGGTGTCCAAGCCACCAGGAAAGCACCCAGATACCCCTGCAAGAGCTGGCATCGGGGGTTAGCGCAGCCTTTTCACTAAGGATTTGCTGAATGCTCCTCTCAGTGCCCTGTGAGGCCTGGGCGTGCCCTAGGCAGTCAGACTGTCCTGGCCCAGCGTGATGGCTCACGCCTGTCATCCCAGCACTTTGGGAGGCCAAGGCAGCAGGTTGCTTGAGCCCAGGAGTTTGAGACCAGCCTGGGCAACATGGTGAAACCCTGTCTCCACAAAAAAAAAAAATGCAAAAATTAGCCAGGTGTTGTGGTGCATGCCTGTGGTTCCAGCTACTCGGGGTAGAGGGAGGAGGATCGCTTGAGTCCTTGAGGCGGAGGTCGCAGTGAGCTGAGATGGCACCACTGCACTGCAGCCTGGCCCACAGAGTGAGACCCTGTCTGAACAACAACAACAAAAGACTGTCCTTGTTCAGAGTTGTACAAGGGCTGAGAACAGATGTGGACACCGCAATGTGACAAATACGGGAAGCAAGAGAAGGCAGCCTGGAGTGGACTGAGAGTAGGGGAGCATGCTGTTGGGAAAGACAGCCTCAGCCTTTCTGTCCCCTCTGAAAGGCCACATGAGAATGGGCCTGGAACATTCCTCACAAAGAGCTAAAGTGTTCTCAAGCCTGTGGTGGACTTTCACTTTGCATGGGCGCGTGTTTCCTGTTTAGACTTGATGTATATTCCTTTAGTCTGCCTAAGTGTGCATCACATGGCACCTGGCCAAGCCCGCCACTGTATCTTTTCCCTCTGGGGAGGGGCAAGGTCCTTCTGCTGCAGCACAGAGAGGTGTGTGCAGGCCCATGGCCCTGGGTCACCACTGGGAGGGACCTGCTGGCCATGGGGAGCAACACCCACCACTGAAGCTGTGTTCACTGCTCTTCTCTAGTATGAGTAAAGTGGAGTAGCCCGGGCTTGACTGTGCTGTTGCCCCTGGCAACTCCAGTAACGAGACTCAGTGAGCAGAAGTGCTAGGATTTCTGCTCCTGATAATAGGCAACAGATGCCACTTGTGCACAGGAACCAGCTCCCTCTCCCTGTTCCTAGCTCCCTGCACTGCCCTCTTCTCAGGACCCCTGAGTAGAGGCCTTTAGTACTGAGTGCCAAGCAGCACAGCCTCGAGTACCCTCCAATCCCGATTTCCCAGTGGGTGTCTCTTAGGACCCCAGAAAAACGCTTCCTTACCTATTGCCTCCATGTTACTCTCCTGTAAAACGGGGCAAACTACCGCCCCAACTATTAATGATCATTACTTTGGGGAAGTAGGATTGAGATTGACTTTTCACTTAATTTCTTGATTTCTTTATTTTACTTTAGATTGTTGATTGCAGTAAGCAGGCATGATTTTGGTGGTTAAAAGATCTAAAGATTTTTCCCACTGCTCCCACTCGTGGGGCATGCTAGAAAACAAACGCATCCTCCTTCATGTCCTGCATCCTTCTTTCATCCCCCTGTCTGTGTGTGTCCCCTGCAACTGTTACTAAGCAACGCTCTCCAAAGAAACACCGAGAGTCAGCCTGAGCCCAGGGGGCTGGCTGCGCTTTCCTTCACTGTTCCAGGCAGGAGAGCTAGTCCTTTCTGCACATCTGAGCAAAATACTTGTAAAGGCTTGACTTGTGTTCACTTTTACCAATAAACTAGACGGAACATAGAAGTGGATATTGTGATTATATGAAGTCCGTAGCATTTTGAAAATGAAATACCCCGCTTTTCAAGGTCCAAGCCAGTGTGGGTAGTATACTACCTTTATGTAAGAAAAGGGGACGATACAAAATTGGATAAAGAAATTCTAGAAGGATATACCAGAAACCACTAAAACAGCACCTGGTTATGGGGGGCAGTGGGAATGTGGCAGATAGGGGCAAGGCAGGAGGGAGACCTTTCATTGCAAACCTCTTTGTACGGTATTGATTTAGGAATCACATAAGGGGATTGCTTAGTTACAAAATGCATTTGGACAGCCTTTAGGGGGGCCAGGCTGCCCTGGCCATGCGGTACTGAAGCAGGATGCGTGGCCCCACGTGGTCAGTCAAGGTGGGAGCAGATCTTGTGTGCCCTGCTTTGGCCTCGAGCTGTGTCTCGGACACTCCAGCAGGAACACTTAGCATGAGAGCTGGGCTGCAGGCCATCTTCCTAGTCCTAGTGCATGATACCCAATCAACACAGCTGAACAAATGCTTGAATGAATGACAGCTCTTCTGCTTGAAAGTCAGGTTGGGCTGTTGCCTGAGTGCCCAAAGAGGTCTCTGGTCTATTGGGGTGAAAACTCTGTGCAACTCCTAGACTGTCCTTGGACCTGGTCATTCCTGGTTTGGTTTTTTAAATTATTTGTTTGTTTGTTTGTTTGTTTATTTATTATTTTTTGACACGGAGCCCAGGCTGGAGTGCAGTGCAGATCTCTGCTCACTGCAACCTCCACCTCCCTGGATCAAGCGATTCTCTAATTTTTTTGGTATTTTTAGTAGAGACGGGGCTTCCCCATGTTGGCCAGGCTGGTCTCAAACTCCTGACCTCGTGATCTGCCTGCCTCGGCCTCCCAAAGTGCTGGGATTACAGGCATGAGCCACCGCGCCTGGCCCTGGTTTGTTTTTGACTTTCTTTTATTCAATCAGCAGGTGTTGATTGAGCACTGAAGGGCTGTGCTTGTGCCCGATTGGCTGGGATGTGGGGAAGCCTAGTACATTTCTGTCCTGGCCACTTTGCCTCAGGGGTGCTCTATGAGTGTGCCTGCTCCTCCCCCTGTGTGTTGCCCAAGAGCCTGTTCAGTACATGGATACTTCAGAGGCATCCTCCCAATTCTTACAGCTTTAGGCTTCTTCAGGTAACAGGGAAGTACCTCAGGAATATTCAAGTAAAAAGGGATTGGGATGGTTATCAAATTTATAAGTTTTCCATTTTAGGAAGGATTATGTGGATAAATGTTCTGTCCCCCTTGAAAATAAATGACTGAAAACACATGCTGGTGGGCTGCAGCAGAGCATGTGAGGTTTGGCTGGACATCAGAGACTTGTCAATTGAGGTACTTTGATATTGAGCGACCACAAGAGGCTGAGAAACCAGTGTGGGGTCCGGCGCGGTGGCTCACGCCTATAATCCCAGCACTCTGGGAGGCTGAGGCAGATGGATTACTTGAGGTCAGGAGTTTGAGATCAGCCTGGCTAACATGGTGAAACTCCGTCTCTACTAAAAATACAAAAGTTAGCCCGGTGTGGTGGTAGGTGCCTGTAATCCCAGCTACTCAGGAAGCTGAGGCAGGGGAATCACTTGAACCCGGGAGGCTGAGGTTGCAGTGAGCTGAGATCGCTCCACTGCACTCTAGCCCAGATGACCGAGCAAGACTGCATCTCAAAAAACAAAACAAAACAAACAAACAAACATAAACCAGTGGGGGTATGTACCTCTCAGTTACTGCTCCACCCTGAATTCTAAGATATGTGAATGTTAAGTTAGAATTTCATGTGTAGTATCTTTTCAATTAAATTACAATAAAGATTGCTTTCCTTCTGCCAGTGTAGTTAATGAACTTCTGGTAACAGTAAGAGCAAAGGCCTGAGTTCTAATCCTCACTGCCCAGGTGACTTCAGGCAAGTCATTAGTCTGCTTTGGTTTCAACTTATTATTTCATTAAAATGGGAAATAGATAATAATTGCTCATCCTTCTCTCAGCGTGGTCAGTTGCTTTGGGCAAAGCCTTTGGGTAACCTGGGTCACTGTGCAGCCGGGAGGCCCCTGGGCAGGTGACCATGTTGCTCTGACACAATCCCTCCCCCTTCTACAATCCCACACACTGCAAGCTTTCCTCTTTCCTAAGATGGGAAGCCCAGCCAATGCTCCTTGTCAAGCAACTTCACATATATGACTTGAAGCGTAGAAACTTTAAAAACAAACACGTGTCTTCTTTTTATGCACCAGATCTGGTTTTACGCATGCAAGGCCCATGATCTCATTTAATCTTTAATAATTATGATGTAGTTATTAGGAAAACTCAGGCTTGGAGAAGTTGGGAGCACAGCCAGTGAGGGGAAAGGCCTGGGTGCCAATCCAGGTATGTCTAAAACCAAGACCCGTTTTCCAGTGCACTGACCTGACCTGCCATGTGCAGGCACTGCTGCCCTCACTGCTCTCACTGAGGGGTCCTCTGGCTGGAAAACAAGGAATGACCCCCCCAAAACTAGGCTAGGTGAGAAGGTGGAGGTGTAGGCAGAGGGTGATGCTGCAGGGGTCCCTGGACAGGTGCCTGGGAAGAAGGCCCAGAAAACAGAGGGGAATGGGGACTGGCCTCCATATAGCCTGCAGTGGTGTGGGGACCTTGCCTGAGTCACTGGGAAACCCACTCAGAGAAGCAAATATTTTAATTGTTTTTTGTTTTGTAGAAACAAATATAACCATCATTACTATTTGCTCTTTGAATAAAGGGAAAGGAACAAGAAATGAGCATTTATAAAGTTATGCCATTGCCCGGATCCCCGCATAATGCTCCCTTTGCCCTAAACAGTGTATCTTTCTGCTGAACCCCACGGCCTTCCCCAGTGCCCCGCTGTCTTGCTCACGCCCCCTCTCCAGGGCTGCCTCCTCCTCTTCTCTCCCCAGCTCCTTCCTCCAGGCCTAGGGCCATTGGTCCTTGGCATCCTGGACTGTCAGTTGTTTTCTCACGAACACAAGTCTTTGCTCTATAGTAGCGCTTCTGGGCTGACAAGGGGCTGTCACTCGTCGCATCCAGCAGGAGTCCCACGGCGATCTGGAGGCAGGTAGGGAGGGGGCATCCCCATCCCTGTCCCCATCCCTGTCCCCCATAGGAAGAACTCAAGGCACCCATCCAAGATGACTGGGGAAGCTGGTGTCAAAGTCTCAGCCTCCAGACTCGAGTCTTCTTTCCCGTTTTCCCCACTCAGCTCACGGAAGAGTTCCTAAGACCCTCGAGGACAGCATTGGATTTTTAGTAAAGACGGGGTTTCACCATGTTGGCCAGGATGGTCTCGATCTCTTGACCTCGTGATCCGCCCGCCTAGGCCTCCCAAAGTGCTGGGATTACAGGCGTGAGCCACCGCGCCTGGCTAGAGCTTCCTAGAAAACGTCCCTTCGCGGCTCCAAGCGGTCCCGGACGCCCGCGGCCGAGGAGGACCTCCCCGCGCCGCCAGAGGGCGCCAGGCGCCACCGCCGAACTCCCCAGACAGCCTGCCTGGGCCTGGTTGGGAAGAAACCGGTTGCAAACCCCAGCCCCGGCTGGGTGCCCACCTGCTTAGTTGTGGCAGGTCATTTCCTGAGTTCACATAGCAAAGCAGCTCAGAGTTGGATCTAGGGGAAAGCGCTGGAATCCACGCTCCGCTTCCCCACGCAGCCTCGCCTGTGGCCCCAGCAGCGCCCTCTGCACACGGAAGGTCTGGCAGCTTAGCGGAGCTCCCCGGCCAGTGACTCAGGCCTCACCAGGGGCCCGCGTGTCCAGCCTGACGTGGGCCATCTGAATCGATATACACCCATCTTGCTCAGGACGAAGCCTAGAGGGTCAGTCACTTTAACGACAGGTGACCTTGGGTGAGTTATTCAACCTCCAAGAACTTATCTGTCAAGTGAGGGTCAGAAGGATCCCCACCTCATGGGCTGAGATGAGGATTCAATAAGATAAAGGCTGAGCTTGGTGTCTGGCAGGACAGCGCTAATAACCAGAGGTTGCTGTTGTGTTGATTATAACTGTTAGGGAAACTGAGGCCCAGAGAGGTTAACTGGAAAGACAGGACCCAGCACCGGAAGTGGGTCAGGCTCCACTCTGGGAGGGTTCAGGGTCCTTGTTCCTCAGGGCACCGCTGGCTCCAGACCTGGTTCCCAAACCTAATTGATCATCTGCCTTTTTAAATTAAGGGAAATAGAGAGGAAACCAGCATTTATTGAGTTCTCTTTCCAACCTTATTACCCTTGACTCCTCAAAATGCTTTTTCTATCTGAAAAGCAGACCTGTGCTTAACTGTACGACCCACTGTTTCTAGTCACCTCATTTTCTCCACCAGAAATGCCTTCTCCTTGTCTTTTCTGCCTCTCTGAATGTGACAGACCCTCATCTCCCACCCCAAAGCTTGGAATCAGAATCTCTGGAGGTTCCACTGGAGATGCTGACCCTCAGCTGGGTGTGGGCCCACTGCATGTGGAGCTTGATGAATCCTTGTTAAATTGAATTGAGCTGGTTGTGGCCTGCAGCCAACATTCCTAGGTGTCCAAAGAGATAGACCAGAAAGAAGGTGAAGAGGAAACACTGTAATTACCAGTCAATATATATTTATTTAGATCATGGGCACATAAAATGCAAATTATTCATGGACCAGGACCACCTATGTTAGGGTGTCAATATCCCAACACATTCAGGGCCAGCCCTGGGAAATGGAGTTCCAGGCAAAGAGAAGCCTCAGGGCATTGTGGAGGTAAGGCTGGTGGGGAGGATAGAGAGAGAAGCTAGCCTCCCTGTAAACTTGAACTTCCTCTGCTGTGTAAAAATTCGGTGGGGTGAGGTGCAAAAAGCACCTGCCTCAACCCGCGCACACATTCATTCATTTATTTCAATCCTCACCTACTGAGTGTCCACTGTGGGCCAGACCAGGCGCTACGCATACAATCAGACCTGATCACTTTATTCCCCACTGGAGTTCCTGGTCTGGTGGAGGAAATCAGGATACAAAGAAGTGATTGCAAATTCCATATGACAAGGTAATAAATGGAGGCAGTGAGGAGCACTGGGAGAAGGGAGGAGGTGTTCAGGAAGACTTGGCAGAGAATGTCAGGTTGGACATGGGTTAGAAAAGATAAAGGGAGTTTTCCAGCTGGAGAAGTGTTAAAGGGCCAGGGTGCTGAAGAGTGGCACCCTGGGTGACGGGCACTGCTTGTGCTCAGGTAGGGTGGCGGGAACCAGTGCCCAGTGTTGGTACAGTCCTTCATATGATGGAGTGAAGAGTGAGTGTGTGCTGGATGAGTGTGTGCTGGGTGTGTGTGTGACTGGACAACAGGTGAGTCTGAACAATGAAGATGCTGGACTTGGCACAGCGGAAGGCAGCTGAGGCCGCAAGAGGTTGATTTGTTTTGTTTTGTTTTGTTTTTTTGTTTGAGAAAGTCTTGCTCTGTTGCCCAGGCTGGAGTGTAGTGGCGCAATCTCAGCTCACTGCAACCTCTGCTTCCTGGGTTCAAGCGATTCTCCTGCCTCAGCCTTCTGAGTAGCTGGGACCACAGGTGTGTGCTACCACGCCTGGCCAATTTTTGTATTTTTAGTAGAAACGGGGTTTCACCATGTTAGCCAGGCTGGTCTGGAACTCCTGACCTCAGATGATCTGCCTGCCTCGGCTTCCCAAAGTGGTGGGATTACAGGCATGAGCCACCGTGCCCAGCCTAAGAGGTTTTTAAGTAGGGAGGGATCAGGCCTAATTTTTGCTTAAGAAAGAATACTCCAGAAATGTTGGAAAACAGTGCCTTGAGTCTTGCAGCCATTTGGGTATAAAAGATGAGGGAAGCCAGTTGAAGAGGGTAATCCACAAGGCTTAAAGAGCCTTGGCTTCCCCCAGTATATCCCCCTAATATCAGTTGCTTGTTTAAAATTCAATTTGTTTAATGCACAGATAAGCTGAAACCTCAGCCGTCTACAGGGTTCCTGCTGTTTGCTCAGTGCAGAGCACAATGGCTGTTGTTTAGCGGGTATTTAATGGGGATTGTTGAGCCGTGAGATGAGGGCAGGTGAGAAAGATGCAGGTGTGGAAGCCAGGCCAAGGCTTCTACTTGGTGACACCATTAACTGACATGGAAAATCCTGGAAGAGGATAGGTTTGAGAGAAATAATAAAAATAAAAGCTGCGTTCATGGAGTGCCAGATATAGGTCAAAGCTGGAGCTGGACTTCCCCAACCTTCCCCAGTCCCCACAAACAACCCTATCCAGTGCGTGTTTCTATCCGACGCCCATTTTCACAAATGAGAAAAATGAGGCTCACTGGGGTTGCCCAGGGCCGAGATGAGATGAGCAGCATGGCTGGAGCCTGAGCTGAACCCCACTGCCATCGGGAGTTCCTCTTTAAGGGGAGGTGGGCTCCCCATTTTCAGCCCGTAGGGACCGAGGCAGGGCCTCAGAAGAGTCTGGAGGCACAGATGTGGGTTTGCAACCTGGCACTGTGACTGTGGACTTGGAGCTGAGTCCATGTCGGTGTGGGCAGAGTGGCACATCACATTCCCAGGCTGCTACAGCCAAGCTGTAAGTGACCAAGCCTGGGTTGCTTAAGCAACAGAAATGTATTTGTCAACCTAGGCACAGTGGTGGCTCATGCCTGTAATCCCCGCTACTCTGGAGGCTGAGATAGGAAAGTTGTTTGAGGCCAGGAGTTCTAGACAAGCCTGGGCAACATGGTGAGACCCCTGTCTCTACCAAAGAAAGCCAGGTATGGTGGCTTATGCCTGTAATCCCAGTGCTTTGGGAGGGAGGCTAAGGTGGGAGGATTGTTTGAGGCCAGGAGTTTGAGACCAGCCAGGCCAATGCAGCAAGACCCCATCTCTACAAACAATAAAAGATAAAGAAATTTATTTTCTCACAGTTCTGGAGGCTAGAAGTTCAAGACCAGGGACACCAGTCATACTGGATTAGAGTCCATCCTAGTGACCTCATCTAACTTAATTTTCTCTTTAAAGGCCCTATGTCCAAATAGACACATTCCGAGGTACTGAGGGTTAGAGTTTAAGCATATGAATTTTGGGGGTCCACAATTCAGCCCATGACAAGCAGCCTGGAGATCATGAAGAGTCCAGGGATGAGGGAGAAGAAGGAGAGAGACGGCCTGGGGAAGCAGGGGGAGGATTTCAGGACAAGGGTGTAGTGGAGGCTCCAGCTGGCCCGGGTGAGAGGGGCAGGATGAGGAGGGCCACGTTCCTGAACCCAGACCCCTGGACAGGAGGATACTCAGGAGAAGAATGAGGCTGCATGGCAAATGCACCCGTCAGGCAGACCTGCTTCAGACAAAGGTCAGTGTGGCTGTGGAGGCCCCGCTGGTCATCCCCAGCCAGGGCTGTGGTGTCTTCATCATGGAGAGTAAAGGCCGCTCCCCAGAGCTGTGGTGTGTGGGGCTCAGGCCGCACTGACCCCTTCCCTGCTGGGCTGAGCAGCTGGAAATCCAGGCTGCAGGGGAGCAGTTTCCTCAGGGAGCCCTCCCACTCCTCACACAGGGTCTGCTTCAGGTCCAGGCCACACCTGGAACAAAGGCGGTCATGACCACCCCTGAACCCCTGGCCACAGGACCCAGAGCCCCAGTTCAACCCCCACTGTGAACCACTGTGAGCACTCCTCATCTTGCCCACCTCTGAAGGGGCCAGTTTTGTTCTTTTCCTTCTCCTTGCCGCCTGTCTGGAATTGGCCTTTAGCGGCTCCCATCTGGTGGCCAAAGACCTTGGGCTGTAAGATAGGAAAAGGCTGAGCTCTGTTGCTGGACACATTCTAGGGGCCTCCAGGTACCAAGCAGGAGGATCAAACCTTCCCAGGGACCAGCATCTTTCATTAACAAAATCCAAAACCATGTCGCAGGACCCTCAGGAGCCTACTCTGTGGGCATGGGGCAGCCACAGAGCCAGCCTTGGCGTCGGTGCTGCCCTCAGTCAGCTCGTGGTCCAGGAAGGGATCATACACACTGCCATAGTCACAGCCTCACACTTACACATGGACACACCCACATGTACTCCCATACGTGTGCGTGCACACACACACGCACACACACACACACCATAGGATGCTTCTGTTTTATTTGACACCAAACTAACACATCTTGGAATCTTCTTATGGAAACACCAACAGTAAACATGGAAAGTGGAAATAAAACACACACCGGGGATGATTCCTAATTAGTGGAAACAGCCCTAGTCTAGACCCAGAGATCCTGGAGGGACATGAACGTGGTGCAGGTCAAATTCCCCATTGTCCAGGGAGGGTCATGGGCTGCCCAAGGCCACCACAGCTGACTGCCCTGTGCCATGTCCAATCCCCTTGCAGGCTCCCTCAGCTCATGCTCAAGTCACACAGGCCTCCCCGGGCCTGCCCTGTCAATGCTGACCCACAAACAGGCTCACATAATGCTCCCTCCCAGGAGAACAGCAGCCTCGGCTTTGATCTGAAGCGGGGCCTTCCTGGCCTGAAAGTTGACGTGGCCAGCCTTCAACCTGTCCTCCATATCACCATCTGCTTCTGGAGACCCAGGGCAGGAAGATGAAGCCTTATGTGGGAAAATGAGGGCTGGTCCCACGGCAGCCCTGGAGACCAGCTCTCTCCTTCACTTTATGTATTATTTCATTTTTTAATTACAGAACCAAGGTAGCAGAGCCTCTCAGGCTGAGCCAGAAAATAATCAGCTTTTTAATTTGATTTTTGTTCTCCCAAAGGAGAACGAGGTGCTCCAGAGGCTCCATGAGGCCTGGACCTTGGAGATGTGGTTGGATCCTCTAACCTATAGATGCTTGACTCCAGCCTGGCTCACCATCTACAATGGGGTGACCTCCTCAGGCCCCAGTTTCTCTCTCTGTGAAATGAGCGGTTGGACCAAAGCTTCTTCTCAGGTCCCTTCCAGCACCAAGCCTCTCTGAGCTCTGAGCAGTCCTCACCCCACATGCGTGGCTTTGCAGGTTCTCTGACCTCTCTTCCATTTCTGAGCTTCCATCTTTTTCTGTAACGATATATAAAAATCCTCCTTACCTCCCTGTCCCTGATTCTAGCACCAGTCTGTGGCTGTCCAGGGGTGGGGCGGGGAGGGTCTCTTCCTGCCTCTCTCAGTTCTTTTCTGTCCCATCTGGCTTTCCCCTTCTCTCCCAAACCTCTAGCCACTAGTTATTTCCCAGAGGTTTTCCTCTGTGCTCCCCTCAGTATCATCTCTGCTCTTGTACCTCTGTAGCTGTGCCTGGCCATCTCCTCTCCCTGCTCTCTTACCTCCTGCCAAAGACCCCACATTTGACCTTCTGCAGAGTCCTGGATGTGGCCCCTGGATTTCCCATTGGCTCCTCAAGCTGTCCCTGTCCAATCTTCTTTCCACTCCCCACTCCTGAACCTGCCTGTCTTCCCTTCCCTGCCTCAATGAATGGTGCCCCTCCCACCCCGCCTGGTCTATGCCATGGGTCCAGGCAAGTGCAAGGTCTCCCCCTGGGACCAGAAGGATGGGCCTTGACTCAGGGCGAGGAAGGACCCTCTTCCTAGCTTTTCCCAAATAGCTTGATCCGCCTCCTTTCTCAGGTACACTGTGCAGCTTTCTTGCTCTAAAAGGTCGGAGACATTTACTATTTTTGAAATTGTAGGATCTCTGTTCCTCAGACCCAAGGTGCAGAATGTCTTGGTTATGAGTCGGTGACAGAGCCCTGCCAAATCCAGGTCTCCAGACTCCACCCCAGGGGTCTCCCTGGTCTGACACTACAAGCCGTGCTCCTCCCCAACCTCCCAACATCTGGACTCGCTGGGAGCTCCCCGGAGCTGGAAGCATGGGCTGGTTTCAGCAAGGACCTGCTGTCACTGGGCTGAGGAGGCCAGGCCACTGGTGCTGCCCCCTCACAGGAAGATCCATGAACAGTGCACTAGGTGCCTTCCTGTCAGGAGATGCTCTGGGAATTCCTGGGTGGCCAGAGCCCTCCACCCTGGGTCTAGGGAAACCAACACTTAAAAGCTAGCCAGGCACGGTGGCTCACGCCTGTAATCCTAGCACTTTACATGGCTGAGGCAGGTGGATCACTTGAGGCCAGGAGTTCAAGACCAGCCTGGCCAACATGGTGAAACCCCGTCTCTACTAAAAATACAAAAATTAGCTGGGCATGGTGGTGGGCGCTTGTAGTCCCAGGTACTCGGGAGGCTGAGGCAGGAGAATCCCTTGAACACAGGAGGCGGATGTTGCAGTGAGCCCAGATTGCACCACTGCACTCCAGCCTGGGCAACAGAGCAAGACTCCATCTCTAAATAAATTTTAAAAAGCTTATTTCTAGAGAAGGAGATGGAGTGGAGCCCACTTCTTATTAAGACACAGCCGGCAGATGCTGGTCAGCCCAAGAGGGGAGAACCAACTGGTGTTCTATGTGGACTCTGAATCCTGTTCCTTGCCAGAGCTGAGCCTTGGACGGCACAGAAACTTCCCAGTCCACACCAAGGATTGCTGACTGAGAAACAATCCGGCCTGCAGGCATGGGCCTGGGGCTCAGAGGGCTCTGGACAGCTGACTTCTGGTTGGGAAACTGATTACCCTTCTCAGTCCTGGGAGACCTTCCTTGGCAGAGGCCTGGCAGCATTTAGCACCAATGGGGGTTAATCCAGAGAGAAGTCCCAAGCACCCCTTTTCTTTCTCCTAGTAATTTAGAGCTGAAAGGAATCATCTCATCTATCTACCTCATTTTACAAAAAAATTGAAATCCAGAGTTCACCAAGTTTGCACAGTGAGAATGCCCATCTTTTAATTCATTCGACAAATATTGATGAAGTGTCTACCATGATACCTCATTGTGCTGGTCATTGTTCTAGGCAACGGGACATAGCAGGAAACAGGTTAGACAAATTTTCTGAGCTCCTGGAAGCAACGCTCCAGCGGGGAGGCAGTCAATAGATGGTTGAAGAGGTGGAGAAGAAAATCTTAGATAGTACTAAGTACTATGAGGAAGATAAACCAGAAAGATAAAGAGAGATAGTAATTGGTAGAGGCAGGAAGGAACATGCAGATATGTATGCACGGATAACAGAGGCCTTTCTGAGGAGGTGACATCCGATCCTGAATAATAAGAACGAATTAACATGCAAAGGTCTGGGCGCAGACCCTTGCAAGTAGAGAGAACAGCTTGTGCAAAGGCCCTGAGGTGCGACTGGCATGTCACGTTTGGGGAGAGTAAAGAGGCTTGTGTGCATTGTTCTCAGGGAGCAAGTGAGGAGAGGAGGAGAGGAAGGACCTGAGGTGGAGCAGGCAAACCTGGCCCAGGTCAGCTGGGCTTTAAGGACATGGGAAGAAATTTGAATTTTATCCAACGTGTAATAAGAAGTCACTGGAGGTTTTTTTTTTTTTCTACTAGACTTTATTTTTTAGAGCAGTTTTAGGCTCACAGCAAAATTGAGAGGAAAGCACAAAAAATTCCTATATACTCTCTCCCCCTACATGTATAAACTCCCCCACTATCAGTGTCCCCACCAACCTGGTACAGTTGTTAAATTTGATGAACCTACACAAACACATCATTTTGTTTGTTTTTTGAGACAGAGTCTTGCTCTCTCACCAGGCTGGAGTGCAGTGGCACAGCCTCGGCTCACTGCAACCTCTGTGCCCTCCAGGGTTCAAGTGATTCTCCTGCCTCAGCCTCCCGAGTAGTTGGGATTACAGGTGCCCACCACCACACCCAGCTAATTTTTGTATTTTTAGTAGAGATGGGGTTTCACTGTGTTGGCCAGGCTGGTCTCGAACTCCTGACCTCAGGTGATCCACTCGCCTTGGCCTCCCAAAGTGCTGGGATTACAAGCGTGAGCCACTGCGCCCGGCCACAGACACATGATTATAACCCAGAGTTCAGAGTTTACATTAGGGTTGGCTCTTGGCGCACATTTGATGATTTGAACAAATGTATAAAGGCATGTGTCTACCAGTACAGTAACACACAGAGTAGTTTCACTGCCCTAAAAATTCTCTGTGCTCTGCCGGTTCATCCCTTCCTCCTCTCTAGCCCCTGGAAACCACACATTTTTTTACTGTCTCCATAGTTTTGTCTTTTCCAGAATATCATATAGTTGCAATCATATATATATGGCCTTTTCAGATTGACTTCTTTCACTTAGTAGTATGCATTTAAGATTCCTTCATGTCTTTTCATGGCTTGACAGCTCATTTCTTTTTAGCATTGAATAATATTTCATTGTTTGGATGTACCACAGTTTATTTACGCATTCACCCAATGAAGGACATCTTCCAAGTTTTGGCAATTATGAATAAAGCTACCATCAACATCTGTGTGCAGGTTCTTGTGTGGACATAAGTTTCCAGTTCATTTGGTACTTGGTAAGTACCAACGAGCGTGATTCCTGGATCATTTGATAAAAGTAGGGTTAGTTTTGTAAGAAACTGCCAAACTATCTTCCAAAGTGACTGTGCCATTTTGCATTCCCACCAGCAACGACTGAGAGTTTCTGTTGCTCTGCCTGTTACTTCGTCAATGTTTGGTGTTGTCAGTGTTTTGGATTTTGGCCATTCTAATAGTTGTATAGTGATAGTTCATTGTTGTTCCCCGCTGACATATTCCTTAATGACAAATTAGCATCTTTTTTTTTTTTTTTTTTGAAACGGAGTCTCGCTCTGTCAGCCAGGCTGGAGTGCAGGCACCATCTCAGCTCACTGCGAGCTCCCCCTCCCGGGTTCACACCATTCTCCTGCCTCAGCCTCCCGAGTAGCTGGGACTACAGGTGCCCGCCACCATATCTGGCTAATTTTTTTGTATTTTTAGTAGAGACGGAGTTTCACCGTGTTAGCCAGGATGGTCTCAATCTCCTGACCTCGTGATCCGCCCACCTTGGCCTCCCGAAGTGCTGGGATTACAGGCTTGAGCCACCGTGCCCGGCCAATGGTTAGCATCTTTTTTGGTTTTGTTTTTTGTTTTGTTTTATTTTTTTGAGACAGAGTTTCGCTCTTGTCATCCAGGCTGGAGTGCAATGGCGTGATCTCAGCTCACTGCAGCCTCCGCCTTCTGGGTTCAAGCCATTCTCCTGCCTCAGCCTCCCAAGTAGCTGGGATTACAGGCACACACCACCACACCTGGCTAATTTTTTGTATTTGTAGTAGAGATGGGGTTTTGGCACGTTGGCCGGGTTGCTCTCAAACTCCTGGCCTCAGGTGATCCACCCACCTCGGCCTCCCAAAGTGCTGGGATTACAGGCGTGAGCCACCACACCTGGCCAGTTAGCATATTTTTATATGCTTTCTTACCATCTGTATATCGTCTTTGATGAGGTATCTGTCCAGGTCTTTTGCCCATTTTTTAATTGGGTGGTTAGTTTTCTTATTGCTTTGATTAATGGAATATGTTTTCTGATTAAAGTTTGTCACAGACCACTGTTGACTCCGAGGATGGAGAATAGGAGCAGGAGGAGGCAGTTGCAGTTGCCCTGGCAGGTGATGGAGGGTCATGAATGGATATAAAATGTGTTTTGGAAGTGAGACCAAGACACCTGCTGGGGACTGACTCTGAGGGATGTGGGATAGGAAGGATTCAAGAATGAGCCCTGGCCAGGCGCAGTGGCTCATGCCTGTAATCCCAGCACTTTGGGAGGCTGAGGCCGGTGGATTACCTGAGGTCAGGAGTTCGAGACCAGCCTGACCAACATGGTGAAACTCCACCTCTACTAAAAATACAAAAATTAGCCGGGTGTGGTGGCATGCGCCTATAATCCCAGCTACTCGGGAGGCTGAGGCAGGAGAATCGCTTGAACCTGGGAGGTGGAGGTTGCAGTGAGCCGATATCTCGCCATTGCACTCCAGCCTGGGCAACAGAGCAAGACTCTGTCTCAAATAATAATAGTAATAATAATAATAATAACAACAACAACAACAACAACAATAAGCCCCAGGGCTGGGCGCAGTGGCTCATGCCTCTAATCCCAACAGTTTGGGAGGCCGAGGTGGGTAGATCGCCTGAAGTGAGGAGTTCGGGACCAGCCAGACCGACACGGTGAAACCCCACCTCTACTAAAAATATAAAATTAGCCAGGTATGATGGCACATGCCTGTAATCCCAGCTACTTGAGAGGCTAAGGCAGGAGGATTTCTTGAACTCGGGAGATGGAGGTTGCAGTGAGCTGAGATCATGCCATTGCACTCCAGCCTGGGCAACAAGAGTAAAACTCTGTCTCAGAAACAAAACAAAACAAAAACAAAAAACAACAGAATGAGCCCCAGGTCTGGAGACCTGGCTGGGTGTACTGAGATGGGAACAGGTGGCAGTGGAAGGGCATTCGGGTAGATGATTCTGGTGCCCATTGGAGAGGCCAGGCTGGCAGTGGGAGCCCAGGAGGCAGCTGTGAATGACTGGCATGTGAAGTGGCACTTGGTATAGAGGAGAAAAGAGAAGCAGGCTCTTTTCTTGACCTCTGGCTGTTTGCAACACGCAGTTCACACCCTGGGACCCTCCTGGCCAGGGGTTGGACACTATTAATTCACTATTAATTCACAGGACTGATTGGGTGTGGGCCAGGGCAAGGGAGATCAGTAGGGGCAGACTGAAGGCAAAGCCCCCAGACCTATTATCCCTCTGCAAACAGAGACCTCTTTCCTGAATGTGGATTTCCAATGGGTTCAAGAGTTTTGCTGGCGAAATAAAATAATTGGGCAATCAGCCAGAAGAAAGGGAATGTGGATTGGGAGACTGTTTACAATGGGCTGTTGCGTCCTCAGGAGGGAGGGCAGCCCCATCCTTTGTCATGCAGAGGAAGGAGCCTGGCTTCCTAGGCCTGTCGGGGGGTGGGGGTGGGGGATCTGGCTGGTCTACAGGGACAGATAGGGCCCAAAAGGCCAGGAATTGTGAAGTCATCCTGAAGCCACATCTGCTATCCTGGAGGGCAGCAGGCGGCAGGGAATGGGAGAACGAGAGGAAGCTCACCACCCCCACTGAGGGCCCAGCCCTGGGACTGAACTTGAGGACATGATGCAGGCAGGAGGAGGAGGACCAGGTAGGAGGGTGGATGAGGAGTGGGGCCCTGTGCCCTTGGCCACCCTCCTGCCCCTGATAGGCCAGGATGTGACTCCAACCAGAGGCCAGGTTGCCAGGTGAGGGCCATGGGAAAACACAGGGGTCAGAGGTCATCCTGGGGCCTCCATGGGTGGGGATGAGCTGGACTCAGGCCTAGGCTCTGAGGTCAGCAAAGCTAAGAGTTCAGGAGTGGAGTGGCTTCTAAGTCAGAGCCCAGCATCTGGGGTCTCCAGGGTGGCTTTTGTCCCCTCCCTGGGCAGGGGCAGACACTACTGAAAGTGCTCAGGAAATGCCCCAAGGCCAGTCCAGGTGTCTTGGGCTGCCCCAACCCACACCATCAACCTCCCTGACCCCAGGCCTGAGAGCCCATGGGGCTCCTTGGGGTTTCCAGACATGCCCTGTGTGGGCCCTCCCTGTTGTCCTTGAGTAGCTCAGACTCCCACGGAGGACAGTGGGGAAAGAGGCAGGAATAAAGACCCATGTTTCAGGTCATCCAGCCCCTTCCCGGCAAGAGTGAGTTCTCAGTTCAGTCTCCAGTGTGCCACTCACCAGCTGTCTGGCCCTGGACAAGTCGCTGACCCTCCCTCTGATAGGCCGTCCACAAGTCAGTTGGTGAAGCCGGGAGCGGCTGGATGCCGAAAGAGGGCGAGAAAGGATGCTTCGCAGCCAGGCCCCAGTGGTGGCTGGACCTTGTTGCCCAGGATGGCTCCGTGTAGTTGCCTGGCACGCATGTAATCCTCACTACGCACTCGGGGCACAGATAAAATCGATGCCCCCGTCTCATAGTCGAGGAAGCTGAGGCACTGGCAGATGATGAATTTGTCCAAGGTCACCCAGCTAGGATTGCTCCTCCCTTGCCCCCCTACAGTGCTCTTGTTAACAATCTGCGACCTCGGACAAGGATCTCAGATGCTCAGGGCTTCCTTTATGAAATGTCAACAATGCCTTCCTCCCAGGGCATGGGGGACGGCGAAGGAGAAAAGGAGAGGTAAGTGAAGCGAGGGGAGAAACCAGGCTTCCTGAAGGTGACTGTGGAACCAGCCACTGCAAGGGCAGCTCGGGCACCTGTGGGCTCCGGAACTCGCCTTTGTGGAGTACCTGCCTGTCCCAGATCCCCGCACTGCACCTGTACTTCCTGTTGTTGAGGTTGCCCCTGTCTCTTCAGGTTCATTCAGGTTACTGAAAAGGGGCAAAATCATCAACAAATATTTGCTTAAGTAATTGAAGAGAAAGGGAGGCCGGAAGAGGAGCTTATAGAGATGAATGGTTTCTAGAATTTCCTTCTTCAAGGCAAGATTTGAGGACAGGGACTGGTTTATGTGAGTGTTTTGCTTTTTGAACATTTTTTTTGTTTTTGAGACAGGGTCTTGCTCTATTGCCCAGGTTGGAGTGTGGTGATGCGATCTCGGCTCATTGCAACCTCTGCCTCCCAGGTTCAAGGGATTCTCGTGCCTTAGCCTCCCAAGTAAGCTGGGATTAAAGGCACCCGCCACCATGCCTGGCTGATTTTTTGTATTTTTAGTAGAGACAGGGTTTTACCATGTTGCCCAGGCTGGTCTCGAACTCCTGATCTCAGGTGATCTGCTCACTTTGGCCTTCCAAAGTGCTGGGATTACAGGTGTGAGCCACCGCACCCGCCTTCTTTGTCATTTCTCAATCCTGGAAAGACTTCTCTTTGAAAAGGGAAAGGAGGTGTTTTTGGATGGAGATGCTGGGAAGTAGCAGCTTTCAGGAGGCGTGGAAGGAGGGGAAGTCGAGGCTAAAGTGTCAGCTGTGGAGAGAGTGGCAGGAGCAGCCGTCAATCATGAAATCACTTTTGCTATGGCACAAGGCAGTGTGCACGTTTATGCTGCCACAGAGATGTGGTGGAATCAAAACACCGTCTAGGTGTTTTCCCCAACAGGAAGTGGTTCACTGATAGGTGGAGCTGAGGTATGACTTAAGCCACAAAGAGAACAAACAAACCAAACTTCACTGCATGAGCCTGGGCAGCTGGGGGCAGCTCCCCACACACAGGGCAGGCCTGGATCTAGGGAGATCGGGAAGCCAGTGGCACCTACTTCATCTGCCAAGGGACAACTTGCTTCTGTTGCTGCCAGCCCTGGATGGTGTTGAAACGCTGGGCTGGACTGTGGTCGCTCAGGCAGGAGACAGACTTCCCAATGAGGCCCTGGGGCTAGGAGGGCAGAGTGTTGGTGGGATAGGTCCCTGAATATAGGGGACATAGGTCCTCTTATAATTTCCACCTCCAGCTCTCTGCATGCCTGAGGGTATTTCCTGAAAAGTTTGTATACAATGACTGCAAATAATCAAAATGAGTAACTGTAGAAGAAAATCAGAGGTGTAAATATTAGAAACGAGGAGCAGAATTATCACTATTAATTAGCAAATGACTTTTTTTCCTTCCCACAAAAGCAAACAAATCCATCTCTACACACTCTACTTCTGCATGGTTTTGAATTTTAAACAAATGGAATCGTATTCATCTTTCATGTCTGGCTTCTGTTCAATGTTCTGCTTGTGACATTTGCCAATGTTGTAGACAGTTTTGGTTCATTTTCTTTGCCATAAAGTATTCCATAAGACTATACTACATTTTATTTGTGCTTTACAGTGTCGATGGATATTTTTGGTGAGTTGCTTCAGTTTGGACTCTTATAAACAATGCTGCTGTATCATCAATCTATGCATGCATTTCTGTCCAACTGAATGAAATGACTGTGCCTTTTTTCTTTCTTTTTTTTTTTTTTTGAAATGGAGTCTCACTCTCTCGCCCAGGCTGGAAGTGCAGTGGCGTGATCTGGGCTCACTGCAACCTCTGTGCCCCACCCCGCCATGGGGGTTCAAGTGATTCTTCTGCCTCAGCCTCCCGAGTAGCTGGGATTACAGGTGCCCGTCGCCACGCCCAGCTAATTTTTGTAATTTTAGTAGAGATGGACTTTCACCATGTTGGCCATGCTGGTCACGGACTCCTGACCTCAGGTGATTGGCCTGCCTCGGCCTCCCAAATTGCTGTGATTAGAGGCGTGAGCCACTGTGCCCGGCCCCTTTTTTGTTTTTAAGAGACAGGGTCTCGCTCTATTGCCCAGGCTGTTGTATTGCAGTAGTGCAATCATGGTTCACTGCAGCCTCGAACTCCTGGGCTCAAGCAATCCTGCCACCTCAGCCTCCCGAGTAGCTGGGAGTACTACAGGTGTGTGCCACCACGCCTGGCTGATTTTTTTTATAGTAGAGATGAGGTCTTGCTATGTTGCCCAGGCTGGTCTTGAACTCCTGGCCTGAAGCCATCCTCACACCTCAGCATCCCATAGTGTTGGGATTATAGGCATGAGCCGTGGTGCCTGGCCATTGGGTCTTAAGTTTACGTGGTATCTTGAACTGTAGTAAATACTGCCAAGTTCTCTAGTATGGTGTAGCACTTTACGCTCTCACCAGTGACATTTGAGAGTTCTCACTGCTCCAGATATTCATCAAATTGGTTTTACTCAACATTATTATTATTATTATTATTATTTAGAAATAGGGTCTCACTCTGTCACCCAGACTGGAGTGCAGTGGCACAATCATAGCTCACTGCAGCCTTAAACTCCTGGGTTCAAGTGATCCTCCTGTCTTAGCCTCCTGAGTAGCTAAGTGCACACCACCACACCTAATTTTAAAATGTTTTTGTAGAGATGGGGTCTTGCTATGTTGCCCAGGCTGGTCTTGAACTCTTGGCCTCAAGCAATCCTTCTGCCTTGGACTCTCAAAGTGCTAGGATTTAAGGCATGAGCCACCATGCTTGGCCCGTTCTCGATTTTTTTTTTTTTTTTTTGAGTTGGAGTCTTGCCCTGTCGCCCAGGCTGGAATGCAGTGGTGCGATCTCGGCTCACTGCAACCTCCGCCTCCTGGGTTCAAGCAATTCTCCTGCCCAGCCTCCCAAGTAGCTGGGATCACAGGCGTGCGCCACTACGCCCAGTTAATTTTTTTATTTTTAGTAGACACGGGGTCTCACTACGTTCGTCAGGCTGGTCTTGAGCTCTTGACCTCGTGATGCGCCCGCCTCGGCCTCCCAAAGTGCTGGGATTACAGATGTGAGCCACCGCGCCCAGCCCGTTCTTGATTTTTAAAAACTTCTATTATGGATACTTCGTTAACATGATAAAATGTATTTAGCTCAACTGTAAAGCTCATACTCAATGGGGAAATAGTAAAGGAGTCCTATTAAAACCAGGAACAAAACAATGCTATCCATTATCATAACTTTTATTGAATATTGTTCTAGGAAAACTACTAAATGGAGTTAGACAATAGAAAAAAAAAATCCAGAGGAATAAACTTTGAAAAAGAGGAATTAAATTATTAGTAGCAAATATTAAGATTTTGTACCTAGAAAATGCAAGAAATCAACTAAGAACTATTACAAACAATAAGAAGTTCCAGTAAAGTCTTCTATGTACCAATTTTGAACTCACTTTACTGGAATGTCTTATTGTTTGTAAGAAGTTTGAAGAAGACTTCTATGTACCAATTGGTACCATAGCCTGAAATCTTCAGGCTGGGCACAGTGGCTCATGCCTGTAATCCCAGCACTTTGGGAGGCCTAGGTGGGTGGATCACTTGAGGTCAGGAGTTCAAGACCATGAAAACCTGTCTCTACTAAAAATAAAAAATAGCCAGGTGTGGTGGTGTGTGCCTGTAATCCCAGCTACTCAGAGGCTGAGGCAGGAGAATCACTTGAACCTAGGAGGTGGAGGTGGCAGTGAGCAGAGATCGTGCCACTACACTCCAGCCTGGGCGACAGAGCGACTCTGTCTCAAAAAAAGAAAAAGAAAAACGGGGAATCAAGTCTTTAATGACACAAACAACACTTAAGCAGTGTGATGGTATAAAAAAAAATCCCACCTTCAATACAAATGAAAAGCAAACTACCCAGGAGTTGATTTAACAAGTTATTTATAAGATGTTTTAACAAGTTATATGTAAGACATAAGACAAACCATGAGGAAAGGCAAACTGTGTTCTTAGATGAGAAAATGCCAGTGCTTCCTAATCTGAGAATTTAACGTAATTCAATAAAAACATTAGAGTATGACCAAAAAAAGCATAAACAAAGTATAAAACACAAATTATACATGGGAGAAATATTTGCAATGCTTATAACAGAGAAAAGGCTAATGTCCCTGATATATAAAGAGTGTCTACATATCAATAAGAAAAAACAACTCAGTAGAAAATTGACACAAGGTATAAACAAACAGTTCTCAAAAACAGAAATATAAGCTGAGCATGATGGCACACACCTATGTTCCCAGCTTCTCCAGAGGTTGAGACAGGAGAATTACTTGCACCCAGGAGTTCGAGACCAGTCTGGGCAACACAGCAAGACTTCCTCTTTACAAAGCATAAAAAATTTTGGCTGGGCACGGTGGCTCATGCCTGTAATCCCAGCACTTTGGGGGGCTGAGATGGGCAGATCATCTGAGGTCAGAAGTTGGAGGCCAGCCTGGCCAACCTGGTGAAACCCCATTTCTACTAAAAATACAAAAATTAGCCAGGCGTGGTGGTGGGCGCCTGTAATCCCAGCTACTTGGGAGGCTAAGACAGCAGAATCTCTTGAACCCTGGAGGAGGAAAATCTCTTGAACCTGGGAGGTGGAGGTTGCAGTGAGCTGAGATCCTGCCACTGTACTCCAGCCTAGGCAACACAGTGAGACTCTATCTCAAAATAATAATAACAATAATTCAGCTGGGTGTGGTGGTGCACATCTGTGGTTCTAGTTACTCAGGAGACTGAGGCAGGAGGATCCCTTGAGCCCAAGAGGTTGAGGCTGCAATGAGCTGAGATGGCACCACTGCACTCCAGGCTGAGCAACAGAGTGACACCTTGTCTCAAAAAATAAATAAATAAAAATAAAATAAAAATGTGCAGATGAGGAACAAAAAGAGACTGACAATCTTCCATATTCCCTTTCCTATCTTTTGAAAGTTGTGCTACTTGTATTAATTACAAACAAAAACAGAAACAAAAACAAGGCCGGGTGCGGTGGCTCACGCCTGTAATCCCAGCACTTTGGGAGGCGGAGACGTGCGGATCACGAGGTCAGGAGATCCAGACCATCCTGGCTAACACGGTGAAACCCCGTCTCTACTAAAAATACAAAAAAATTAGCCTGGCGAGGTGGTGGGCGCCTGTAGTCCCAGCTACTCGGGAGGCTGAGGCAGGAGAATGGCGTGAACCCGGGAGGCGGAGCTTGCAGTGAGTGGAGATTGTGCCACCGCACTCCAGCCTGGGCGACAGAGCGAGACTCCATCTCAAGAAAAGAAAAACAAAAAAACAAAACAAAACAAAAAAAACTACAAAAATTCAGTTTCAACACCAGAGGACAAAAAAGAAAAAGGAAACAAAAAAGAAACAATGTTAACACACAATTTAAAAAATTTAAACATTTAAAAAATTAGTAACAGTATAAGACACTCCTACTATTTATTGGTCACCTAGTGTGTACCAGGAGGCTGTGCTAGGCACTCTGTAGACATCTCAATTAATACAAACACTGCAAGAAAAATACATTATTCCCATTTTATAGGTGGAAACGTATTGTACTGAAGAATGTGGAAAACCTGCCAGTGGCCAGGTGTGGTAGCTCACACCTGTAATCCTAGCACTTTGGGAAGCCAAGGCAGGAGAATGGCTTGAAGCCAAGAGTTCAAGACCAACTTGGCCAACATAGTGAGATCCCCATCTCAGAAAAAAAAATTAAAAATATGACCGGGCGCGGTGGCTCATGCTTGCAATCCCAGAAGTTTGGGAGGCCGAGGTGAGCAGATCACTTGAGGTCAGGAGTTTGGGACCAGACTGGCCAACATGGTGAAACCCCCATCTCTACTAAAAATACAAAAAAAATTAGCCAGGCATGGTGGCGGGCGCCTGTAATCCCAGCTACTCGGGAGGCTGAGAGAGGAGAATTGCTTGAACCCAGGAGGCAGAGGTTGCAGTAAGCCAAGATCACACCATTGCACTCCAGGCTGGGCAACAAGAGCGAAACTCCGTCTCAAAAAATAAATAAATAAATAAATAAATAAATAAATAAATAAATAAGAATAATATTAAAAAATTAATTTGAAAAAGTAAAAAAAACCTGCCAGAGGCCACACAGCTAGTAAATGTGAGTGGCATAGCAAGGTTTGAACTCACTCTTGCCAAGAAGGGTGTCATGCTGGACCCCCAAGCAGGCAAGCTGGGAGGGCACCACCTTGGAGAGACCAAAGAAAAGACCCAGAGACAGCAGGCGAGACATGAGTTTTATTCGAGGGATTTACGCACAGGGGGAAGTCCAGGAGCGGCAGGCTGGACAGGAGCAACCGCTGCCATTTGTGAAAAGCATGCAGGTTATGTAGAAACCTTCACATTGCAACTTTTGTTTGTTTGGTTGGCTTTTTTTGAGACAGGGTCTCACTCTGTCATCCAGGCTGGAGTGCAGTGGTGCAATCTCAGCTCACTGCAACCTCTGCCTCCCGGGTTCAAGTGCATCTCCTGTCTCAGCCTCCCGAGTAGCTGGGACTACAGGCGTCCGCCACCAAGCCCAGGTAATTTTTGTATTTTTAGTAGAGTCAAGGTTTTGCCATGTTGGCCAGGCTGGGCTCGAATTCCTGACCTCAAGTGATCCGCCCACCTTGGCCTCCCAAAGTGCTGAGATTATAGGCGTGAGCCACCACGCCCAGCCCAAAACCTTCACATTGCAACTTCCGTCTAGCAACTTCTACTTAACAGCCTCCACCTACCTCAAAACAATGGACCTCTGTTCCTTGTACAGCCTGTGTTCCAAGTAACGGGCCAGGGGCCTGATGTTCTTCATAGTTAAACATAATTAAACATCCAGGGCCGTTCCCAGGGTTCATAGCTTGGAACACTGAACAAACATCACCAAGGGACAAAGGGTCCTTCCCAGGCCATGCTTGAGTTGTTGCTGTCTGGCAAGATGCGCCCACCATACAAAGGCACTGGATGAACTGAAACACGTCCCTATTCCTGGTTTGTTTCCCACCCTCCTCAGCCCAGACGGAGCCCCAGGGAAGGCCCCCTGATGATGCCAGAGTCTGAGCTACTTTGGGAGAACAGGAAGGGCACACAGAGGGGGTGCCTGGAACCACCAAGGAGCCACATGGGCCCCCAGGCCTGGGGTCAGGGAGGTTGATGGTGTGGGTTGGGGCAGCCCAGGACACCTGGACTGGCCTTGGGGCATTTCCTGAGCACTCTCAGAAGTATCTGCCCCTGCCCAGGAAGGGGGCAAAAGCCACCCTGGAGACCCTAGATGCTGGGCTCTGACTTAGAAGCCACTCCACTCCTGGACTCTTAGCTTTGCTGACCTCAGAGCCCAGGCCTGAGTCCAGCTCATCCCCATCCATGGAGGCCCCAGGATGACCTCTGACCCCATGTTTTCCCATGGCCCTCACTTGGCAACCTGGCCTCTGGTTGGGGCCACATCCTGGCCCACCAGGGGCAGGAGGGTGTTCAAGGGCACAGGGCCCCACTCCTCATCCACCCTCCTACCTGGCCCCCCTCCCCCTCTCCCCAGCATGGCCAGCCCACTGCCCTCCAGTGCCCTTAGCTCTGGGCCCAGGGCCAGGTCCAAATGTGCTCTGAGTCAGGGTAGGGATCACTCATTTCCTTGCCCCGCTCTCCTCCCTTAGACAGAAGATCTGGTTCTGGGGCCACTTTACCATCTCAAGCCCAATCTGGGCAGACCCAAGTGGGGATGGTTGGGGAAGCCAGGCTCCTTCTTCTGCATGACAAAGGGTGGGGCTGCCCTCCCTCCTGGCAACACTTCAGACCATTGTAAACAGTCTCCCAATCCACATTTGTTTTATTTTTCTGAACTCTGGCTAGCGTTGCCAGATCTAGCCAATAAAAATATAGGACTCTGGTGAAATTTGAATGTCAGGTAGACAATGAATAATTTTTTTGGTATAATTATGTCCCAAATAGTGCCTTGTATTTTGTCTGGTAGCCCTGCCCCTGGCTGATCACCCAAATGTTTTATTTCCCCAGCAAAACTCTTCAACCAGCTCACAAATCCACATTCAGGATAGGGGTCCTCTGTCTTGGGGGATTGTCCCCCTGCCCCAGCCTAGACCTGATCACCTGGATTGAGACCACCTGGCTCCCTTTAGGGCAGAGGTCAAAACTAGGCTATAAATAATTTGAGTGTACCAAGAACTCTATGAATTGCAAGACCTGACTTTATATGGACATTGATCATTAACTTTGTGAGCTTCGGGAAGTTGACACCTCTGAGCCTAGGTTTTTTTTCAGCTCAAAAATTGGGAGAGGTTGCCCTGAGCCGAGACTGCGCCATTGCACTCCAGCCTGGGCAACAAGAATGAAACTCTGTCTCAAAAGAAAAAAAAATTGGGGGAGAAGGTAGCCTGGATATTCCTTTCAACTCTAAACTCTAATTCTGTGAACAGCAGGGATGAGGGAGAGGATGAGGCTCCTTCCTTATTGGACAAAACCCCGTTGGAACTAAATGCTCCTAGGCTCCCTTGCCTAAGAAGGTCCCCCCAGAACAGTGGGAAATCTGGTTTCACAACTGGGGACTACCAGCTCAGGATCTCATGAGGCCCCAGGGCCCTCTGAGCACGGGCCCAGATGCTCATCCCTGCAGACTGGATTGGCCCTTAGAGAGCCCTGGCATTGCCCAAGCCGTTCTGGTTCCTGTCGATTGTTTGGTTGCAGCAAGGAACAAGACTCCAGGTCCACTTACCAGCAGCTGGGGGAACTGAGCCTCTTGCAGAGAACGAGAGCCCCACCTCTACTCTAGGAAATGAGCTTTTTAATTTAACTGGTCAGGCCTCAACCCACATTAGGGGTTCATGACCATTGTATAGACAGCTGTAGCCAGCTGTTCACAGCCCAGACAGACTTGCCCTATCTAGACAGCCCCCTCCTCCCAGCTCAGGGACCCGTCTGGCTGTGAGCTCCCAGGAGGTCTCAGGGGTGTGACCTCCCTCCCTCCTTCCCTCCCCACTCCCTACCTCCTCCCTCCACCCCAGGCTATAAAGCTGCCCAGGCTTGGCTCTCAGCACATCCAGCTGCCTGAGACCCTCCTGCAGCCTTCTCAAGGGACAGCCCCACTCTGCCTCCTGCTGCTCCTCCAGAGCAGCACCATGCGGCCCCTCTGGCTCTGCTGGGCACTCTGGGTGTTGCGCCTGGCCGGCTCCGGGGCCGCCCTGACCGGGGAGCAGCTCCTGGGCAGCCTGCTGCAGCAGCTGCAGCTCAGAGAGGTGCCCGCCCTGGACAGGGCCTATATGGAGGAGCTGGTCATCCCCACCCACGTGAGGGCCCAATACGTGGCCCTGCTGCGGCGCAGCCACGGGGACCGCTCCCGTGGAAAGAGGTTCAGCCAGAGCTTCCGAGGTGAGGCCCTCCCTCCCTGCTGCCCCGGTCCCATGGGGCAGGTCAGATGTGCCCACTCCGGTGATGTCAAAGGGCTCCTGGCCTTGCAGAGGTCTGCGGGAGCCTGGGTGAGGGCTACGGTCTAAGGGGCAGTGAGGTGGGGTCGGGCCTGTGAGGATGGTGGGGCCTCAGCATGCAGTGGTGCGTGCGGTCAGGACTCTGGGGGTCTGTTTTCATACTGCCACTCTGGTCTGAGCTCTACTTGGAGCATATTGCTTTAAAATCATCTCACAACCATTTACTCACGTGGAACTGGGGTATAACTAGGTCTTGCCCATCTCCCAGCATTGTGAACATCAAAATGAGTCATTGTAAATAGAAGCATGTTTGGGTAACTGAAAAATACTGCACTTAAGTAGACAACCTGGGTTATACCTGGCTGTCAGGGGTGCAGCTGGGCCTGAATCCTCCTGCAGTCTCTCGCCTCCCTAGCTCCTCAGTGCTCAGAGTTAGACCCAATGCCAGGCACCTGGGTGAGGATTCCGCTCCCAGCATCTCAGCTGAGGCAAACTTGCTAGCCAGGGTCCCACAGGCACCCCTGCCTGCTGGATGGAAATTGTTGCTAAACAAGGCCCAGATCCAAGGGAGATTTGTAAACTGGGTTTGCCCCAGAGATAGAACAGGGCCGGTGTCTCCTGGCCTGGCTGCCAGCTCAGTGGCCCTGCCATCCTCAGAGCTCCGCTAGAGTCGGGGGAGGCCCTGCTGACCCTGCTCTTGTCCCCAGAGGTGGCCGGCAGGTTCCTGGCGTCGGAGGCCAGCACACACCTGCTGGTGTTCGGCATGGAGCAGCGGCTGCCGCCCAACAGCGAGCTGGTGCAGGCCGTGCTGCGGCTCTTCCAGGAGCCGGTCCCCAAGGCCGCGCTGCACAGGCACGGGCGGCTGTCCCCGCGCAGCGCCCAGGCCCGGGTGACCGTCGAGTGGCTGCGCGTCCGCGACGACGGCTCCAACCGCACCTCCCTCATCGACTCCAGGTGGGGGTCGCGCGGGCGCGCAGGGCAGGGGGAGGGCGCTGCTCGGCCCGGCTTGGGGGCGGAGACGCGGGGGGCGTTGCGGGGTCCTCAGGGCCGGTCCCAGTCCCCGCCCTCAAGCGGCGCTGGGTCTCTGTGTCATGTCTCAGGCTGGTGTCCGTCCACGAGAGCGGCTGGAAGGCCTTCGACGTGACCGAGGCCGTGAACTTCTGGCAGCAGCTGAGCCGGCCCCGGCAGCCGCTGCTGCTACAGGTGTCGGTGCAGAGGGAGCATCTGGGCCCGCTGGCGTCCGGCGCCCACAAGCTGGTCCGCTTTGCCTCGCAGGGGGCGCCAGCCGGGCTTGGGGAGCCCCAGCTGGAGCTGCACACCCTGGACCTTGGGGACTATGGGTAGGTGCTGAGGGTCAAACTGGTAAGCTGGAATAAAGAGACAGGCAATTAAATTTATTTTGAAATGGACAACTTTTCAGAGTGCTGTGGGAATGAATGAGACAATGTATACGATTCTTCCTCTGACTCTTAGGAGGTCCTCAGTAAGTATCGGTTATTAATTTTCAAGTTATTTCTAGCTGTCCATCCTATATCACAGACATCCAGCATTTTGAAGTTGAGAGGTGGATCATAAGTCTCCAACCCAGACGCCCTCTGACCTCAGCCCTCCCAGCTGACCTCTGACCCTGCTCTCCTTGCCCACACAGAGCTCAGGGTGACTGTGACCCTGAAGGACCAGTGACCGAGGGCACCCGCTGCTGCCGCCAGGAGATGTACACTGACCTGCAGGGCATGAAGTGGGCCGAGAACTGGGTGCTGGAGCCCCCGGGCTTCCTGGCTTACCAGTGTGTGGGCACCTGCCAGCAGCCCCCGGAGGCCCTGGCCTTCAAGTGGCCGTTTCTGGGGCCGCGACAGTGCATCGCCTCGGAGACTGCCTCGCTGCCCATGATCGTCGGCATCAAGGAGGGAGGCAGGATCAGGCCCCAGGTGGTCAGCCTGCCCAACATGAGGGTGCAGAAGTGCAGCTGTGCCTCGGATGGGGCGCTCGTGCCAAGGAGGCTCCAGCCATAGGCGCCTAGAGTAGCCATCGAGGGACTTGACTTGTGTGTGTTTCTGAAGTGTTCTAGGGTACCAGGAGAGCTGGTGATGACTGAGCTGCTGATGGACAAATGCTGTGTGCTCTCTAGTGAGCCCTGAATTTGCTTCCTCTGACAAGTTACCTCACCTAATTTTTGCTTCTCAGGAATGAGAATCCTTGGCCACTGGAGAGCCCTTGCTCAGTTTTCTCTATTCTTATTATTCACTGCACTATATTCTAAGCACTTACATGTGGAGATACTGTAACCTGGGGGCAGAAACCCCAGTGTGTCATTGTTTACTTGTCCTTTCACTGGATCTGGGCTAAACGCCTCCACCATCACTTGGGACCTAAGACCTGGGGTTAAGGGTGGGTTGCGCATCCCCAATCCAGAAAATAAAGACTTCGTAAAACATGAATAAAACACATTTTATTCTGTAATTTTGTAATTTTCTATTTTATTTTAATTAATTAATTATTTTTGAGATGGAGTCTCACTGTGTCACCCAGGCGGGAGTGCAGTGGCCCAATCTTGGCTCACTGCAGCCTCCGCCTTCCAGGTTCAAGCGATTCTCATGCCTCAGCATCTTGAGTAACTGGGATTACAGGCATGTAACACCATGCCAGGCTAATTTTTCGTATTTTTATTATTATTATTTTGAGACAGAGTCTCGCTCTGTCGCCCAGGCTGGAGTGCAGTGGCGCTATCTTGGCTCACTGCAAGCTCTGCCTCCCGGGTTCATGCCATTCTCCTGCCTCAGCCTCCCGAGTAGCTGGGACTACAGGCGCCCACCACCACGCCTGGCTAATTTTTTGTATTTTTTAGTAGAGACGGGGTTTCACCGTGTTAGCCAGGATGGTCTTGATGTCCTGACCTCGTGATCCGCCCACCTCGGCCTCCCAAAGTGCTGGGATTACAGGCGTGAGCCACCACACCCGGCCTAATTTTTTGTATTTTTAGTAGAGATGGGGTTTTGCCATGTTGCCCAGGCTGGTCTGGAACTCCTTACCTCAAGTCATTCGGCAGCCTCAGCCTCCCAAAGGGCTGGGATTACAGGCACGAGCCACTGTGCCCGGCTGTAATTTTCCATTTTAATCAAAGCTCTGCAAGTTGAGGAAGGAGCAGAAAGTTCTACAGGTCAACCTGATTGTAAAACTAAGGAAAGAGCTTGAGTTGGCCAAAACTTGGTAAAGATTTCGGTTAAGTAATACAGGAAACTAGGATTAAAATGCTTTCAGGGCCAGCACAATGGCTGTCTTCTGTAATCCCAGCACTTTGGGAGGCCGAGGTGGGTGGATCACTTGAGGCCAGGAGTTCAAGAACAGCCTGGCCAACATGGAGAGACTACATTTCTACTAAAAATACAAAAATTAGCTGGGCATGGTGGTGTGCGCCTGTAATTCTAGCTACTTGGGAGGCTGAGGCATGAGAATCGCTTAAACCCAGGAGGTGGAGGTTGCAGTAAGCTGAGATCACACCACTGCACTCCAGTCTGGGCAATAGAGCGAGATTCTGTCTCAAAAATAAAATAAAAACAAAATGCATTCCGATTCTAGTATCTATGGTACCTGTCCTCCCAGAATTGATACAGAAATTTTTTTTTTTTTTGAGACGGAGTCGCTCAGGCTGGAGTGCGGTGGTGCAATCTCAGCTTACTGCAAGCTCCGCCTCCTGGGTTCACGCCATTCTCCTGCCTCAGCCTCCTGAGTAGCTGGGACTACAGGCGCCCGCCACCACCCCCGGCTAATTTTTTTTGTATTTTTAGTAGAGATGGGGTTTCACCATGTTAGCCAGGATGGTCTCGATCTCCTGACCTCATGATCCGCCCACCTCGGCCTCCCAAAGTGCTGGGATTACAGGCGTGAGCCACCGCGCCCAGCCAATACAGAAATTTTTTTGTTCTTGACACTTTGATTTTCCTGGGCATAGTGATTGGGCTTTACTCCAATCCCACTTACATCAAAATAAAATCTGTGATCAAAATTATCATCTATACTTAGAGAAGAAAATAAAGCTTCAGAGGATCTGGAATTTATAGCTATAAGAGCTGTGCAGCTGGGCGTGGTGGCTCACATCTGTAATCCTGAGGATCATCTGAGGTTGGGAGTTTGAGACCAGCCTGACCAACATAGAGAAACCCCGTCTCTACTAAAAGTACAAAATTAGCCGGGTGTGGTGGCACATGCCTGTAATCCCAGCTACTCGGGAGGCTGAGGCAGGAGAATCGCTTGAAGCCAGGAGGTGGAAGTTGCAGTGAGCCGAGATCACACCACTGCACTACAGCCTGGGCAACAGAATGAGATTCTGTCTCAATAAGTAAATAATTAATTAATTAAAAATTTAAAAAATAAAATAGTGATTTTACAAGCACTTCACACAACTGACATAACAAAGGCTGTGGCTATCTCAATTCACATTCCGATCCATCAAGGCCTTCTCTTAATTTTGAAATAACCTTAACCTACTCAAGAACAAATTTAGAAATTCTTTCTCTCTCTGAAATCTTTGTCAGTGGCTCCAGCATTCTAATTACCAAGACCGGAACCTTGCACTTGTCTGGACCCACGGCACAGACCAGACAGGTGGGGGCACCATTTATTGAGGAAGGAAGGAGGACAGGCAGGTGCGAGAGTGGGGAGTGGAAGGAAGATTGGACAGGGACAGTCTGAGGAGCCAACCGGGAGTCCAGGGGCCACACCCAGGACTCTGCAGACGGTCAGATGTGGAGGTAAGAGAGCAGGGAGAGGGGATGGCCAGGCACAGCTATGGAGGGACAAGGGCAGAGATGATACTGGGGGGCACAGAGGAAAAACCCTGGAAAATAACTAGTGGCTAGAGGTTTGGGGAGAGAAGTGGAAAGCCAGATGGGACAGAAAAGAACTGAGAGAGGCAGGAAGAGACCCTTCCCGTCCCATCCCTGGACAGCCACAGACTGGCGCTAGAATCAGGGACAGGGAGGTAAGGCGGATTTTTTTTTTTTTTTTTTTTTTTGAGACGGATTTCGCTGGTTGCCCAGGCTGGAGTTCAATGGCAAGATCTTGGCTCACCACAACCTCCGCCTCCCAGGTTCAAGCGATTCTCCTGCCTCAGCCTCCTCAGTAGCTGGGATTACAGGCATGTGCCACCATGCCCGGCTAACTTTGTATTTTTAGTAGAGATGGGGTTTCTCCATGCTGGTCAGGCTGGTCTCGAACTCCCGACCTCAGGTGATCCGCCCGCCTCGGCCTCTCAAAGTGCTGGTATTACAGGCATGAGCCACCGCACCCGGCCGTAAGGAGGATATTTTTATACCGTTACAAAAAAAAGATGAAAGCTCAGAAATGGAAGAGAGGTCGGAGAACCTGCAAAGCCATGCATGTGGGGTGAGGACTGCTCAGAGCTCAGAGAGGTTTGGTGCTGGAAGGGACCTGAGAGGAAGCTTTGGTCCAACCGCTCATTTCACAGATAAGGAAACGGGCCTGCGGAGGGGGTGGTTGGCTCCTTGATTCCCAGGACGCGCTGTTCTCTCCGAACCCAGCCTGGCTTCCTGCGCAGCGCCCAGCAGTCCCTGGCGCGGCGGGCCGGCCCTGCCCTCGCGAGCTTGCGGTCCACTTGTGGAGGCCACCGGCTCCCTGGAAACATCTGGCTCCGGACCTGGAGGCATGCCGCGCTCTCGGGGCCGGGCTGGAGTTGGTGCCCTTGGCTGCCCTGGCTCGGGCAGTAATGGACTTGGCCCCAGGGAGCGTCGGAAATGCTGCGACCCGCCCCCACATTTTTGCCCGAATGGAGACCCTCCGGGCTTTGACGGTCCGGCCTTCTACAGCGGCGGGGGAGCCGCGGCCTCTCGCAGGGCGCTCCGCGCGGTCCCTGACTGCCCGGAGCCGAGGTGCGGGCTGAATCCTGCTGAGCTCCCCCGGCTACCACCCCGCCACCCCCACTCTCCCGGGGCAGGTCTAAGAGCTCTTCGGGGAAATTCAAAGCACTACAGGGACCAACGTTTGCAGATGCTCTCCCTGCGCCGCGACCACCCTGTGCTTGGCCCAGGTCTCCCGGAGGCTCCAGAGACTGGGCTCGTGCCGAGGGACGGAAGAGGGTGCGCCCCGGCAGATCCCTTCTTGGCGTCTGGACGTGAGCTGGCCGGTCCGGGGCTTGCAGACCTCCGGGAGGAGCTGCGGAGCTGAGTGGCGACCAGGAGGACAGGCCGGGGCAGAGGACCACCGAGGGTCACCGCGGGAGGCGCTGTCGGCTGCGTCCAGGCTTGCGCCAGCGCGGGCCAAGGCTCCAAATTGGGCAAGCGGTGGCCGCAGCTCTGCGCATGTGCAGGAGGGGCCGGAGTTTCACTTTGTAACTTTTAAGTGGTCGGAACACGCCCGGCGCGGCTGGGTCCCGCCAGACACGCCGCCGCCACAGGTACAGGGGACAAGGGGCGTGAGGAGGGGGAATGCGCCCTCCGCCTTTCCCGGGACGTGCGGGGCCGGGTCCACGTCGGGGTGCGCGCCAAGTGTCCGGTTCCGGAACGGCTCCCAGCCTCCGCAGACCCCAAAGCCCCTGACCCCAAGCACGGGGTGACGACGCGGGATTGGGTGGGAGGAGAGGGTCCGGGCAGGGGACGCCGCGCCCCCATTCCAGCCCTGCGCTCCTTGGGACTTCCTGGCGGCTTTTCGCTTTCAGAGCTGGTACCTCCTTCTTCCCCACCCCTCTCTTTGGGATTTGTCGGCGGAGTCCGACTTCCCCCCTAACTAGGAACGTAGCTATGGGCTTCTCGGACCCTATACGAGGCCGGGCTGAGAAAGGGCCAAGCGTCCGAGTCTCCTGACGCCAGGAAGGCAGAGGCCACCCTCGGGCTGTCCCTGGGTGACCACTTCCTGCAGCCTTGGCGGAGTCCTGAGGAGGGAGGCTGGGGACTCGGGGACTGGGGGGAAGGGCGGGGGCGGAAGGGGTGAGGCGAGCTCTGCTAAGAAACCAAATCCTCAAAGGTTCCAGCACCTGATAAGACTAGCTACCTGAGGCCCTGGAGGGGCCTTGGTCATTCAGCCCTAGGCAGGTGGTGACCTCTTCAAGGGCAGGGGTGGACAGCCTGGTGGACCCACTGACCCTCCCTTGACACCTGTCAGGTCATCCTCAAGTCTGCTGTGCCTTCAAGGGGATATGAACGGAAGCCGAGGCTCCTTTTCTTTTCACACGCCCCTCTCCTTTGTTTAGTGTGGGGGCAAAGGTCTCTCCTAGCTGTTCATTGGGCTCTAACAGAGAAGACGTCAGGTGGGATCCTGCCCTTGTGTTTCCCATTAGCTGGAGGGGCGACTTAAAATAAAGGCAAACAGCTTCTAATTGCTTGCTAGGGCCGGGTCCTGAGCTAAGTGCTTTACAGGTGTTTGGGGTCTGTGCCTCCCAACAGCCCCGGGAGAGAGAGTCATCACTCGCACTTCCTGGCGAAGGAAGCCGAGGCACAGAGTGGTTAGGCTGCTTGTCTGAACTGTGTGGTGCTGAGACCCTAACTCCAGAGCCTGCTCACATAATCCCTGAGCCACACTGCCTCTCGTTTCAGCCAGGGGCCTTGTCATTTCCTTTGTGCTCCAGGGTAGAGGTAAACAGTTGTCCGGGTTACTGGGTCCTGTTTGGTGTTGCCATAAGAAGTTTGTATTTTACTTTGCAACCTTATTCTGCATCTGAAAGACCAGAGTTAGCTCCTGAGGCAGAAGGCCTGGAGCTGCTTGTAGTTTTGCTATCCTCATCACAGGATTGAAAGATTTGGTGATGATAAAATTACGCTGAATTTGTACGGGCCTTCTTGCAAGAACGAACAATATCCATATACTTCCTGCAACATTCTGCTGGTATTTCTAGAGCTTGTCAAGTTGGCCACCAGGCCAGTCCTTGCTGCTAATGGAGACTGGCAGTGGGTTAGCATAGGTAGTTTACTTTGGCAAATGTAGACCAGCTGTTGGATTTAGCGCTCTCCCACTGGCCACAATCAGACGCTTGCCTGCACATGGATTGAACTTTGGATTGGGAGCGTGAAGTCACCTGCTGCCCACTCTGGCTCTTGGGCCTCAGCAGTAATTTTTGGCTTTCCTACCCTCAGCATATTAAGTAAGAATAAGGGGATGAATGGAGAATTTCTGGAAGGCACAGGTAAGTGCTAGGCATTCACATACATCTAGGATGACTGAATATTGCCAGGGGTTCTCAGCCAGGCAGTGCCACTGCAACCACAGTGCCTAGCTGCTGGTTTGGCCTCCTCTCTACAGCTGCCAGCTGGGTGCTCCCCTCCCCCTGCCTTCTCAGCCTGGCAGCACTGTCCCATGGTGTCTGTGTTCCCAGCTGCCCACTCAGAGCGTGCCTGTTTGTGAAGATGCAGAGGGGCTGTCCCATTGAGAGCCAGAGGGACGGAGCTGTTTCAGGGGTATCTGGACTTTACGTGTCTAATGGGCAGGGACAGGCTGGGACTGAGCTGAAAGGTCTGAGAGAGATTGTGGGTCCCCAGAGCTGTGCCCTAACCTGGGTGCTCATCGGAGAGGGCAGACAGGACTGGCCACCTGACCTTACCTCCATCTCAGGCTGAGAGTATTTGCTAGCCACCTCCCTGAGTTCTTATCAAACTTTGTCAAACCACCCTGGGAAGCCTATTTGGCAAGAGACAAGTAACTTAGAGGCATGACTGGGGCTGGAGGGAGGGGAAGAGGAGCCGCAGGTGTTTCCCTCCGCGGAGGCCTCTCTCCTTCTCTGCGGCACTGGCGAGGGTATGCCACTCCCAGCACCACCACAGCACCCTCCCCTTTCCAGGGACAATGCTCCCTCTGTGAGCATTTTATGGGGATGTTTTTTCTTTCCACTTCACTTTTCAAACCTTCCTTGTTCATGCTGCTGTGTTCCCTTTTCCTGATTCTAGCTCTTGGGGAACCGTGGGGAGCCTCTCCAGTAGCACTAGCCCTTGGGGCCCAGGTGAAGTCCTTTGCCCGGGGCCCTACCGTGAGCCCACAGCCTCCAGGGTTTCTGTGGGAGAGGGCTGCTCCCCTAGACCCAGCAGGTCCTTGAGCCATTGGCGAAGAGGAGAGAGGCTGGGGCCACAGGTGCTGGCCGAGGAAGGAGGAGTAGGGTCGCACAGAGGAGCACTGATGGATGGAGAACCAGTTCTGGGAGTTTGGGGAGAGATCCAGGCAGGAGGAAGCCCACTGGGCAGAACCTAAAGCTCCGTATGGGCAGCATGCATACACGGGTGTGTGCTCGAGGGTTTCCATCCAGACCCCTACACTGGAAAAGGGTGGCTCCCATGTGATGCTGGGTGTCTGTGATCCTTCAGGAAAGTCTACAGTTTGGTACCCCAGGACTCGCTGATCAGGAAAGCCCTGCAGGACATGAGCGTTAGGCCCGAGGCCTGACCCTTGGCAGCTTGGGAGGTGGCTGGGGCTGCTTTTGCCTTTGCCAGAGACAGCTCCAACTGAGGACCTCTCCAACAGGCCCATCCACAGTCCTTCCTTCCCCTAGTGTCTGGTAAGTGTAGGGATAGGAAGGAGGGATAGGTGGTGGCCTCAAAGTGCTGGGCTGGGGTGTTCCATTGGGTGGTGCCACTGGGGGGTTTTAAAGGGAAGCCAAGAACATCTGTGTTCCAGAGGTCACTCTTGTGACACTCTGTTCGGAGTCAGCAGCCCCATGACTCTGGCATCACAACCCCCACTACCTCCAGCCATTGCCAAGTCTCTTAGAAGGTTGAGAAAGTGACTTGGCTCTCTGTGGGATGCTCTCATGCTCTTGGGCTTTCCACTCATTCACCCTTCCTGTGCTTCGTGTGTGTGTGTGTGTGTGTGTGTGTGTGTGTGTGTGGGTGTGGGTGTGGGTGTGGGTGTGGGTGTGTAGGTGTCCATGTGTGATTGTCCCCAGCACTGCAGGCCTAGGAGTTACCCAACATACACACCTCACCAGCACTACTGGTATCCAAACATCTGTTTGGGTTCTCTATATCTTTTCTTCTTGTTCTCAAGATCTTTGTTCCTGTAACAGCTAGAAGCACCAGACTTAGCAGAAAAATCCCCTGGGAATTCTAGGTTTACCAGATTTGGGCAGGTGGGATCTTAAGCAAGTCCAGGCTGAATATGTGTTCTGGCCCTTCAGCCACAGCATGAGAACTTGGACACTAACTCCCGGGCCTCTGGTGTCGGGACAGACACTGGAGATTTCTATTAGCTTCACCAGGGGCGGCAGGAGCATCAGGTCAACAACCCAGCCTAGAGCAGTGTTTGCTTTGGAAATGCTGGGCCTTGCAGTTAGACTGATGGTACCCAGGAGGGGTATGTGTGTGTGAAAGGGCGGAGCTGGGGGACCCAGAGGTCCCTGAGGAGGCCCTGGGACTCCTGACTCCCTCCCCATCCCTACCCTAGACCACCCCCTTTGCTTTTTCCTCTGTGGCAAAGTAAAAAGAGAACTGGCATCTGAGAGTCAGGACACTGGGTTTGAGATTCAATTCTTCCCTGACCAGCTCCTTAACCTTAAGCTTGGGGCAAGTTATTAAACCTCTGAGGCTTGGTTTCCAAGTATAGCAGATGGACCCATCTCTGAGGTCCCAGCTCTGACATTCTGTGAGCAGTGGGAGTGAGGTGTTGTCTGTGGCTTGCGGATGGACCATCGTGAATACTTGGATGTTCCCTTCTTCCCTGTTTGTTTATCCCGGTGTTTTCCTCTTCCTGCCTTTATGTGCCTTTCTCCCTCTCCCCTGCCTGTACTCTAGATCTGCTAGTGGCTTCTGCAGGAGTGACTTTCCCAACACGAGTCCTTGAGGCTAGAGGAACTTTAGGACTTAAGCGAGCAGCTGCAGCAACTCTGTCCCTCCCTTGCTACATGTCGCCCCTTCTTGGGATCTGCCCACTGTGTCCTGGATGAGCCATCCACTCTGACCGTCTGATCTCCTGAGATTGTCCCACAATGGAGCCATTCTCTGTGGACACTGCCAGGCACGCAGAGGTCCAATGTCTGGTTCTCCCAGACTCCTTGCTGCTGGCTCCCTGTGCCCGACTAGTCCCTGGGGAAATGCCCACCTTTGGCTCTGCCAGCACTGGTGGGAACCTGCAAGAAATTTGAGCCCTGAACGTCTGCCTTGTCCTGTTGTCCTGTGCTCCAGGGAAGACAGGCGTGATGACGGACTCCCCATTCCTGGAGCTGTGGCAGTCCAAGGCGGTGTCCGTCAGGGAGCAGCTGGGCCTCGGGGACCGGCCCAACGACTCCTATTGCTACAACTCGGCCAAAAACAGCACCGTGCTCCAGGGGGTCACCTTTGGTGGCATCCCCACTGTCCTGCTCATAGACGTCAGCTGCTTCCTGGTGAGAGCCCTCATGAGTCGTGTCCCACTGCCTCAGTTATTTGTTTAAATCCCCCACCCAGGGCCTTCTGGGAAACTTAGATGAGAAGTCAGACATAGCTGGGTTTGAATCCCAACTCTGCTGCTTACCAGCTCTGTGACTTTGGTGAGTTACATAGCTTCTGTGCACCTCCCCTTTCTGCTCCGGAAATGGAGATCATAATTCCTACCTCAGAGAATTTTGGAGTTTGGATAAGGCCAGAATACTCACATAGCTATGCCTGTGATTACTACCGTGATTGCAGAGCTCTCAGCCTGTCGTATCTTTAAGGCCCTTGGGAAGGGTCATCTCAAGGGGTTGAGACATGTGAATGGAGAGTACGGACTAGAATAGAGCAGCTGCAATTCCCAAGTGTCACCTCCTGTTCCCCTCTGGCATCCCTGGGGTTTTTAAAGAATCAGAAGCTGGACCAGGTACAGTGGCTCATGCCTGTAATCCCAGCACTTTGGGAGGCTGAGGTGAGTAGATTGCCTGAGGTCAGGAGTTCGAGACCAGCCTGGCTAACATGGTGAAACCCTGTCTCTACTAAAAATACAAAAAATTAGCTGGGTGTGGTGGTAGGTGCCTGTAATCCTGGCTACTCTGGAGGCCGAGGCAGGAGAATTACTTGAACCCGGGAGGCCGAGGCAGGAGAATTACTTGAACCCGGGAGGCAGAGTTGCAATGAGCCGAGATCACGCCACTGCACTCCAGCCTGTGCAACAAGAGCAAGACGCTGTCTCAAAAAAAACCAAAACAAAACAAAAAAAGAATTAGAAGCTGATTCTTAGAGCGTACCTTCAGCAGGTGGCCTTTCTTTAACGTAGCTCTCCTTGTTCACAAAGATGCCTCATGGCATTGTTCTTCCTTATGCAGACTCAACGTTGGCTGGCTGAGATTTATTGGGGTTAAAGTGCCCCTTCTTTTCACAAATGCCATGGGCTGGCCAGTGCCTCTTGATGCTGTCTCCTAACATGTAGAAGAGACCATCTGAGTGAAGGGGGCAGATGGCTCTGATGGAGTAAACATCCTTGGACTGCTTGGAGCTGGAGATCAGGCTTGGGTGGGGAACATGGGGAGGGTGGCTTAGGGTAGCAGGGAGGAGTGGGCAGGGGTGTGGGGGTGGATTTCAGAGTTGGTGGAATTAGAGGAGGGTGGCCCTGGGTCTTCAGGGTGGGGAGAGTTTGGCCAAAGTGAGGAGTACAGAGAGGGGGGCCTGGGCAGGGACCCTAGGTGGGCTGGGGGGGTATTGTTGCAACAGTGTTGGCTGAGAAGAGAGTCACCCTCTATTTTGCTGCTGAAGGTGAATTTTTTTTTTTTTCTTTGAGACAAGGTCTCACTCTGTCACCCAGGCTGAAGTACAGTGGCATAATCACAGTTCACTGCGACTTCCTCCTCCTGGGCTCAAGCAGTCCTCCCACCTCAGCCTCCTGCATAGGTGGGACTACAAGCACATGCCACCGTGTCTGGGTTATTTTTGTATTTTTGGTAGAGATGGGATTTCACACCATGTTGCCTAGGCTGGTCTCAAACTCCTGAGCTCAAGCGATTCACCAGCCTTGGCCTCCCAAAGTGCTGGGATTACAGGAGTGAGCCACGGTGCCCGGCCAGGGGTGGATTTTTATTGCAGTAAGTTTTGGGGGTGGGGGAGGGGGGACACATAAGAGCCAGAGGGCCCTGGAGAGCATGGGTTTGTGGGAAGTGTCTGCCCTGCACAGGCCAGGGCGGCAGCCGCTGTGGACAGAGAGGGCAGGCACCTGCTGAGCAGGTTTCATGGTTTTCCTACGACACGACTCACCTGCCTTTGAAAATATGTCACCAACTTCCTGATTCACCTGAAGAAAATTCCACGAGAACTCAGTGCCTCTGGGGTTCAGGTCTTCTGGATTTCCTTCAGGAAAACAAAGCCTACCTTCAAAACCCCTGTTTCTGATCAGAGCAGGCAGGAGTGTGCTTACTAAGATGTATTTCTCTACCTCCCTGAACATCAAAGAGAGGGACCCTGTCTAGGGAGGGAAGAGAGGCAGGAACATGGCAGGGAGCCTGCCAAGGTGGACTGTGGGGAGTGAGGACAGTCTAGAATGTACAGATGTCTAGAGCTAACTGGCTTAGTCCAGCCCTGAGGTTGCCATTGGACACAAGCTTGCTGAGGTGTCCCAGCTTACGGAGGCCAAGCCAGCCCAAGCACAGGTTCTCGTGGGGCCTTGCTGCCTGCATGCGTGCTCTGTGCCGGGGGATTGCAGGCCTGCAGGGCCTGCCTTCAGGGAAACCAAACTCAGAGGAAAAATCTGACCGTTTCTGGCTCAGCCTGAGGAGGCTCTGCTACCTTGGTTCTGTAATTTAAAATGAAATTTTCTGGCCAGCATGGTGGCTCACGCCTGTAATCCCAGCACTTGGGAGGCTGAGGCAGGTGGATCACCTGAGGTCAGGAGTTCGAGACCAGCCTGACCAATATGGTGAAACCCTGTCTCTACTAAAATACAAAAATCACCTGGGCGTGGTGGCGGGCACCTGTAGTCCCAGCTACTCTGGAGGCTGAGGCACAAGAATTGCTTGAACCTGGGAGGGGAAGTTGCAGTGAGCCGAGATCGTGCCACTGCACTCCAGCCTGGGTGACAGAGTGAGACTCCCTCCATCTCAAAAAAAAAAAAAAAAAAAAGAAAAATTTTCTGTAAAATGAAGAAGGATGCTGGTTCCTGGGGCTGCTCTGGGGCCAGACCTTACCCTCCTGCTCAGGGGCCACTGAAGGCAGAGCAGGGCCTGAGACTGGGCCTTGTGGTGTCACCGCTGCCTTGAGAGCAAGAGACAGGGCTGACGTGCAGAACTAGGCAGGCTCCAGGCAAGCTTGGCGTCAGCACTGGCAGCCTTGGTGGCGTGGGCACAGGTGACAGGAGCTGGTGAAGGGGGTGAGCAAAGCATCCGGGCTACTGAGCTGTGTGGGCTTGGGCAGTTCCGTGCCCTCTCTGGGCCTGGGTGTTTTCCTTCTAGCCCTGCTGAGTGCAGGCAGGTGGGCTTTACCCCTGAGACCGCTGTGTCTTCTAATGAGAAGCCATCCAATATGCTTTTACTTGGTTTCTTTTCTGTTTTTAGTTCTTAATCTTGGTGTTTTCTATTATAAGAAGAAGATTCTGGGACTATGGCCGCATTGCCCTGGTGTCAGAAGCAGACAGGTAAAGATATATCGCCTAGGCTGTGAGCATGCGTGTGCGTACGTGTGAGTGTGTATATGTGCGTGCGTGCATATGAGTGTGTGTGTACATATATGTGTGTATAGTGTGTGTGTGTGTGTCCCTGGAATGGGCTGGGGGCTTATGAAGCCCTCCGTGTGGGCAGGACCCACACGTGACACTCCTATGAGATTGTGTTCATTAAGTGTATCTACCTGGCCTGTACCAACAGCTGTTCTCTTTGCTCTTCACCACAGACCCATGAGGTCGGCCTCGCTACCCTCATTGTGCTCACAAAACAAAAAACAAAAACCCAGGCTCAGATGCTCAGCTCCCTCAGGGCTTCTGTTGGGCCAAGGCCGTGAACCTTGTTGGCTTTGGACTGGTTGCTTTAGATACTGAGGGCTTTCATTATCCTCTGAAGAGGATGCCCATTTTCTTTCTCACCTTGAGTATTTTTAAGTGATCATCTTTGAAATTAATTAGCTTGGGGCCAGGGCTGGGTGAGGATCAAGGGCAGCAGAGCCATCAGGGAACTGCCCCACCCTCCTGCCAGGTCAGCGCCAGCTTTGGATGAGTCTGTTACAAAGCACAGGCTCCCTCGGCCAGGCCTCAGGTCCTTCCAATTCTGCGTGGGGCTCCAGGATTCTCTGTTCATGTCGCCTGAAGGGTGACAGTGAATTCTGGATCTGCACAACCTGACGTTCCAGCTCCAGCTGGCTGTTTGCACCAGGATCTTGTGTCAGATGTGGTAATAGGAAGTGAGTGATGAAAACTCAGGGACTGGCCCCAGATGCCACCCAGAGCGCCCGTCTGGGGGCTCCTCAGGCAGACCCTCCACTCTCAGGTGCCTCCTGACATGTGGCCTGTGCGGCAGGGTCCTTTGAACTGGGAAGAGGAGGTGTACCTGAAAATGTACCGTCCTTCCCCATGGTCCCTGCTCTGGGATTTGCTAAAGTCTGAGGTGGTGATGACCTTGGACTGTTGGAGAGAAACTTTTGGGACATCTGATGCCTTTACGGCACATTCGGCTGGAAGTGGGGCCATGTACTCTGGTTGAAAAGACCACGTGGGGATCAGAGGGCCCTGCTGTATCCCTGGCTGTGCGACCTTGGTCAAGGCCCCAAACTTGTTAGGGTCAGTCTCCTTCTGTCCTCTCTTCCCCATGAGGTCACTGCGAAGGTCAAAAGGGACAGTGTCTCTGCAAAGGCTTTTAAAGTTGAGTTTCGTCATGTGTTTTGTCTTCAGCAGGGGGACAGTAGAACCAGGAATAGGAGACTAGATAGAGAAAAGGAGTCACAGCCAGGCGTGTTGGCTCACACCTATAATCCCAGCACTTTGGGAGGCCGAGGCAGGTGGATCATGAGGTCAGGAGTTCAAGACCAGCCTGGCCAAGATGATGAAACCCCGTCTCTATTAAAAATACAAAAATTAGCCAGGCATGGTGGTGGCGGGTGCCTGTAAGCCCAGCTACTCAGGAGGCTGAGGCAGAGAATTGCTTGAATCCAGGAGGCAGAACTTGCAGTGAGCCAAGATTGCACCACTGCACTTCCAGCCTGGGTGACAGAGCCAGACTCCGTCTCAAAAAAAAAAAAAAGAAAGAAAAAAAAGAAAAGCAGTCACATATACATATTGCAAACACCTCAGACTTATAGCACGTGGGGTGTTTTTATGGGGGTACTGGCAAGAAAGGATCTGATTAAAATACCACAATATATAGTGCCATCATTTGTCCACTCTAAAACATATGTTTTGACATTTTCTCTTCTCTGAAATTGGGAGGCATCTTGTTATTGATGGGTGGTCATAGTTTATTTGGCAGCATTTTTTCTTTAGTGTTTCATAAAATAATTATGCAAATTACAACCAGTGGTATCTTAGATTTGATAAAATGTAGTATTTATTCCAAGTTTTATTTGATAATATAGGGAAATATGCTATAAATAGGCAACACTTTGAAGTCACTTTAGCTAGACGAGTCACAGTGGTGTGGTTTCTGGGTGTTGACCCCTTGCTGTTCATCCTGTATAACATAGAGTTTTATACCATGCCTGGGAATGGTCATTGTCCTTGTCTCTATCTTTCACAGAGTGAGTTATATTTTGTCCCAGCCATCGAGGGCTGGTAGCTTTGGTTCTGAGCTCCAAGAGGCAGCAAAATACTGGACATGATCTTTTTGACTTTTTTGGCTTTTTTTTTTTCTAAGAATTATCTGTCATTTTGTTTCTTTTTGTGTCTCTAGCGAGCCCAGATTTCAGAGATTGTCATCGACTTCCTCCTCAGGTCAACAAGACTTTGAAAATGAGCTGGTTGGTATCTAAGGCACAGTTGTGGTCATGGCCAGGGGGTGGGGACTGGCAGTCATGGTTTTGGGGAGGGAGCAGGGCGGATCTTGAGTGGCAAGTGCTGGAGAAAGTGCTTTTCTGCATGGACGAAGGCACCTGAACTTGGGAAATACCACAGGAGAGATGGCAGCTGGATGTCCCAGGATCTTGAGACTGGATGAACTTGCAGGCAGGAAGGGGTACAGAATCCCTTGGGCTTCCCCAGCACTTCTCTCTCTTACACCTATGGCTTTGTATGACAGTTAATTATGGACTTGTTGGCTGGATTATGAGCCAGATGTGGGCAGGAGCCCTGCCTTCTCCAGCCCTGTTCCCCAGCGCCTGATGCCTAATAGGTGTTTAGTCATTGTTGAATGAATTATTGAACAAATATTTGTCTTTCCTAGCTGGATAACAGCCCAGCTTTAGGGGTATTAAGTTTAAGAGATGTGAAGGACAATAAAACCTACAGACACCCTTTCCCCCTAACGCCCACTCCAGCAGACCGGCCAGTCCATTAGGCTTGTCTCCTCTCTTTTGCCTCACCTCTTGGTCAGTGATTGTAAACAATCAAACAGCAGCCCACATCACTTTGCCCAGAGCTGCCCTGAGCTTTCATCAGCTTTTGATCTAAGTTTTGTGATTTGACCACGAAGTTGTCAAGAGATTTTAGCAAGAATTCCAGGCATGTGGTGTATATTGTGAAGTACTGGGCTCATGCTTGCTGAATATGGGATAAAAGCACTGTTTTTTGTACAACAGGAGGTTAAATGGTTATTTAATGTCAAAGGCAATGGTTGCATCTGCCTCTCAAAGACACAGATGTTGGAAGCTAAATCCCTGTTCTCTCTGTTTCCAGGGATGCTGTCCCTGGCTGACTGCCATCTTCCGTCTGCAGTGAGTACACCAGGGGGCAGCTGCTGGGAGGCCTTTGGGCTGGTTTTTTTGGGTGTTTGGCCAGTCAAGAGGCAAGAGCCAAGATGCTTGATCTTAAGATGGGGTCTCTTAGATACTTTTTAGTTAATGTCCAAAGCAGTATGTGAGGGCTGAGAATCAAGGTGGCCAGGCAGCCCCTGGGGTCAGGGGCGGAGGAAGGAGGCCTGTAGGATTGGAGCCTCCATGCTGGAGGGCACACAGTCCCTGCTGGAGCCTGGGGCTTCCCAAATTGAGCTGGATCCCAAGAGTTCTTGAAGATAGAGATGAACTTTATTTATTTCAACATATTCAGTGGAAATCATATGTTCATCTCTCATAATACTGCACAAACTAATTAAAGCTATTTTTTTGCTTTAATTATTCAACTTAATATTTAACACCAATTAGATGTCAATGGAAGCTCTCCTAGGCAGGTTTGCATGTCTTTGAATTAGTGAAAAGTGAAGAAATATAATATATTCAATTCATTTGGTTACAAGCTTTCTTTTTTTCAATGGGGCCCATGGAGAGAAATCTAAAAGATTATTAAAAGTGATTAAGAGCCAGTTAGTTACCTCTCATGTGGTGGAGGGAGCCAGGAGGCGGGGACTAATGTGAGTCTTGGTTCTCACCTGCTGCCATATTCCATTGAATCTAAGAAGTTGTTGTTGTAAGATGCTTGTTATTTTTTTGTTTTTTTATTTTTGAGACCGAGTTTTGCTCTTGTCGCCCGGGCTGGAGTGCAATGGCACGATCTCGGCTCACCGCAACCTCCGCCTCCCGGGTTCAAGCGATTCTCCTGCCTCAGCCTCCAGAGTAGCTGAGATTACAGGCATGCGCCACCATGCCCGGCTAATTTTTTGGTATTTTTAGTAGAGACGGGGTTTCTCCATGTTGGTCAGGCTGATCTCGAACTCCCGACCTCAGGTGATCCGCCCACCTCGGCCTCCCAAAGTGCTGGGATTACAGGCATGAGCCACCGTGCCCGGCCCAGATGCATGTTATTTTTTATAGCACTAAGAACAAGAAAATGTTGCCAGCTAAGCTACCATCAACTATAACGATAGCGTACACCTCATTTCAGAGGAGTTGAAATAGACCAGCTGCGGTGGCTGACGCCTGTAATCCCAACACTTTGGGAGGCTGAGGCAGGCAGATCACGAGGTCAGGAGTTCAAGACCAGCCTGGCCAAAATGGTGAAACTCCGTCTCTACTAAAAATACAAAAATTAGCCAGGCTTGGTGGCAGGTGCCTGTAATCCCAGCTACTCGGGAGGCTGAGGCAGGAGAATCGCTTGAAACCGGAAGGCGGAGGTTGCAGTGAGCCAAGATCACCCCACTGCCCTCCAGCCTGCATGAAAGAGCACAACTCTGTCTCAAAAAAAAAAAAAAAAAAAAAAAAAGAAAATGACATCTTAGAATTGATGAAATGTGGTGGCTATAGGATGAAATGTTCTGGGCCTCAGTTTCCCCAGAAAAAAGGAGGCTGAGGATAACATATGCTCAGCCTACTTCAAAGGAATGAATACATGTGAGAGCATGTTGTAAATGTTCGGTTTGGTAGGAGTTGTTCCCAGGGGAACTGGCAGGAGACACAGCCTCGTGGGAGACAGTCAACTCTGGTCTGGAACAGGAGGAAGCAGGAGGCGAGTTAGTTTATTTAGAAATGAGAACAATGTAGTTAATTGCAAAGCCTTATCCTCTAGATAAATAGTAATCAGGACTCATATGAACAGGCATATTTCTGAACATCTGCTGATACCATGTACAGCACTAGGTGTTTGATGCTTATTATCTCTTGAGCCCCTGCTAAGCCGATGAGGTAGGCAGTGGGCAGTTTCCTTGCTCGAGGTCAGAGGCAGGTAAGCCACATGACCTGCCCTCAGGTGGAGGCGGCTGCGCTGGATTACACTGTCATCTGACTGCAAAGCCCATGCTGACATCTTTCAGATCTGCCTTTTTATGATGCAGCCCTTGCCCCCCTGAGCTCTTCCCAAAGCACTGCTTTCCCAGCCTAGAAGCAGCGCCTTCAGGGAGTGGGAAAGAGCAGAGTGCCCTGCACCTTCTCCCTCTGTAGCACAAAAGTCTGGCTTGTGTGAAGCTGGAATTTTCTGAGTCCCCAGTGGACCCAGAGCCTCCAAGTGTAGCACTCCAAGGGTGGGAAAGGGTGGAGCAAGTCACCTCCCCATCTCTGGGGACACAGGGAGGAGGCCAGGGAGGTAGGATGGACTGGGACTCTTGGCTCCACCTCAGGTCTCCACCTGAGGGGGAGACAGGAAACAGGTGGGGGTCTGGGGCCCGGGCATATTCCCAACTTTATTCTTTTTTTTTTTTTTTTTTCTTTTTTGAGATGGAGTCTCACTCTTTCACCCAGGCTGGGGTGCAGTAGCGGGATCTCGGCTCACTGCTACCTCCACCTCCCAGGTTCAAGCAATTCTCCTGCCTCCCGAGTTGCTGGGATTATAGGCATGCACCACCACACTTGGCTAATTTTTTTTTTTTTGTATTTTTAGTAGAGACAGAGTTTCACCATGTTGGCCAGGCTGGTCTTGAACTCCTGACCTCAGGTGATCCACCTGTCTCAGCCTCCCAAAGTGCTGGTATTACAGGTGTGAGCCACTGTGCCCAGCCCTAACTTCATTCTGAATGTGATTCCTTAGAAGCAGGACAGGGCTGTGAGATGACTGTATTTACATACCTTTCCCACACACGTAACTTGGGCACAAATGTTTCTAGCAACATCAGATAGAGTACTGGTATTCCTTTACCTCGAGTATGGTACAGGGGCTAAGACGGTGGGCTCTGGAATTTATATCATGTGAGATCCTGAAAGTTATGCAAATTTCCTGTGCCTTTATTTCCTCATATGTGAACAAAAATGTGGGGATAGCAATCGAACCATCTCATAAGAGTGTGGTGAGGATGATATGAGACACTTCATGCAGAGCCCCGAGGCCTGTTCCACTGCTCATTAAGATTCCTCTGTGTCTTGGCCAGTGATGACCAGATCCTGGAATGGTGTGGGGAGGACTCCATCCACTACCTGTCCTTCCAGAGGCACATCATCTTCCTGCTGGTGGTGGTCAGCTTTTTGTCTCTGTGCGTCATCCTGCCCGTCAACCTCTCAGGGGACTTGCTGGGTAATGACCCTCCTCACCCTTGTCTATGTTGTAATGGGGCAGAGTGGCAGTCCTAGGGAAAGGGCTCACTGTGGTAGACCAGAACCCCAGGAGTCATGCCCTAATTCGGATGTAAGATGGTCTCAGGGTGACTCTCTGAACATTTCCATCTGATTAAAGATCTGGAGCAAACCTAGGCTAAAACTGGGGCCCCGATATCAATGTCTGGTTCTATTTAAATAGGGAAAAAAGCCCCCCAAGATTTACAGAATCAGGGGCTGTCAGAGAGTCTTTTATACTTTCCTGCCCTCACCCAAATTAGGAGGTCACAATTAATGGACCCAGAAGATATCCATGATACTTAACTAAAATCAGGTGTGGCATTATATCTAAGGGCAACTGTAAGAATCCACCTTCCAAAATGCCACCATGAATCCACTTAGGATACCCAGTGGTTCCCAATGTTGGTTTTGTAACAACGTGGGATGTTTTTAGTTTTCTCAAAACAAAATGAATTCATATTTTGCCTTTACCTGCAACGGAAGGTTGAGAAGTTATCAGGGAGCATTTTGGTTTCAAGCAGAGGCCTTGATGGTGTAGCTCTGGAAAGACCAATCAGACGTCTTCCTGCTGGTCCAGACATGCTCCTGCTCCCCAGAGCTCCACAAACCAAGGCTGATTTGTTACACCCCCTCCTGCTTCTCCACGTGACCCTGGAACTAAGTATCTGTGCTTCTCTGCAGACAAAGACCCGTACAGTTTTGGGAGGACGACAATAGCAAACCTACAGACTGAGTGAGTATGGAGCCCGTGGGGATGGGTGAGACCAAGGAGAAGGCAGGTCGGGAGCCCGGGGCAGGCCAGAGGTACTCCAAAGGGGGCCGGCTGGTATCTGAAGGCCCCTTGCAGCTAGTGTGTTGTTGAGCTGTGGGCATGAACACGCCACAGGCAGGCGCTGTTTTGCCAGGGTTTTAAGAAACATGGAGGGTCCTGTGGATCTGGAGTTCATTTGTCAGGACAGGGACAGGGACCCCTCTGAAGTATTCACTGTGGGCTGAGGGGCGTTGGCCACACAGCCTCTGTGGGATCATCTCTTGCAATGAAGCTGTTGGTCCTCAGTTCAGTGCCCACTGAGGGTAACCAGGCCTCAGCTCTGCACCCCCAGCTCCCTGCCTGGGATCCCAGCCCTGATGGCAGGCGGTTTCCCTCTCAGCAATGACCTCCTTTGGCTGCACACCATCTTTGCCGTCATTTACCTCTTCCTCACCGTGGGTTTCATGCGGCACCACACTCAGTCCATTAAGTACAAAGAGGAGAACCTGGTGAGTGAGGCGGGGCTTGGGGACATGTGCTGGGAGGGACTCAGGTGGGAGTGGAAGGGCCTCCCAGGCTCTGCCGCAGGCCGTGACCGCAATGAGCTCTGGGAGGGCCTCAGGAGCCCGGCTTGCTTATTCTTGCTCACACTTGGCATCATCTTTAAAAAACAATTTCCTGGTGGATTGTTTCAAGATTTGGACAGTTACTGGTGTTAAGTAAAGAAGTTTGGATTGAGAGCAGCCATTTATCTTTGCCACCCACAGCTTCACAGGGGCGGGGAGCTTCTATGGCTTGGCTCCAGGCCTGGGTCCTCCTCTGATCTGCTGTGTGACCGCATTTGAGTCACTTCCCCTCTTTCTCAGTCTCCTGCCATGCAAAGAAGGCTCATAGAGTTGCTTTGGAATTGGATTCTTTGTACAGCCTGGAAGAAGACGCTGTGTAAATGACATGCTTTGGGGCTCCCCCGGCCACAGAAGGAGAAAACTGGAGCCTTCCGATTTCCTGTTGTTTACTTTCCAGAGGCTGGAGTGGGGTAGGAAACCTGAGCATGCTGGCACACTGGCTCGTGGGTGACTTCTCTCCCTGCTGTGTTTCCCCGACAGGTGAGGCGGACCCTGTTCATCACAGGACTCCCCAGAGATGCCAGGAAGGAGACTGTGGAGAGCCACTTCCGGTAAGCAGGCGGGGTGGCAGGGGAGCTGAGCCTGCTCCACGTAGGACCAGCACAGCCCCACCCGCAGGGCAAACACCTTAGGTGAGCGCCTTCTCTCTCTCGCTTGGGTATCCAGGTGAGATCTGAGAAGGACCTGGCCCTGCCACACGTGTATGGAGTGGCTCCCGTGTGTCAGCCCTGCTGGTGCTGTGCAATGAATAGTGCCCTGGTGGCCTATCCTCTTCAAGCAGCCTGTGCACAGTGTCCAGAGCACAGACCAGGGTGTAGGTGCAAATAAACGTCTTGAGAGCATACGGGGGAAAAAAATTGTTGACCCCGGGGTTCTTAGCGTCACCTTTGCAGAGTAAGAGAGACGGGAGCTGAGCATTTGTATGGACCCACAGGGCTAGGGTCTCACAGGTGGAAGGATCTCGGGGCCATCTCTGCGTTTGTTGGTTTGTCCACCCACTCAGTGGGTGTCTGTTGAGTGAGCACTGTGTCTGAGTCCAGGCTCTCCCTGGTAGAACCTCCTTTCCAGCGGCTCCCTTTGAGTATCTGCACCACCAATTCCTGCAGACGGAGGCTGGAGGAAAGGCTTTCCTGTGAGGAGATTACATGTGCAGCCAGGGATGCGGGGGAAGGCCCAGAGCATCAGGAAAGGTGGTCGTGGGGTGCGGGAGGCAGGGCAAGCAGGCCGGGAAGGCTCCCAGGACCCCATGCTGGAGGACCTGAAGGCTGGGCTCAGGAGCTGACATTTTATTCTTTCTTCATTCCTTTTTTTATTATCTTATTTTTTTTAGAGACAGGGTCTTGCTCTGTTGCCCAGGCTAGAGTGCAGTAGTGCAATAATAGCTTACTGCAGCCTCAGCTCCTGGACTCAAGGCATCTTCCTGCCTCAGCCTCCCAAGTAGCTGGGACTGCAGACACATGCCACCACACCCAGCTAATTTTTAAATTTTTGTGGAGATAGAGTCTTGCTATGTTGCCCAGGCTGGTCTCGAATTGCTGGGCTCAAGTGATCCTCCTGCCTTGCCCTCCCAAAGTGCTGGGATTACAGGTGTGAGCCACCATGCCTGGACTCTCTTCATTCCTTATCAATACAGCAGCCACTAATTTGTCGCATGGACTAGGAGTTGGCTACACTTTAACTTTGCACTATTTGTGAAGAAAGCACTTGCTAAGCAAATTACTAGACAGAATCGTAAACTGAATGTTTAAAATTTGAAAAACTTCTTCAGAAACTCTAAGTATTTTAGAAGTATTTACTAATATGTAAATACTCAATACCAGAATCATTTTTCTGTATTTCCTTGAAGCACCTCCTCAAAGTTGCCTGCTAGGCAACACCTGGAAACAGTAATTCCACTTAATGTATAACTTTAAAGAGAAAAAAAAGTCCCCTCATTCTCATACAAACATTGCATGACTCATGCTTTCCTCTATTTTAGGAGGCCTTTTTAGTGAATGCTGTTGCAATCCGTGGGGATTGATGTATGAATTTGCCTTTCAAGCAGGGATGCTTAAATTGCAGTTTTCTTCCTTACAGCTCTTATTGAGACCAGAAATTGTCCTACTGTTTAATTTCATGATTGACATACCTATGGGCTCTCTCTCTCACTAAAATGTAAGCACATCCAGGCCCTGTTACCAGCACCTAGAACAGTGCCTGGCAGGCGGTAGGTGGGGATTTGCATGGTTCTGGAATCCCCTGGAGTTGTATGTATAATTTTGCGTGTATGGTGAAGGGGGTATTGCATGGTGGCCATGAGCATTGACCTTGGAGCCAGGTTGCCTGTATTCACCTCCTGGCTCAGACACTCACTAGCTGTGTGATCTTGGGCACAAGCCACTTACCTCTGTCGGCCTCAGTGTACTCATCTGTAAAATGAGGACAAAACCTCACAGGTTATGATGAGGATTAAATAAATCAATACATGTAACAATACCTGGTCAATAGTGACTATGTATTTTGCTGGTTCTTTTTTTTTTTTTTTTTTTTTTGTTGAGACGGAGTCTCACTCTGTCACCCAGGCTGGAGTGCAGTGGGGCAATCTTGCTCACTGCAACCTCCGCCTCCCAGATTCAAGTGATTCTCGTGCCCCAGCCTCCCGAGTAGCCGGATTACAGGTGTGCACCACCTCACCTGGCTAATTTTTGTATTTTTAGTAGAGACAGGGTTTCACCACATTGGCCAGGCTGGTCTCAAACTCCTGACCTCAAGTGATCCACCCGCCTCAGCCTCCCAAAGTGCTGGGATTACAGGCATGAGCCACCGCACCTGGCCTTGCTGGTTGTTAATATGTGTGTAGACATTTTCTGGTCTGAGGGTCCTTTGCCTTCATTAGACCCTCTGAAAGGTCTGTGACCTTAAAAAAGGCTACCTGAATAGGGTTTCAGTGATGGCTCAAGGTAGATACTGACCTAGCACAAACAATAAGTTTATTCCTTTGGGTCTTTAGAGGGGATAGTGATGTGTTCATTTTTCCCCAGGAGAAGTGCCAGCTGATTCCAAGCCAAGTGGGTATAAACTTGTCAGTTCCAGGCAGTTAGCTTCATACTACTAAAAAAGGCTAGTGGGGTGCGGTGACTTACGCCTATAATCCCAGCACTTTGGGAGGGTGAGACAGGAGGAGTGCTTGAGGCCAGGAGTTTGAAATCAGCCTGGGCAACATAGCGAGACTCTGACTCTACAAAAAATAAAAATCAGCTTAGTGGCATGTGCCTGTAGCCCCAGCTACTCAGGAGGCTGAGGTGGGAGGTTTGATTGAGCCCAGAAGGTTGAGGCTGCAGTGAGCCATGATTGCGCCACTGTACTGCAGCCTGGGTGACAGAGTGAGACCCTGTCTCTAAACAAAACAAAACAAAAGCCCTCTTTGTGTTAAATTTCAAAATATCCCCCTTTTGGAGGATAAAAGACAAAGAGAAGAGAGGTCTCTGCTGGCACAGAAACTAGCAGCGAGATCACTTTCCCTTGGAAAGTGCCATCCTTTCCCTTGGATCCGTGGGCATGTCTCCTGCTTGGGGTGTTTTCTTTTCCAACGGTGTCTTTTGCCTCCTTTTCTCCCTGGCCGCAGGGACGCGTATCCCACGTGTGAGGTGGTTGATGTCCAGCTGTGCTACAACGTGGCCAAACTGATCTACCTGTGCAAGGAGAGGTGAGTGGCGGGTGGGCCTTGCAAGATGGCCACTCCTTCCTTGCTGGCCTCGCATCCCCCAGCTAGGAAGGGAGGCGGGAGGCCCTGGACCCCTCCTTCTCCCCTGGCGACCGATGGTTGAACTGTGGGTGTGGGGGTCCCTGCCACAGGATTCTGAATCTGAAGTTTGTGCCCCCGCTCCCACCCCTACAGAAAGAAGACTGAGAAGAGCCTGACCTATTACACAAACCTGCAGGTGAAGACAGGCCAGCGGACCCTCATCAACCCCAAGCCCTGTGGCCAGTTTTGCTGCTGTGAAGTGCAGGGCTGTGAGTGGGTAAGGGTCCCGCTCCCCAGCTGGGAGCGCAGGTATTGGCATCGGGGTGACCCAGACACCTGCATGGGGCTATGTCATCCCAGTGGGATGTGTCTTCTGGCAGGAAGACGCCATCTCTTACTACACACGGATGAAGGACAGGCTGCTGGAGAGGATCACAGAGGAAGAACGCCACGTCCAGGACCAGCCCCTGGGAATGGCCTTTGTCACCTTCCAGGAGAAGTCCATGGCCACCTAGTCAGTGTGGGCACATCCCAGACCCCTTCTTGGCTGACTCCCTGTTCCCCTCCAGATAACTCACTGTCCCTCTCGGGTGGAGATGGTACTGCTGACCCACCATCCCTGGGATTTATCTATGGTGTTTCCTTCTCCTCCCTCAGCTACCCACACTCACTTTCAGCCAGCCCAGCCCATGTTTGTGTGACAGGCGGTGGGGGTGTGGGCAGCAGCCACGGAGTGGGTGATTCTGACTGACCCCCTCGAGCTGATGTGGCCTGGCCCCACTGCCGGGCTCTTCCCTGCTGCTCTGGACCCATCCTGTTGGCTTCATGTGCCAGCCTTGCCCCAGGGGAGATGGAGGCACCCTCCTTTCAGACATCTGCTCTGGGCCACAGATCCTTCTGTCTGTGGCTCCCCACCTTCCCACAAACGCAAAGCTGTGGGGAAGACCCCTGGGACACGCTGGGGGGCGCTCACTGCAGTGGGGAGCTTGACCCTGGGGAGTGGCTTTTCACAGTGGCCCTTGGCACGGGAGTCTAGGCTCTCATGCCTGTGATCTCAGTGTCATCTCGCCTTAGGAGCAGCACAGGGTGGGTCGGGAGAGGGGTGCCAAAAGGTGTCCAGCCACTGCCCTCCCCCCGCCTTCCCTGCCCCGGGCATTGTGACACTAGGAATGGACTCACACAGGACTTCCTGCCTCCCTGCAGACACTGGGGCAGGAGGAAAGGGGAAGGCATCTGAGGCAGGAGTAGAGGGGCTGCTGGGCTCCTTACGGGAGGTTAAAGGAGGAAAAGCTGTGACCTGTTGAGATGGTGAGGGTCGAGGTGGGAGCCCTGAAGAGGGAAGCTTGGGAACAGGCAGTGTGTAACATGGTCTATTGCTACCGTTGGGCCTGGGGAAAAAGTGACAGAATGAAAAGGTGAGCCACTGGCTTGGCAGTAGCTTGATCAGAGCTCCAGCTTAACAGGCAGGGTGGAGGGGGATGGCCCTATGGAAGAGCAGTGTGTTGCCCTCAGTTTCCTTATCTATAAAATGGGAATAGTACTCCCTTTCTTGATGGTGGTTGTGAGGATTAAACAAAATTCTCCACACAGTGTGCTAGCGTGGTGCCTTTTACATAGCATTACTCATAAGACAGTAATCACAACAAAGCAAAGGTCCTGTGCCACTGCTCCCACTCCTACTCAGTCCCCACTTGCCACATGTGTGCGTGGTAACTTGAGTAGCCTGGCCTGGCTGTTTCTACATTTCCTTGCAGCATCCTGAAAGATTTCAACGCCTGCAAGTGTCAGAGCCTTCAGTGCAAAGGTGAGCCCCAGCCGTCCTCCCATAGCAGGGAGCTCTATACCTCTAAGTGGACAGTCACCTTTGCCGCTGACCCTGAGGACATCTGCTGGTGAGCTCCTAGACCAAGGAGAGGTGGGAGAGGGGCCTGGGTTCCTGGTGGGAGCTGCCCGTCACCTGGAGCACAGGTGTGACCTGGCAGTCAATGGAGATCTCCACACATCTGCAACTCTGTGGGCTGTGATGCTGTGATGTGCTCGGTGTGGCCCAACTGGGGTATCTGCCCAGCCCTTCCCTCCAGTATTCCTCCCTAGCATTCAAGTGCTACCCAGCAGAAATATAATGCCAGTTCTGCATCTAATTTTAAATTTCCTAATAGCCATGCTAAAAAAGCAAAAAGAAACAGTTGAAATTAATTTTAATAATTTATCTCGCCCAATATATCCAAACTGTTATTTCAACATGCAATCAATTTTTGAAAAATGTGAGATGTTTCACATTCTCTTTTTCACACTTAGTCTTCAATATCTGGTGTGTATTTTACACTTCTAGCACCTCTCAATTCACATCAGCCACATTTCAAATGCTCAGTAGCCGCATGCAGCTTGTGCAGCCTTAATTAGGTCCAGGGTCAGCCTGGGGCCGTGCTGGTGAGCTGAGCTGTGTCCATGGGGGCCCTGGTGAGCCTCCAGCGCTGTGCTGAGGGTAAGGGCACCCAGCGCAAGCCCCAGCGCAGCTGCCTGTCCAGCCCTGCCTCAGCTCCTTGCACAGAATGAGCTTGAAGTGCTCCTCTCTGCTTGGTTCTAGTTCTGCCTCCGACAGCTTTGCTCTTTGGTTCACAGGGCTTCCTAAACTCGGGATTGCTTTGTGGGTCTGTTCTTTGGGATGAGAGGCCAGGGCAGGTGCAAGCTATGCCTTCACTCCTTTGTCCCTGCCTCCCTCCTCCCTGTACTCCAGCTACAGCCCGGCTGGGAAGAATGTGTCGTTAGTCACAAAGCATTGCAGATGTGTCTAAGAAATGCCATACTGGGGCCGGGTATGGTGCTCACACCTGTAATCCTAGCACTTTGAGAGGCTGAGGCAGGCGGACTGCCTGAGCTCAGGAGTTCAAGATCACCCTGGGTAACATGGTGAAACCCTGTCTCTACTAAAAATACAAAAAAATTAGCTGGGTGTGGTGGTACACGCCTGTAGTCCCAGCTACATGGGAGGCTGAGCAGGAGAATTGCTTGAACCTGGGAGGCAGAGGTTGCAGTGAGCCGAGATCACACCACTGCACCCTAGCCTGGGTGACTAAGCAAGACTCTGTCTCAAAAAAAAAAAAAAAAAAAACAACAAAAAAAATAAATGCCATACTGGAGCCTTGTTTGGCCTGCTTGGGTGCTCATGCCATCTCTTTGGATAGGTTCTGGCCCCCAGACTCTAGCTGGGGAGCCACATCTGAGAGAATAATTGCTCCCTCTGAGCTCTCGGGGACCTAAGATTTGGTCTTTCTGTAGTTGAAGGTCAGTGCGGAGAACTTGCCTCCAGGCTAGTCTCTTGGTCTGCCTAAATATGACCTTCTGACCCACCTAAGCCACGAGCACTGGGAGACAAGCCTCGAGACCTGTGTCCCCCCTCCCCCTGCAGGAAGAACCTCTCTATCCAGGGCCTCCGCTGGTGGCTACAGTGGCTGGGCATCAACTTCACCCTCTTCCTGGGGCTGTTTTTCCTGACCACACCCTCCATCATCCTGTCCACTATGGACAAATTTAATGTCACCAAACCCATCCACGCGCTGAATGTGAGTAACTGTTCTGCAAGGCCCCTCCCAGGACAGCTGGTGAGAAGAGGGCTTGGTGGGTGGGGAAGGAGTGGGGACAGGAGTCGGGTGTGTGCGGGGAACTAAACCAGGGGGTCATGTCGCTCAGCTCACATCCTTGCTTTTAAGCCCTGAGCAGGCATGGCCACATTTATTACAATGTCTTTATAGTAATGCCATACACACACACACACACACACACACACACTACACACATTATATGTATATATACACACACATGCATACATATATATTTTAATAGACTATCTAAATACTCAATGGTAGGGATAATTTGAGTTGAATGAGGTATATTCACGTTGGTAGAATATTAAGCATCCATTCAAAATTGTGTAGATTTTGTGGCACCCATGCAGGGCTCCTGACAGAAGCAGGGATGTACCAGTGAGGCATGTCTATCATGGACACTACGGGGAGGGGCCAGGAAGGAAGGAAAAGAGCTTCGTTGATTGGGGTGGCAGGATCACAAATTATTTCTTTTACATTTTGGTTGCTAATGACCTTGTTATAGAACTATTCTGGGGCCGGGCACGGTAGCTCATGCCTGCAATCCCAGCACTTTGGGAGGCCAAGGCGGGCGGATCACCTAAGGTCAGGAGTTCGAGACTAGCCTGGCCAACATGGCAAAACCCATCTCTACTAAAAATACAAAAATTAGCCGGGCGTGTTGGTGGGCGCTTGCAATCCCAGATACTCAGGAGGCTGAGGCAGGAGAATTGCTTGAACCAGGAGGTGGAGGTTGCAGTGAGCCGAGATTGAACCACTGTACTCCAGCCTGGGCGACAAGAGCAAAACTCCATTTCAAAAACAAACAAAAAAACTATTCTGTATAGGTAATGAACGATTTTCAAAAATCTTAGATGAATCAATGAGATAACAGCCAAACACTCGTTCAACTGGCATCTACTCAAAAAGCTATTGGTTTCTCATGATTAGCTTTGCCAAACCATCTCCCTAGATTATTTTTCTTTTTAAATTTCACTTTGCATTTGGTTAATCATTCTCTGGGAAAGCACATTGGGCAGGAGGGCCTCCTTGTCCTCACTTTGCCATTCCCTATCTGATGAATTCTGAACCTCAGTTTTTCATCCAAGAACTGGAGTTAAAACACCTGCTCTATTATACAGGGCGCGAGGCTGTTGTCATGATAATCAATGAGCTGATGTGTGGTTGAAGCTCTTATCTGACTCCATAGATAGTTTTAAACTACCTAAGTATAAATTCAGCAGTTTTGTTTAAGATTTAAAGCAGGTATTATAAATATGCATTCCTTTGCCAGTCTTTTAATAGAAGGACAGGCTATTCTTTTGAGGATGGATCTGCTGATGAGAACTCCCCTTTGTCTACTTTACATCAACCACACCCTTATTTCATTGTTTTGTGATTCCAATGTTGGCTTCTTTAAAGTAAAGGAAGAATTTAGATATTTGCGAGCCATTCTGAATATAGAAACTTCCTAGATCGCATATCCCTTGATCTTTTATCGTTAATTTACTCTCATCTAATTAACAGCTTTTTTTTTTTTTTTTTAGAAATGGATTTTTATCAAGTCTTTCCAAAGTAGCCAACTTAGTTTTCAAAGAAAATTTCTCTCTATTTTTATGTTCATCTAATCAGTGACAGTAATAAGTCAATCAGCTCATGTAATCATAGTAACAAAACAGCAGGATTGTGGACACACACAGTGGAGGCCTGATATGCTGCAGCTGGACCAGTGGGAGCTGAGCAGGCAGGGCACCCCCCGCCCACCCCACACCCCCGGCCAGGACTCCAGGCCTTCGGTGTTCAGTCTTCCCATGGCATCAGTCATTGGTTTTGTATAGGGAGCAGAGAAGGTTATTTAATCTGGTTAGTCAGATAAGTGGAGTTTACTTGTATGTGAAATTGCTTTCTTTGCTGTGCTGTGAGGAGCTGTACAAATATAACGTGCTGTTACTGATTATTCAGCCAACATTTTGGACTACTATCTCTGTACCTGGCACAGTGTTGGTTCTGGGGTCAGAGATGACAAACTCCTACCCTGGGAGTCCACTGAGCGACCATGCCAATAGGTCATGGCCTCAGAGCCGCGTGGCCCACGGCCCCTGTGACTCTCTCTGCTGTGGACCTTTCTCCTAGAACCCGATCATCAGCCAGTTCTTCCCCACCCTCCTGCTCTGGTCCTTCTCGGCCCTGCTCCCCTCCATTGTCTACTACTCTACACTGCTGGAGTCTCACTGGACCAAGTGAGTGCCCGGGAGCCCCGAGGCCCTGCCCCTAAGAAGGATGTCTCTGACTGCTCCCTTGTCCACACCCTACCCCCCAACTGCTCAGGCAATGGGCACGTGGCAGGGGCCTCACTGGGGGCACCTAGAGCATTTGGGGGACTGCAAGTGCTCACCTTTGACTTCCTGCAGGTCGGGGGAAAACCAGATCATGATGACCAAAGTCTACATATTCTTGATCTTCATGGTGCTGATCCTGCCCTCTCTGGGTCTCACCAGGTATATGCCACCACCTCCTGCTCTAAATTCAGAATAAGAGTCACATCAGGAGAGCACTGTCCCCAGGAGAATGCAAACAGTTTGGTAGCAGAAGCAAACCTCTAACAATATCTAAGCCTGTTGCAACCACTCGGCGTGTAGTAGGGCTGGGTCATTGATTCTTCTGGTAATATGATTGATTGTTCTTCTTTAAAAAAGAAAAGAACACCATATTGGTCAGGCTGTTCTCGAGCTCCTGACCTCAGGTGATCCACCTGCCTCGGCCTCCCAAAGTGCTGGGATTACAGGCGTGAGACTCTTGTCTCAAAAAAAAAAAAAAACAAAACAACAAAACAGCTTGAAAATTTTGTGGCCAGGCATGATGGCTTACGCCTCTAATCCTAGCATTTTGGGAGGCCGAGGTGGGCAGATTGCTTGAGCCCAGGAGTTCCAGCCTGGGCAATATGGCAAAACCCCATCTCTACAAAAGAGAAAAGAAAATGAAACTTATCAAGGACCTTCCACTTAGGGAAGGCCTCATCATGGCTTTATTTATCTCAAGGGAGGAAGTTTCTGTTAAAGCAGACTGTGACAGGTCGTGCCGTAGTAACTGGCATTGTTGAGAACAAAAGTCGATCTCGAGCTTTGGCCTGTTTTTAGAGCAAAAGAAAATGAAAGCATGTGTAGTGACAATACGGAATGCTGGAAATAAACTCTTAGGGGGTTCCTTTGTTTTTCAGTCTAGATTTTTTCTTCCGGTGGCTCTTTGACAAAACTTCCTCGGAGGCCTCCATCAGGTTGGAGTGAGTATTGCCAAGCTGAGTTCTGGAGCCATGGCCCTGGGTGAAAGTCCCACAGGGGCTGGGGCTGCAGTGGGATGGGTGGGGGCGGTCGTAGCCTATGCTTCCGAACAGGCATCTTCCTCTCCAGACAGCAGGGCTTGGGGCCTCACCTCCACCCTGCCAGGTTTCTGGTAGACACTGTGGGAGCTGACCCACTTTGTGCTATGCTTGCAGAAATGTGGTTAATTTTTTAGGCCAGAACTCAATTAGCAGCTGTCTCATTCATTCTTTGAAACTTACTGAGCATGGAGTCACATGGGGAGAAGGAATTGCTGGGTCTCAGTGGTGCCGGGGAGTGGGGAAAGGAGAATAATAATTAAACATGGCAACTAGGATGCCTCTGGGCTCTGGGGATTATTTTTGCCAGAATAGAATTAAACTTATTGCTGATGTATCCTTGTTAGTATTTTAAACTTATACCATGCCACTTAATAGTAATAGCTATTGTTTAAGAAGGCACTATGCTAAATGCTTTATGCATCTTTTTCTCACTGTATCTTTACAACGAGCTATGAGGAAGATACTATTATTCTCTCCATTTTACAGATGAGGAGACTGAGGTTCGGAGATGTTGAATAACTTGCCCAAGTTTACCCAGCTGGTTAAGGAACAGAGCTGGGCTTCAACCCCAGCCCCTACAGACTATACAGGAGGTCTTAATATAGGTCCAGAGGCTTGGCATTGACTTTCCTAAAAGAATGTGCTCACCTATAAGGATGGGGCGAGTTATTTTAAATGAGTTCTTGCTGAGTAAGCTGATGAGTTGGGAGCTGGCGGCTATGACAGACACACATACATACAGCCAGCAATAGTCTAGGTTGACAGTGACTTTCAGATTGACACATCCAGTGACCAGCTCAATCCTCATCTTATGATCTATCAGCGACATCTGACACACTTATCCGAGCCTTCTTCCTCGAAGCTCGGCCTTGGCGCTCTCATCCCGCGGCATCCTCTTGTCACCCTCCTTGGTGGGTTCTTTCCCATCTCCCCAACTCTAGATTTTGGCTGCCTGAAGGCTCAGCCCCCAGTTCTGGGTCCACACTGCCTCTCTAGGTGACTTCAGCTGAACCCACGGCTTCCATGCCATGAGACTGCTCCTGAATTAACTTATGTGGACAACATCCACGTTTATGCCTCTAGCCTGCACCTCCAGGCTGGTAACCCAACTGCCCACCTCAAACTCCAGCTGGAATTTTACTGGGTACCACAGATGTTACCTGCCCAATACCAAACTCTCGACTTTTACCCTCAAATCTGCTACTCTACAACTTTCTCCATTCCATATTGTTTTTCTACTTGTTTTGGCAAAAAACCTCGAAGTTCACCTTGTTTCCTTTCTATCCCTCCCATGCCATACCCAGCCTATCAGCAGATCCTGACAGCTCTCTCTCTAAAGTAGATCCAGAATCCCTCCATATCTCACCACCTCCATCACAACCGCCCTCGTCCCACATGGGGATGACACAGTGGCCATCTGCATAGTCTCCCTGACCCCATTGGAACAGATCCCTTGCCCTGGGCTGGCCCCCAGCCCCTTTCAGCCTTGTCTTCTGCCTCCCCTCAGCCCACTGCTGTCCAGCCCCTGGATGTGCAGCAGATGAGGACATCCTCAGGCGTCTTATATGTTGTTCCCTTTCCCTGGAATCCTGTCTTCCCAGGTTTGGGGATGACTTGCTCCTTCACCTGTTCACATCTCTACACAAATATCACCTCGTTAGAAAGGCTCCTCCAACCCCTGTATGACATAGGAACCCTCCCTGCTTTGTTTTCCTTTAGTGCTCACCGCCCCCAGCAGATGGAATATTTGTTTGCTTGTTTGTGCCCCCAGCTAGAATGTGAACTTCAAGAGAGTGGGGGCAGGGGCTTTGTTCTATTCTCAATGCCTAGAAAGGTACTTGGCACACAGATGTGTTTCCCAAATATATGCTGAATGAAGGGAAGAGTATACAGCCCTCCCAGGGGCTTTCTACTCCTGCCCAGCCTAGGGGCTCCTCCTCTCCCTCCAAGAGCGGCTCTCAGCTCACAGACCTGGGCCCCGGTTTCCCCAGGTGCGTCTTCCTGCCTGACCAGGGCGCCTTCTTTGTGAACTATGTCATCGCCTCGGCCTTCATCGGCAATGGCATGGAGCTGCTGCGGCTGCCAGGCCTCATCCTCTATACCTTCCGCATGATCATGGCCAAGACGGCTGCCGACCGCAGGAATGTCAAGCAGGTGCCATCCCCTGGGCCCAGGCCTGTGCCTCTGACTCCCTCCCATGTCCCCCTTCACTGACCCAAGGGCCTCTCACCCCCACTACCCCCGCTAGTGGGTAGCACTTACCTGACTACCCACTAGTGCAGGCACTGGGCTAAGTGCTTCTCAAACCCGGGCCCAGGCAGGCGTGGCTTCCTCCAGCCTCCTCTCTAGCTCACAGGCTGGAGGAGAGAACTTGGGACTTTGGCATTTGAAACAGTTTGATCACACACATACATAAATACAACTCAAACCAACAGACTCTTTTTCCGTAGGCATCCATTTGCATAAATTCTTAGCCAAACCCCAGATGTCAAAGGCATTTTTGGCTTGTGGCATTTATTCCAGGATTCCCTGAACTGGAGGGTGTGGCATTCTCTTTTATTCTCCTCTGCCATGGTGGGCACTGTGCGAGGAAAGTGGGAGAAGTGCTGGATTCCTTCATTTCATCTCAGCCCCCTTATGAGCTGGGCACTGCTAGTATCCCGATTTCACAGAGGCACGAACTAAGCTGGCCCAGGATCCCCTGCTAGAAGGGCTGGAGTCATGAGGAGTCACTCTACACCTCTTCCCTGACCACCTCTTCCCTCCAGGGGCTCATACGCCTGTTGGGTGGAACGAAGGGAGCACTAGCAAACACGCATCACCATGCCTCGGGAGGGCTGGGTGTGCTGAGTGAAGCAGGGCAGGCTGGGAAGGATGGGAAGGACCTTGGGAGGCAGGGAGCCACCATCTTCTATTTCCAAAGTCCTCCTCCACCCTACTCTCCCGTCACTACTTAGAGAGCACAAAAGGGTGTTTGAGGTGGAACAAGTCCATGAGCTCCTCACCACCTCCTCCTCCCAGAATCAGGCCTTCCAGTACGAGTTTGGAGCCATGTATGCGTGGATGCTGTGTGTCTTCACTGTCATCATGGCCTACAGCATCACTTGTCCCATCATCGCGCCATTTGGTGAGTGGCCCTGGAGCCTGTCCCAGGGTACATGGACGGCTGATTGCACTAAACCTCTCAGGGACAGCTATCACCAGGGCACAATGGAGTTCCCAAAACCACAGCCACAAGAGCCACAAGCTGCCAAAGACTCACGTGACACCAAATTTCACTCATTTCTTTCTTTTTTTGTTTTGAGACAGGGTCTCATGCTGATGCCCAGGCTGGAGTGGTATGATCTTGACTCACTGCAACCCCCACCTCCTGGGCTCAAGCCATCCTCCCACCTCAGCCTCCTGAGTAGCTGGGATTACAGGTGCCTGCCACCATGCCTGCCTAATTTTTTGTATTTTTAGTAGAGACGGGGTTTCACCATGTTGGCCAGGCTGGTCTTGAACTCCTGACCTCAGGTGATCCACCTGCCTCAGCCTCCCAAAGTGTTGGGATTACAGGTGTGAGCCACAGCACCCAGCCTCATTCATTTTTAAATGAATTCCTCCCACTGGCCCTCAGCTAGGACCTCTCTCAGTACTTCTGGTCTGAGGTTCTCTGCCCACTGACCACGTCGTTCATGGTTGATTTCTTTAGCAGCAAGTAAGACAGTGCCAGAGTCACAATCAAAGCTCTCGTGCTGCTTTCATTCCGGCAGATGCCTGCCTCCATGTGGATTACCACATTTCTCACCTCATCCTACAAGGCAGGTCTTGTTTCTATTCCCCCTTCACAGATAAAGAACTTCGTATGTTGTTAGTAAGCAGGAGAACCAGGATTTGAACTCAGGACTGTTTAAAGACCAAGGTCCTGGCCACTGAAATAAAACATCTGGAACTGGCAGATGAATGAAAGGCTCTAGAAGGAAACAGAAAGCCCAAGAGACTGCTGGCAGTGATAGCTGAGTTTTAGGGGGAGAAGTTGTTTTAGTTTTCCCTGTATACTCTCTTGTGTAGTTTTAAAAATCTACAGTATTTACACTTTCAAAACAAAATTTATTTTTTAAAAAAGAACCTGGGGCCAGGTACGATGGCTCATGCCTGTAATCCCGACACTTTGGGAGACCTAGGCAATGCATCACCTGAGGTCAAGAGGTCAAGAACAACCTGGCCAATATGATGAAACCCTGTCTCTACTAAAAATACAAAAATTAACTGGGCATGGTGGCAGGCACCTGTAATCCCAGCTACTCAGGAGGCTGAGGTAGGAGAATACTTGAACCCAGGAGGCAGAGGTTGCAGTGAGCCAAGATTGCACCACTGCACTCCAGCCTGACCAACAAGAGTGAGACTCCGTCTCAAAAAAAAAAAAAAAAGAGAAAACCTGGCATAATAGAAAAGGCAGCACAGCACCCACTTTCTGTTGGTCCCCTGTGTGCTCCTGTGCCACCTCTGGGGTAAGACCCTTGGGCCTCATTCTCTGTTGACTGTGATGAGGGCGGAGATCAGCCAGGTGGGAGAAGGCCAGGGGTGTGGGAGCACTGACATACCGGGGGCTCAGCATGGGAAGGGCTGGGGAGGAATTGAGGCCAGACATCCAACTGTGAAACAGCCTCTTTGCAAGACGATTCTGGAATGTTAGTGTTCTGTGGAGACAGGATCACAGACCCTGTGACTCCCTTGGTGCAGGGTCCATCCCACAGACCCTGACCCAGTGACGGATGAAAGACATACACTGCCGGGCGCGGTGGCTCACGCCTGTAATCCCAGCACTTTGGGAGGCCGAGGCGGGCGGATCACGAGGTCAGGAGATCGAGACCATCCTGGCTAACACGGTGAAACCCTGTCTCTACTAAAAATACAAAAAATTAGCTGGGCGTGGTGTCGGGTGCCTGTAGTCACAGCTACTCGAGAGGCTGAGGCAGAAGAATGGCATGAACCCAGGAGGCGGAGCTTGGAGTGAGTGGAGATCGCGCCACTACACTCCAGCCTGGGCAACAGAGTGAGACTCCGTCTCAAAAAAAAAAAAAAAAACAGACAGACACTGACAGATATTTTGCCTGTCAGTGTGGCTAAGGGGCTCTGCTGCCTGAGTCTGCAGCGTAGTCCTCGATGCCCGGCAAAGTCTGCATTTATTTAGTACAGATTAAATGACAAAGGTCTCGAGTAAACACCACTAGAGGGTAAGTAACATTGCCCACCCCCCAAATAGCAAGCAATCATGCACCAGTGGATGATCAAAGGTTGGTCTCAGGACCACATGAGTAAACAAGCTATTTAGGTAAACTCCCCCACATTCCTATGTATCTGCACCCTAAGCTTTTAAGAGAATTCAGCTGCCTTCAGCCAAACCCTTTACTGAAGCTATGCAAACCTCTCGGCCTTCCAAGAAGGTTTGTGTCTATTTCCTATAACTTTATCTTAAATTTTCTCCCACCACCCTGACCGATCCCCTGCACCTTGGGGTCACAGATAAGTGAGGAAGTGGGTGGGAGAGAGAAAGAGAAAAAAAAACTAGTAGCCAGAGGTGCAGGATGCCTCATTTTGTGTTCAGGCAGTAGAGCAGCAGCCCCAGCCCTGGCTCCTTGCCAAAATAGCCGCCCTTGAGAGGAAGAGGACAGAGGTGTCTGCGAGGTCTCCAGCTCACAGCTCCATCCCCTGCAGGCCTCATCTACATCCTGCTCAAGCACATGGTGGACCGGCACAACCTCTACTTCATCTACCTCCCAGCCAAGCTGGAGAAGGGGATCCACTTTGCCGCTGTGAACCAGGCCTTGGCAGCCCCCATCCTGTGCCTCTTCTGGCTCTACTTCTTTTCCTTCCTGCGCCTGGGTGAGCAGCCCTTCTGACCTGGGGCCAGCCCTTGGCCTCCCATCCCTGCATCCCCACCAGCCAGTCAGATCCCCCATTGCTTTCACAGCATCAGCATGGCATCCAGTCAGAATGTGATGCCCAGAGTGAGGGCTGGTTAGGTGTCCCATCAGAACGTGGTACCCAGAATGAGGGTTGGTTACATGTCCAGTCAGAATGTGGTGCCCAGAGTGAGGACTAGTTAGGTGTCTAATCAAAACATGATATGCAGGGTGAGGGGCTGGTTGGGTGTGGTGTTGACAGCCTGGCTCCTAAGCTAGCCCGAGTGCAGGTGTAACCCTTGTGAAGCCCTGGTCAATTGTCCCATACATCCCTGGAGACAAGATAGTGCCTTTATCAGCTGAGCAGGGACTGAACCAGAGGAAATGGGGAAGCTGATCCAGATTTGCCCTTTGAGGCTGGTGGTTGGGCCCAGCTCCTTGTACCTCCTGGCATGGAAGAGGTGGGGACGTGGAGGAGAGAAAACTGACACTCCTGGGGGAAAGACACGTCTGCCCCAGTCAGACTAGGGGTGTGGGAGAGTCCATGCTACCTAGCCCAGGGCACTGGAGACTGGAGGGAATGGACCAGCAAGGAGGCTGGAGAATTGCCATTGACTTGGCATCCCAGTGCCTGAAATCTGACCAGGGATGATGCCAGCCATTCAGTGGGTCCCTCTGTGTGCTCCTGGCTGTGAAGACACCATCCTTGCTGCTGGAGTTGAGGGGTGGGGGTAGGGGGTTAGGCCTTACCTTTATTTTCTGCCTGAGGGAGAAGTCACGGGCAGTTTCTGCACCATGTGCGGCCCCTTCCTCAGCAGGGTGAGGGTAGGTGGTGGCCCCTCCCCGCCCACCCCAAGGCTAGCCACCCTCTATCCCCAGGTATGAAGGCCCCCGCCACTCTGTTCACCTTCCTGGTGGTGCTGCTCACCATCCTGGTCTGCCTGGCTCACACCTGCTTTGGATACTTCAAGCACCTCAGCCCTCTAAACTACAAAGTAAAGGCCCCCAACCCCACTGCCCGGTCAAGCCCTGGGAGGAACAGATGGTGGGATGGGCTCGCTCTCAACCCTGCTCACCCTTGTCTGTATCAACACAGTAGCAGCCTTCTCCAGATTCTGCTTCTCCATGGGAAAGGCGTGGGTGGTTGGGTGCCATGTGTAGCTTCCCTTCCTCCCCTCATCCCTGCACTCCCCCGCCCCATCCTCTCTCGGGCTGCCGGGGAGCTTGGTGCCAGCTGGTACTATTATTCCGGGTGTTAATAGTCCGTGTGTTTGGAGGGTGTTCGTTCACAGAGATCAGTTTTGTTTATCATTGCAAGTGTTTGCTGTTATCTGCAGACAGAAGAGCCTGCAAGTGACAAAGGAAGTGAGGCAGAGGCCCACATGCCCCCACCGTTCACAGTAAGCTGTGCCCCTCAGCCTCCGAGCTTGTCACCCTTTTTTTTTGCTTTGGTTGTAACAGTCCCAACCAGATGGGCCCCGGCAAATGTGCTTTGATCATCTCTTGCTAAGATCACATGGCAGGCAGGTTTGTGAATTAATGGCAGAGAAGGAATCCTGGTCCCCCTGGGTATTTTAACCTGCATATTTGAAACTGTTGAGGAGATAGAGTCTTGTCTCGATTCATGGCCATCCCCCTTGGTTTCAGTTCCCTGCTCTCTTTCCTTCTCTGCATATTTAATGCCTGGTGAGTTTGGGGCTTTAGTGAAGGCACATGGTAAGGTGCTAGGGTTTGACAAATGTTTGTCATCAGCAATGCCCCTGCCTGTGCAAGATCCTCCACTAGGCTCCAAGAGGGTGTCAGACAGACTTCCCTTTGAATTCAAGAAATGAACATTGCACCTGCTTCAAAGGAAGACCCCATGGTAGAGAGACACAGGGCTCCTTGCCTTCCTAGTTCTCTCTGCACGCAGCCTCCAGGGTCCTGTTCCTAGGGTGGGGCTGGGAAGGGAAAGTAGAGCCCCAGGGTTCCAGAGCTGTGGCCACCGGCCTTCCTGACAGTCGTGGCCAGGACAGAGCCGACCTCATCTGCAGGGTTCTTTCTGGTGGCTGCCTCCCAGGTGTCAGGCTCTCTTATCAGTGTCTGTTCTTGGACAAGTTCCAAAAGAGGGAGGGCCTCAGAAGGACTCATTACCCAGAGACACACCTGTGGCTATGCTGGCCAGGCAGGGAACATGCGGGACAGGTAGATGATGTCAAGCCCTCAGAGCCAGGGTCTCAGGAGGAGTATGGCAGGGCTCTGTGCCTGGGGTCAGTGGCTGGAGCCTGGGATTGGGAGGAAATGAGACTCACACAGATGTGTTGAGCATCCCAGGGGTCCCAGGGCAGCATTCTAAGCCCCCCTATATAGGTAGACCTGTTTGTTCTACAAAGTGAGAAATCCTCCTAGGATCCAGGGCTAGGAAGTTTAGTTTCCTCTGAGAAACTGCTCTCCTGTGCTTCCTTCTGTGATCATGAGAACTGTATAACTGTGCTTTCTCTTTTGCCCTGGCTGCTAGGAAATTCTGCAGGTGGCATATTTTAGGTCTTAATATCCTAAATTGATATTGCTATTTCTTCATATGTCCTTTATGGCCACTGTCTGTGTCCTGTTGGGAGAAGGGCAGGAGGGGAGGGGTGCAGTGTGGAATCTCATGCCTGCCCCAAGCCAAGCACGAATCCATTTGCTGACAGCCCTACGTGCCTCGGATTCTGAACGGCTTGGCCTCGGAGAGGACGGCACTGTCTCCGCAGCAGCAGCAGCAGCAGACCTATGGTGCCATCCACAACATCAGCGGGACTATCCCTGGACAGTGCTTGGCGCAGAGTGCCACGGGCAGTGTGGCTGCTGCCCCCCAGGAGGCCTGAGGACGGGTGAGCTGCTGGCTGGGGCAGGCTCAGGGGAGCCTGTGGGGTGAGAAGACAGGTGAAGCGGCCTGATTCGCAAGTTCATGACTACTTCCCATCTGTTTTAGGTCTCACTGCTCTGAAAAGACAACCAGAATGGCCTGGGGCTCAGGCCCTTGGCTGAGTGGGAATGTGTTGGGACTGCCCAGCTGAGCCATCAGGTGCCCATCTTTTCTGGTCCCAGCAGTGGTGAGGGGAGCACAGGCAGGCCTTGCCCTTCCCTTGCTCACCCAGTTTCCCCTCCGGCACAAGCTTCCAGCTCTGCAGCTGGGGTGACATCCCCAGTGGTTTGTCACGAAGACTGTGTGGTGGACTTTTCGCCCCCCAAACTGATGAGTCCGGGAGAATATATGGAGAGAGAGATGTAACAAGGGGAAGGCCTCCTCCCTTCTGAGCACACACACAACCGATAACCAAAGAGATGCTGCAGTCCAGGTCTGAGGTCTGGCTGGTGTCCAGCTCCCCACTGCATGGCCAGTCCCTCCAGGCTACATCCAGGAGTAAGCTATGGGGAGCAGGTTGGGAGGTGGCCAGTGCTCCTGCCAGCTGTGCACAGACCTCTGTATCCCGCTAGAGTTCTGTGGTTTTGTATCATGTTGTTAGGGACACTGGCTGGGTCAGGGTTACCCCATAGCAGGCAGGGACAGGGACCACTCGTAATATGCCCATTGGACCACAGTTAAGATCCAGCCTCTCCCACCTCTTCAGGGCTGAGTGCATGGGTCTGCACCTCCAGGTAGGCTCTGTGCAGTACTCACCTGCTCCGTCTGCTCCCTCCAAGGTGTAGGGGTGGGCAGTGCTCAGGACCTCCTCGGAGCCAAAGGACAGCATGGTTGGCACAGAGGAAGGGGTACCTGGGCTGGCTGCAGGGCCATCCCACTGCCCTTGAGCTGTGGCTCTGGCAGGAAGGAGGGGCAGCCCATCCCTCTTCTCCCTCCTGGGGATTCGGGGGAATGGGATGCAACTTAAGACTTCTGCCTGAGAAGCCTCCTCCCTGCTGCCTCCAGGGGGCACCAAGGCACAAGCCTGTGCAGTGGGGGTGGGAGAGGGGTGCGGAAGAGCGGGTCCAGGCTCCTTCCAGCACAACTGGGCTGGGGCCTTGGCACTTCTGCAGGCCCTGCCTGTGCCTGTCTGCTGGCCTGGTGGGCCTGGGCTTTCTGGGCCTTCTCACTCAGGGACCCTCTTGACGCTGACTTGCCACTGCAGTGGCAGCCAGTGCTGCCTCTGCTCCAAGCTGCCCCTGCGCTGGGAGGGGTGGGGGCGGTGCCATTGGTCTGGTGCAGCATAGCCCTGGCCAGTGGCCTCATCCCCAGCGGGTCTCCCGTGCCTCTGCCAGCAAGGAGGGGCCGGCCAGCTCTGCTTGGACAGGGGGCCCCATGTGGGGTCAGCGCACGCTCATGTCACAGTTCCAGCCGCTGTTAGAAGTAAAGTCATTTATCATCAAAGCCATGTTGCTTACCACACAGAGTTGGGGGTTGGGGAGTGAGCTTGGAGGGGTGAGGGGGTGAGCGTGGGCTCCAACCATGGGCAGGGGACGGAGGCAAACTCATTCCTCAGAAAAGGGGTATCTTCCCCAAGAAAAGCCTGGAGGGCACTTGTGGCGGGAGGTGGCGGGGCGGGGGGTCGGTGCGTCACTGCCGCTCCAGCACCGACAGGAACTTGCGGATGTCGTGGGCAAGCAGCTCCGGCTCCTCCAAGGCCGCAAAGTGGCCCCCACGAACCATGTACGAATAGGAGATGAGCTTTGGGTACTTGAACCTCACCCACTTTTCAGGCGTGTGCAGTAGCTCAAAAGGGAAGGCAGAGAAGCCAGTGGGCACGTAGACCTTCATCCTGGAAGTGGAAGAGCCAACGGAGGGGTGAGGCTGTGGCCCTGTGCCACTCCGTCCTGCACAGCAGGGGGTTCAAGCGCCTGAGGGTGAGATCAGCTGGCCCACCCACAAGGAGCCATAAAGAAAAGGACAAATCCAGGGTCTCAACCACCCTCCCCTCACTAAGGGCCCTCTCTTTTTTCTGGGAGGGCCACCCAGGCAGGGGCATGGGACAGCCTCTAAACCCCCACCTTTGAGGGTCTCCATGTGAGACTTGGAAATCCCAGAACCATCAGTGCCACTCCAGACCAGCATCCTAGACTGGGGAGGGCCGCCTGGGAGCCAGGCACGTCATCCCTCCATGAGGGCTTTCTCCAAACACCTCAACCTTTAGTGTTCCCAACCAAGGGCCCCTGGGGCATCTGCAGGCAAGGCTATACTTATCCCACCACCAAGTGCCCTTCCTGGAGCCCAAGACTGGCCATCCCCCTGCCTCCAGCCTCAGAGGCCCTTGTTCTCAGCTCAGCCAGGCTCACCGCTCATGCTTCTGGGTCCTCCAGCCCTGGCCCAGGTTCTCCTTGTAGAAGCGCTGGGAGGAGATGATGGTTCCTGTTGTCCAGTAGAGCATGACGTTGGTCAGCAGGTCGTCCAGGGAGAACTTCCTGGGAACGCAGAACACAAAGCCCCACTCTCAGTGTCAGATGCAGTTGTGTGACAAAGGGCAGTCAGAAAGTGCTACAAATGCCAGGCCCTGCCCATGCGGCTTCCCTCCTCAGACCTCATGCAAGGTGTGTGGTATCCTCGTGTCACAGGCAGGCTGCGCCCAGGGCACCAGACTGGAGTGCATGGATTTAGTCGAAGTGTCTCTTATCACCCCAAGGTCCTCCCCCGACCCACCTTGCCTCTAGACACACCCATCCCCTCTCTCCTGCCACTGACCTCTCCTCCCTCCCCTCAACCCCTGCACCGTGAAACTGCTCAGGGCACCAGCTACTGTGGGGACCACATACCAGGCAGCATGTTCTAAGCTCCTTACCTTCTTGATTAATTCATGTTTTCCTCTCAACAGCCTATGGGACATAGGTACTATTATCTCCATTTTACTTATTAAGTGGAGAATCCAAACCTAGGCAGCTTGCGTCCAGGATGCACACTCCACAGCCCCCATCCCACCTTCCACTCTCCCCAGAGAAAGCGCTCCCAACCCTACCTTCCTCACTCAAACCTTGAATCTCTAGCAACAGCAGCAGGGACAGAGATAAAGGGAACAGCCTTTTCAATGTGATTTTGGTGGCAAAATGAAAACTGGTCAATGAAAACTAGTTCCAGCACACACGTCACCTCTGTGAACTGGATTTCTGCAAGTTGGCCAAGTGCTTCCGTCTCCCTTTCGGCTCTGCCTGCAGCTTGAAAACGACCACGACCATTTCCACCCTAGTGTGTTCCTGTTCTTTCTGGAACACAGATCTGATCCTGTCTGCCTCCTGCTGAGGGCTTTGGTGCTCCCTGTAACCCGGGGCCAGAGCTGCAGGAGTGGCCTAGTGGGATAGTCTGCTGGGGCCTCACATCTCGCCCCAGGTATCCGTGTGCAAGGAGCAGGCCAGACCCCTTGCTAAGGTGGTCCTGCAGGAGCTCCATCGATCCCTGTCCTGCTGAATGTAGGGCAGCAGAAACACATCCAGACGAAGGCCCTGCTGAGGCTCTTGGAGGAGGCGAGGACCTGCCTGCAGGAATGAGTTTGCTTGTGATCTGGCCCCAGTGTGCCTGTTTCAGCCTCTGGACAAGCCACCCTTTCCAAGCACCCTTTCCTTGCATTTCTATTGCTTTTCTCTTTGCCTAAATTTCTCTCCTCCATCCAGCAAACTCCTACTCATCCTCCAAGGCCCAAATCAGATACATTCTCCTGGTCATTTCCCCTCTCTGCCGCTTAGACAAAGAGAATCCTCCTTCCACTGGACTCTCACAGTCCTTTGCGCATTCATTCAACATCTATGTACTGGGCTCTCCCACTGTTCACCCGGCACTGTTCTAGGTGATGGGGCTAGAGCATGGCCAAGACAGAGTCCCTACCCCCAAGGCAGGATTCAGTCTCATTTTACCGTCTTTCCCATCCCCAGCACTATCTGGTCCTCTGTGTGTCACTGAAGGAATAAAGGGATGGGTCCTGGAAAGGGTGGGTCACAGCTGACCTTGGTGAAGCCTGAGTCAGGCCACAGAGCTGGGAGTCAGGCATGTAGAGGATACAGCCTCTAAGGCTCTGAGAGATGTAACAGCCTCCTGTCTTTCTGCAATCACCCTCCTGGAACACGCGGTCATGTGACCCTGATGCCAGGCTCTCCGGCGAATCAGGAGGAAAGGCCCAGATGCTCTTGACAATAACGTGGTGCCTGCTACCCTGTGGGTTCCCTAATCCCCAGAGGGGCCTGTTCAGCAAAAGGAGCACAAGCAGGTGAGCCTGCATCCTAGTCCTGACCATGCACTGTGAGGCTGGGAGAAACTCACCAGGCCGCCTCACCCAAAAAATGCAGCTACGTTGGTCACGGGGTGAGGATTTGTAAGAAAGCCAACAATAAAATTTGCTGAGTGCCCCATGCAGAGCAACCAGACAAGGGGATGAAGAGGGTGAGGAGGTTGGCTGCTGGGACCAGGGTCATGACTGCAGGGGCAAACCAGGGCCTCACCTTTCCAGGCCTCCATCCTCCAGGTATCGGAATTCTGTATTGGTCCAGGTGGAAAACTTCTCTAGAATATAGGCAGCCAGACCCACCGGAGAGTCATTCAGAGCAGAGCCTGGCAGGGAGCGGGGAGCAAAGGAGAGACTCAGGCCTGGGGACCAGAGAGCTGGAGCTTCAGGTGTGATGTGTGGCACTGGCCGCAGAGGGCGGGGCTGTGGGCAGGAAGCCACATTCGAGCACAGGCCTGCCCTAACTCCTGGGTGCTCACATGCCTCGCTTCCTTAACTCTCTGCCTTGGCATCCTCATCTGATAAACAGGGACGATACCTTCCTACTCTCTCCTGGGGCCTCACACACTGCCTGCTCAGCTGCCTTCAAACTGAAGGGCCTATGCCTCTGCATTTGGTGGGGTCCCAATGAGAAGTGCTGTTTTTAAAAAGGCGGGGTTTTTCAGTCTATGTGCTCTGATTCATGAAAAATAAGAAGCCACCTGAAAAAGTCTAAAATAGGGGATCAGTTATAAATAAATATTGATATACTCATAAGCCAAAATACTGTACAGTCATGAAAAATGGCTGGAACAGGCTGGGGGCATTGGCTCATGCCTGTAATCCCAGCACTTTGGGAGGCCGAGGCGGGTGGATCACCTGAGGTAAGGAGTTCGAGACCATCCTGGCTAACATGGTGAAACCCCATCTCTATTAAAAATACAAAAAAATCAGCCGGGCATGGTGGCGCATGCCTGTAATCCCAGCTACGTGGGAGGCTGAGGCAGGAGAATTGCTTGAACCCGGGAAGTGGAGGTTGCAGTGAGCCGAGATCGTGCCACTGCACTCTAGCCTGGGCAGCAGACTGAGACTTGGTCTCTGAAAAAAAAAAAAAAGCTGGGACAACAGCACAGATGAATCTCACAACCATAATATTGAGCAAAAGAACCCAGACTCAAGGGTACATACTCTGTGATTCTATTCATAGAAGGACTTAAACAGGTACAACCAAAACCATCTCAGTCAGAGGTCAGAACGTGGTACCTGGGAGAGAACCCCGAGGGGCATCTGGAGTGTTGGGACCGTGTTGGTGATATGGACGTACTTCACTTGTGAAAATTCTCACCAAAATGTTCACAAGTTCTTTTGAAGGAGAGGGGATGTGGGGAGGGAGAAGTTATACGAGATTGTCTTTAATGTTTTGTACTTTTTGCATTGTTAAGCTTTTTGACAATGAACATGTATTTTATAATCAGAGAAAAATGCTGATTTTATGAAATGCCATTATTATGATTATGAGCTGCCTCGTGTGTGTGGGCATGGGATTGCCATGAAAACTATGAAGAACTTGGAAATGGGCAAGACAATTCCTGGGTGTCTTCTGGACAAGATCTAGGGAGTTACCTAGCAGACCTTCCGGATTGACGTAATGCTACAGGGGTCCCATCTTTCCTTGTCATTGAGCTATTTTACAGTTCTGTGCATTGTAGAGAACTGAGGGTAATGCGAATGACTCTCGTTCATAGGGGCAAGTGAATTTTGTCCCATGGAGATTTAACTGATATTACTCTGTGGATGTTGACAAGTTTTGTGTCTGTTAGCAATTAATTTCAGTGTTCTTATTTGTCTTTGAATTGTTTCTTTTCAAAATTTTACTGGTTCCTTTATAAATTAACCTTTTTGAAAAAGTATTGTCCTTTAACAGGACCCTGGTGGCCAACGTGGTTGCTGGGCCCTCCCTCACTGCCTGGGAACCTCTTCCCCAAGGCTCCAGGGCACCCTCTTCCCTCTCCCCTGCAGCCCCAGAGCTGCCCACTCCCAGGATTCCTCCTACCTCACCCCCTCCATCCCTCTGCTTCTCAGTGGAGGATATAGACTCAGGGGTGGGAGATCAGGGGTAAAAGCCACTATGAATACTGAGTCGGCCAAACAGAGTTGCTAAACTGGCCTGGGAATCTGCTGAGGGTCCATCCTCTTGATTCTATGGGAAAATGCAGTTTAAAGATCTAAAGAGCTGGGAGGTCCTTACAAGAGGCTTCCTCCTGTGGGCAGTGTTGGGGTGGGGTGGTGAGGTTACCCCACGGGTGTCTCCCCGCCCCAGTGGAGCCGGCAGTGGGCAAGGACCCTGAGCACACTCACCGACGGTGTCGGGCTTGGTGCACTGGATGTGCATGTAGCCGCTCTCCCTCATCAGGCTGTAGAGGACCTTCTCCTTGACGGGGTACAGCAGCTCCACATCCCTCTCAGTGAGGCCAAGAAACCTCCCAAAACGCCGTCCCAGGAGGAGTGTCAGGGTAGAGAGGTTGCTTAACACCAAAGCCATGTTCAAGTGCAGGCCTTTCACGTGGCTGAAGGCAGAGAGAGGGGCCGGGGTGAGGCTGGGCTGGTGTCAAGGACAGGGGGAGAGGAGAGATGGCGGAGGAACAGGCCTCAGGGCTGAGGAGCGAGCACAGAGCCAGCCTCTTTCAGCACCGGCCCCACTGGGGAGCCCATGGGAGTTGGAGGAGGGAGGCTGGGGGTAAAATACAGTTTCTGGGGAGTTCTGCTCAGGGCTGTCCCAGAAATTGGTCCAGCAGAGAGGTCTAATGCCTGACCTTCCCCTCCTATCACAGGCCTTCTCTGCCTGGGAACGTGGCCCAGAGCCGCAACCCTGGGTTACAGACAGGAGGATCCAAGTCAACCTGCCTCAGGTACTGCTGAGTGACAGGTCACACTCCCTCCTCTCCCCTGGGGGGGCCTTGGCCCACCCTGCACAGAGGTCCACCTCTTAGAGGACACACACACACACCCCCCCCACCCTGACAGTGACCTCACCTGGGCACCAGCTGGGCCATATTAGTGCAGATCAGGGACCCCCAGTCCCCTCCTTGAATGTAGAATTCCTGGAAGCCCAACCGCAGCATCAGCTTGTAAAAGATCCTGGCGGTGGCCACCGAGTTGAACCCTGGCAGTGATGGGGAAAGGCATGGAGTCACAGGCAGATTGCTCCTTGGGCCCTCTGGTGTTCTATGAAATTTCTCAGGCCCACCTACCCCCAGGTGGAGGTCAGAAAAGCTCACAGAAGCAAGAAGGAATCCTGGAGCCCAAATATAGGGGTGGCATCTCCAGCCCCGGAGGGCGGTGTGTCTGGGGCCGGCCTCTCAGGCCCCTCCTTTCCCAGCTTCCTCGGGACAACTCCCTGCTCACCCCCCCTAGAAGGAGAGCCTGGCGGGAACACCTGGCCCACCCTTGGCAAGGACGGGGCGGTTATGGAGCCTCTAGCAGCCCCGTACCCTTCTTGGAGGATGCCTCTGAGAAGCCATAGCCAGGGATGGAAGGGCAGATGACTTCAAAAACGTGCTCATCGCTCAGGCCATGGTTCTTGGGGTCAGTCAGGAGTGGGATGATCTTATAAAACTCGTAGAAAGAGCCGGGCCAGCCGTGCACCATCAGCAAGGGCTTCGGGGTGCGGCCTGCGGGCAGCTGGGGGGGCTTCACGTGGATGAAGTGGATGTCCAGCCCTGGGGGGACAGAGCACAGTCAGGGTGGAGGGGGAGAGAAGACCCTGCGCGGTCAGGCTCTGGCACCCCCCAGAGCCTGGATACTGAGTACTGCCACCCTTAGTACCCCCGCCCCCCCGCCCCCCATGGTATTGACAGTAATAATGGCTGACACTGGCTTCACACTCACACTGCGCTCCAGGTGCACAGATGTCCTCACTCGGCCTTCACAACCTCCCTGCAAGGGAGCTACGATTATTGCCTCCCGGTTTCCTTAGAGGTGCCCCCTGACAGCTGGGCCAGGTCTGTACAGCCACTGCTGGCTTTCCAGGGCTCAGGACAGCTCCTGGCTCACAGCAGGCCTCCATAAATACTTGTTCAATAATTTAAAATCTAGAGGGTAGGGAGAAAGCCCCACGTATCCAGCAATACAGGATTAATCAAGTATAGTTTGACAGTATACTGGAGTCCAGTACAGTCATCTAAACTGACAGGGTAGATGTATATTTATTTAACATAGAAAACAGATCAGAAGATATTGCTGGGAGGTAAAAGCAAATGATCAAGTCATATCCATTGTGTGACCCAGTTTTTGTAAAAAGTCATCTATGCTTATACTGTAGTTATACCATGTATTGGTGAATTTTAAAAGTCTGGGAGGATAAACTCCAAGAATGTAAAAAGCAGTTCTCCCTGAGCAGTAGATTCCAGTGCTTTTAATTTCTCTTTTGAGTTTTATGTACTTTCCAATTTTTCTACAATGAACAGGTATTAAATGCATAACTTTTTTCATACACATTGACAAAATGTTACCTTTTTCTGCTTACCAAATGACATTTTCTTTAAAGTGGAGGATTTTTGGGCCTGGTGTGGTGGCTCACGCCTGTAATCCCAGCACTTTGGGAGGATGAGTTGGGTGGATCACCTAAGGTCAGGAGCTCGAGACCAGCCTGGCCAACATGGTGAAACCCCGTCTCTACTAAAAATACAAAAAAATTACCCGGGCATGGTGGCAGGTGCCTGCAATTCCAGCTACTCGGGAGGCTGAGGCAAGAGAATCGCTTGAACCTGGGAAGCAGAGGTTGCACTGAGCCGAGATCACACCACCACTCCAGCCTGGGCAACAGAGCAAGACTCCATCTCATAAAATAAAGTGGAAGATTTTTTTTTCAACTGCAATGCTGGAAACATCATCATAGCCAAGGGCAGGTGAATGGATTCTGGTCTCCTCTGGACTGACTTGGGGCCTCTGCATATCAAAAGAAGGCAGCCCCTTCCCAGGCCAGTGCCCTGGACAGCACCTGGGGCCTTACGGCATTCACAGTGAGGGCGGCTGCCATGCCTGGAACCCTCTGCCACCAGGGCTGGTGCAGTCAGCATGGTCTAGCTAATGTTCTTTTCTGTCGTTAATATATTATACAAATAATACATGTTTACTGTAGAAAACTTAGAAAACACAGATAAGCCAAAGGGGGATGACTCACATGTAATCCCACTCTCTAAAGAAAATATGGTGTTGTCTGTCTAACTTTATTTTGGAACAGTTTTAGATGGCTGAAAAACTGCAAAGAGTCCAGAAAACTCCCATATACCTCACACCCACCGGGTTTCCTCCATTATTAATATTTTATGTTAGAATGGTACATTTATTACAATTAACGAACCAGACTGAGATATTATTAACTATAAAGTCCATAGTCTGATTTCCTTACTGTTTACACTTTTTATTATATGGCAAGAACACGTAATACGGGTCCTACCCTTTTAACAGATTTGTAAATGCCCAACACTGACGGCGCTCTGCTGTACAGCACATCTCTAGGATGTATTCGGCTGGCAGGACTCAAACTTTACACAGCAACGATCAGCAAGGCTGTATCCCCTATACCCCAGCCCCTGACAACCACCCTTCTACTCTCTGCTTCTGCTGAGTTTGACTATTTCAGATTCCTTCTATAGGTGAAATCATGTGGTATTTGTCCTGTCCCTGGCTTATTTCACTTAGCATTATTTCCTCAGAGTTTATTCATGTTGTCACACATTGTAGGATTTCCTTTTTTTTTCTCTTGTTATTTTAGAGATGAGGTCTCACTGTGTTGCCCAGGCTGAAGTGCAGTGGCACAATCATGGCTCACTGCGGGCTCAAGCGATCCTCCCACCTCAGCCTCTCAAGTAGCTGGGACTACAGGTGGGCAACACCATGTCTAGCTTATTTTTGTTATTTTTTTTGTAGAGATGGGGTCTCGCTATGTTGCCCAGGCTGGTCTCAAACTCCTGGGCTCAAGCCATCCTCCCACCTTGGCATCTCAAAGTGCTGGGATTACTGGTGTGAGCCACCACACCCGGCCCGGATTTTCTCCTTTCTAAAACCTGGATAAAACTGGTATCTACACACAACAAAATATTAGCCAGATTTCCTTAGTTTTTCCCCAATGTCCATTTTCTGTTCCAGGATCCCATCCAGGACTCACACGCCACTGAGCTGTCATGTCTCTTTAGACCCTTCTTGGCTGTGACAGTTCAAACTTTTTAAAAAGACTTAGAGAACATAACTTTTAACAAAAATAGAACCATACATACATTCTATTTTAGAATCTTTTTTTTTTTTTTTACTTAACAATGTATCCTGGGTGTCCTTCTACGTTGCCAAATTTACTCCTATTCTAAAGTTTATTTTAGTAGGTGATCTTATCTCCCTTGGAACACACTGCATGAAGTGAGATTCTTTTTAATTCAAATTCTACCACATTGTCATTTGAGTTTTAAATTAGAGAAAAAATACACATCCACGCTTGCGGATGCACAGGCTCTCCCAGGACACAAGAGTAAAACACAGCTGCCTCTGGCCGGCACAGGGGCGAGGAGCTGCTTCTCACTATATTCCCTTCTGTGCTTTTTCTGTTTTAAATATTTGATTTTTTTTTTTTTTTTTTGAGACGGAGTCTTGCTCTGTTGCCCAGGCTGGAGTGCAGTGGCGCGATCTCGGCTCACTGCAAGCTCTGCCTCCTGGGTTCACGCCATTCTCCTACCTCAGCTTCCCAAGTAGCTGGGACTACAGGCGCCCACCACCACGCCTGGCTAACTTTTTGTATTTTTAGTAGAGACGGGGTTTCACTGTGTTAGCCAGGATGATCTCAATCTCCTGACCTCGTGATCCACCCGCCTCAGCCTCCCAAAGTGCTGGGATGACAGGCGTGAGCCCCCGCGCCTGGACTAAATATTTGAATTTTAAAAATTTAGACTTTTTAAAAATAGAGACAGAGTCACGCTAAGTTGCCGAGGCTGGCCTCAAATCCCTGGCTTCTTCCTGCCTCAGCCTCCCAAAGTGTTGGGATTATTATAGGCATGAGCCACCAAGCCTGGTCAAGACAAATTTTTCTTTTCTTTTTTTTTTTTTTGAGATGGAGTTTCGCTCTTGTTGCCCAGGCTGGGGTGCAATGGCACAATCTCAGCTCAGTGCAACCTCTGTCTCCCTGGTTCAAGCGATTCTCCTGCCTCAGCATCCTGAGTAGCTGGGACTACAGGCATGCACCATCACGCCCGGCTAATTTTTGTATTTTTAGTAGAGACGGGGTTTCACCATGTTGGCCAGGTTGGTCTTGAACTCTGGCTGTCAGGTGATCTGCCCGCCTTGGCCTCCCAAAGTGCTGAGATTACAGGCGTGAGCCACTGCACCCAGCAAGACATTTTTAAAAAGCCCATAGCTCATAGTTTGCCTCATGGGTCCCTGTTTCCCTTTGTGGGAGGAAATACTGTTCTGACTTTCCCTATAGGTCCGTGGCATCTATAAGACGCTCCATGACAGGGCTGCTGGGTTAGCATCCCAGAGCTGAGGAGAGCTCAGGATGGCCGTGCTGGGCTTGGAGGGGAGGAGGGGAGGGGGTGGGGTATTGGGTGCCAGGGCCAAGGGTAAAGGAAAAAGGGACAGGCAGGCGGAGACCTGGTGCTTCAGGCAGTTCCCTTCTCCCTGGATGTGATGGGGTTGGGCCTACCCAGAGGTCTCTGATGCCCTTGTAAGCTCTCAGACTCTGAGGACAGTGCCTGGTTGCCTGTGGTGGGAGGCCCAAGATGTGGGATAGATCTGGAAGCTCAGCATAGAATGAGGAGGGAAGTGGCAGGGACAGGGAGGCTGAACGGCGAGGCCAGTGTGGATGAGGACAGAACACTGGGGTGGGGGTTGGAGGCTGGGCTGTGAGCAGCCAGGAGTGCAGGGGTCAGTGCAGCGACAGAGACAGAGACAGTGCACTGTGAGAGAGAAGAGGGAGGAGGACTTGGACCAACCCCAGCCTGGGGAACCAGGACAAGATTCAGGGGGATATTGAAGGTTTGCTGGGCCCACAGACCAGAGGCTGCCGGTTCAGCCCTATTGGGGATGGGCAGAGAATGCAGGAACCCAGGCCCAGCGGAGGGACTCCAAACCGCAAGGACCAAGGCCAAGAACAGGCCTCCAGCCCCGGGCAGGGTGCCAGAACCACACATGGGTAAATCCACGATTAATTCAATGCTGGAAACTGGCTCCTTTGGAGCCGTTGTACGTGAGGGAGCTTTTGTACCGTAAACACCCAATGTCAGCTGGGTGTGGTGGCTCACGCCTGGAATCCCAATACTTCGGGAGGCCAAGATGGGAGAATTGCTTGAGCCCAGGAGTTTGCGATCAGCCTGGGTGACATGGTGAAACCTTGTCTCTACTAAAAATGTAAAAAAAAAAAAAAAAAAAGGCCGGGCACGGTGGCTCACACCTGTAATCCCAGCACTTTGGGAGGCTGAGGCAGGTACAAGGTCAGGCGATCAAGACCCTCCTGCCTAACACGGTGAAACCCCGTCTCTACTAAAAATACAAAAAATTAGCTGGGCGTGGTGGCGGGCGCCTATAGTCCCAGCTACTCAGGAGGCTGAGGCAGGAGAATGGCGTGAACCCGGGAGGCGGAGCTTGCAGTGAGCCGAGATTGCGCCACTGCACTCCAGCCTGGGTGACAGAGCAAGACTCCGTCTCAAGAAAAAAAAAAAAAAAGCCTAGTGTGGTGGTGCATACCTGTGGTCCCAGCTACTTGGGAGGCTGAGGTGGGAGGATCACTTGAGCTCAGGAGGTTGAGGCTGCAGTGAACTGTGATTACACCACTGCACTCCAGCCTGGGTGACAGAGTGAGACCCTGTCTCTAAAAAAAACCCAGTCTCATGAGGAACCCTGAAAGGGTCCAGTGGGGTAAGGCTGGCAGCTGCCAGGATGGAAAGGGCCCTTTACTGCCTCCTGCCTCTGGGCCTTTGAACATGCTATTCCCCTTTCTTGGACCACCTTCCCCACACACCTGGCAAAGTCCCACTCATTTCAGCTTAGATGCCACCTCCTCCAGGAAGCCTTCCCTCACATTCAAAGGAAGATTGTGGGGCTCATGAAGCTCCCAGAGCCTCCTCCTTCAGAACACCGCCACTACGTGCTGTAATTGCCCCTGAAGAGCCTATGAGCTGTGAAGGAGGGACCCTGTCCTCTCTATGTGTCCCCAGCCCCAGCAGAATGCCTGGGTACAGCTGGCGCCCTGTCAATTTCTGCTGGATGGGCACTGAAGAGCTGGGACAACACAGGGATCCAAGTCAAACTCAAGGAAGCCAGGCAATTTCGTGCCAGGAGTCGAAACAGGAACCTATGGTAATTGCATACAGCAGTTTGGCTGGGATTAAGTGGCTTGGATCCTCTTGTTAGGCTCATAACAGAAGATATCAAAATCCTGTAAAGAATACAGCAACACTCAAGAGGAGTCCAAATTTGATCCAAGAAATCATTCCAGATATTTTGTGTGTGTGTGCATGTTCTTGGCTGAGCTCCAGGAAGGGCTCTAGCTCCAGGACACACACCACTGGGATTTGACTTAGCTTTTCTCTGGCTCATTCTCCCTCAGGCCTGGCCTGCTTGCATCAGAACAAGGATGTTTGCTGCCCTGGCACCTCTAAGTCGAGGTTTCCATCCATCCTTCCTTTCTCCCTTTTTTTTTTTTGAGATGGAGTCTTGCTCTGTCGCCAGGCTGGAGTGTAGTGGCGTGATCTCAGATCACTGCAACCTCCGCCTCCCTGGTTCAAGCAATTCTTTTGCCTCAGCCTCCCGAGTAGCTGGGACTACAGGCACATGCCACCACGCCCAGCTAATTTTTGTATTTTTAGTAGAGACGGGGTTTTACCATGTTGGCCAGGATGGTCTCGATCTCTTGACCTTGGGATCCACCCACCTCGGCCTCCCACAGTGCTAGGATTACAGGCGTGAGCCACCGCGCCCGGCTCTCCCTCTTTCTTTTTTTTAAGACAGAGTCTCGCTCTGTCGCCCAGGCTGGAGTGCAGTGGTGTGATCTCGGCTCATGGCAAGCTCCGCCTCCCGGTTCACGCCATTCTCCTGCCTCAGCCTCCCAAGTAGCTGGGACTACAGGCGCCCACCACCACACCTGGCTAATTTTTTGTATTTTTAGTAGAGACAGGGTTTCACCGTGTTAGCTAGGATGGTCTCAATCTCCTGACCTCGTGATCCACCTGCCTCAGCCTCCCAAAGTGCTGGGATTACAGGCGTGCGCCACCGTGCCCGGCCTCTCTCTCTTTTTTTAAGAGATCTGTCTTGATCTGTCACCCGGTGCAGTGGTGTCCTCATAGCTCACTGCAGCCTTGAATTCCTGGGCTCAAGCAATCCTCCTGCCTCAGCCTCCTGAGTAGCGGGGACTACAGGTGCATGCCACCACACCCAGTTAACACTGTATAATTTCAATTTCCTTTTTTTAGGAACTTTAGTTTATCTGACTGACCAACATGTCTTTCATATACATTAAGTAATTCCTAGAATTTTAACAAATTCAAATCTTCACTGTTCCTTGAAAAGGCCAAATTATCTTAAACATTACAAATAAGATTCCTAACATGTACAATTTCCTCAATATAAAAAATTAACAAGCTGGGCACAGTGGTGCTCGCCTATAGTACCAGCTATTCAGGAGGCCTGAGGTGAGAGGACTGCTTGAGCCCAGGAGTTCGAGGCTGTGGTGAGCCATGATCACGCCTGTGAATAGCCGCTGCGCTCCAGCCTGAGCAACACAGCAAGACCTTGTCTCTGAAAAAGATTAATTGTATGGCAACCCACAGAGTGGGAGAAAACATTTGCAAATATCATATAAGAGATTTTATTCAGAATATATAGAGAACTCCTAAACCCTAACACCCCAAAAATGGACAAAAGACATGTACAGACATTTCTTCAGAGAAATTACAAAGAATCCAATAAGTACCACATAAAAAATGCTCAACATCAGTAATCATTAGGAAAATGCAACTCAAAACCACAGTGTGATACCATTTCATACCCATTAGGATGACCATTACTGAAAAAAAGAAAGGAAAAAAATATTGGCAAGGATTTGGAGAAATCGGGATTCTGAGGCATTGTTGGGTGGGAAAGTAAAATGATGCAGCTGCTGCGGAACACAGTATGGCGGTTCCTCAGAAAATTAAACACAGAATTACCGTATGATCCAGCAAGTTCACTTCTGGGTATAGATCCAAAAGAATTGAGAGCAGAGTCTTTTCTTTTTTTGAGATGGAGCCCAGGCTGGAGTGCAGTAGTGTGATCTTGGCTCACTGCAACCTCCACCTCCTGGCTTCAAGCAATTCTCTGCTTCAGCCTCCAGAGTAGCTGGGATTACAGGTGCCTGCCACCACACCTGGCTATTTTTTGTATTTCTAGTAGAGATGGGGTTTCACCATCTTGGCCAGGCTGGTCTTGAACTCTTGACCTCGTGATCCACCTGCCTCAGCCTCCCAAAGTGCTGGGATTACAGGTGTGAGCCACCCCACCTGGCCTGGGTCTAAATCTCATCTCCATCCTTCCTCTCAAAGATTGCCACATCATTGGACTGGATGGTGCATTTCTTTGCTTTTAAAATTGCATGTATGTGTTCCTGCCTAGCTCTAAAGATGGACAGATTTGTTGTGACTGCAATATGTTTGCATTTAGTAAGGTTACAACTTATAAGTACATCTCAGTGACCTATAATTGGGTTCTGAATCTCTCCAACTTTATCTGACTCTAAGTCACACTGTGGAAGAAGGCTGTTCTCATGACATACATCCCTCTCTGGCTGGCATTTTGCAAACATACCTTCAATCTTAGTCTTGAAGTGAGGGTATCTGTTGAGAATCTCCACCTGCTTCTTCCAGTCAAATCCATTCCTCCAGTAGGAGATGACTTTCTTCAGGTAGTTGGAGTTGAAGCCATAGTGGAAGCAGCTGTCCTCCAAAGGTGGGGTGAAACGGAACTTATCGATCCTCTGGTGTAAGTCCTGGAGCAAAATGCAGGACCCCAAGTTGAGAGGGATGGGTAGGACAGAGCACAAGAACAAAGTCTGTTTCCAGAAAACACAGCAAACCCTGCAGCCACAAGACACTGCACTCTGGTAGTGGCAAGGCAGTTTCCCACATCACTGGCTACTCCCAAAGCGGATGTGTTCTTCACTTCTTCCTTCTTCACTGTAGGCTTCGCATTTCTTTTTTCTTTCTTTTTTTGAGATAGGGTCTCACTCTGTTGCCTAGGCTGGAGGGCAGTGGCGTGATCTCAACCCACTGCAACCCCCACCTCCCAGGTTCAAGCGAGTCGTGCCTCAGCTCCCAGAGTAGCTGGGATTACAGGTGTGAGCCACCACGTCCGGCTAATTTTTTGTATTTTTAGTAGAGATGGGGTTTCACGATGTTGGCCAGGCTGGTCTTGAACTTCTGACCTCAAGTGATCTGCCGCCTCGGCCTCCTAAAGTGCTGGGATTACGGGCGTGAGCTACCATGCCCAGCCTATCCTTATTTATCTTTAAGTCTACTTTTCCTTGTGCACATTCCTTTTCTCATTCACTGGGCTGTATGCTGTTGGACGGAAGGGGCTCTCTGTTCCCCCAAGCACTCACTGGGCCTGCACACAGTAGGTGCTCAAAACCCATGGAATGAAAGAAAGGATTGGCAGGGCCATGCCAGGCCTGTCTACCGTCCTGTCCCCCACTCAAGCCTTGCTCCTCCCCGAGAATGCAGTCTCAGGTCACCCCACGTGCCCAGTCACCTCCTTCCTGACTGTATCCCTGCACGGAGGAGGAGCAGCGGCTTCAGGATTAGATTGGACTTCAAATCCTTCCGCATGTTAGCTAGGCCGCCTTGAACGAGTTGCTTTATGCCCCTGAGCTTCAGCTTCTGCATCTGCAGTTTGGGAACAACAGTCCTCACCCCGCGGGATCACCGCAGGGATTGAATGTGACCAGGAATGGCTGACACTCAGCCGGTGCCTAACCAGCAGCATCCCTGCCTTCTCAGTGCTTCCTGGGTCTCTGACGGGAACCTGCTCACTTTCTCCCACAACCTCACTCCCAAGGCTTCAGGCAGGGCATAGAGGAGGTGATGACGGCTGCTTTCTGTGACCTTTGATGCAGGTACCTGGGTCTGCTGGCACCCCATCTCCTGCCTGAGCACTGCTGGGCCTTGGGTAGGGAAAGGAGAAGAGACCAAGTGGGAGGGCTGGGCATCCCTCTCCAAAGCAACCTGCACCTGCCCAGCAGAGGAAAAGCAGACTGAAACACACTCCCAAGTAGGATGGACCATTCCCAAGCCCCCGTCCCCTCTCGCATCTGGTCTAAGACCCAACCCCTGTCTTCGAGACACCACCCTCTCCACTGCCCAGCCCGGCCTGGCCCAAGGTGCCTTACGTGGATCTCCTCATCTGATGTTTCCACCTTGAAAGGGCGGATGCTGTCGTCCTCCCTGGCTGCGGACCTCGTGCCCGGCCCCCACCACCCATCTTCAAGTGGCAAAGTTTCTTCTTTGTCCCAGGAGATGAACCAGTAGATGGCAAAGCCCAGCACTGAAGTGAGGAGGATTTCTAGCCACATGGCTCCTGCAAGATGAGGGGAAGCTATCAACAACGGAGCCCGCCCAGCCTGGCCCTGACAGCCCAGAGACTCCGATCCCCAGCAGGCTCTTTCCTGCTGCGCTCCAACGCTGTCCCTGATTTTATTTACACTTGACCTAATATAAATATATTTTATATATATACACACACTATATACATATTATATATAGTATAAATATTATATATATATGATATAGAAAACTGGAAAAACAACAGACAATGAGACAAAATCACCCACAATCCTACAAAGCTTTGAAAACTGTTCATCATCCTGGGAAAATAGGAACCTGGGTTGACTTCTGCACAGCCCTGGGTAGGGGGTTTTGGGAGCTACATTTCTGAGGCCTCTTGTTTTTTTTTTTTTTGAGATGGAGTCTCACTCTGTCACCAGGCTGGAGTGCAGTGGCACAATCTCGGCTCACTGCAACCTCTGCCTCCCAGGTTCACACCATTCTCCTGCCTCAGCCTCCTGAGTAGCTGGGACTACAGGCGTACACCACCACACCCAGCTAATTTTTGTATTTTTAGTAGAGATGGGGTTTCACCATGTTGGCCAGGATAGTCTCGATCTCTTGACCTCGTGATCTGCCCGCCTCGGCCTCCCAAAGTGCTGGGATTATAGGCATGAGCCACCGGGCCCGACAGCCTCATGTTTTTTGCATGTCTGAGAAGGCTTCTGTCCACATCCTCTAGGCTCCCTCCCCCAGGGGAGAGGAGCACCTTTCCTGAGTGGTGGCCCACAGCCCCTGCTCTGTCCCTCTTGGAGAGGGGCTTATCCTCAGGGCAGACAGGGGGTAATGGGGAGGCCCAAGTGGTGGGAGAGTAAGTTCAGTTTGGGGTTGGGGGACACTGCTAGGAAGCCCAGCCATGGCCACACAGCTTAGCTGTGTGTGTAAGAGCTTTATTGAAACATAATTCATATACCACACAATTCGCCCATTTAAAGTGAACCCTCCAATGGTTTTTAGGATATTCACAGACATGTGCAGCCATAGCCACAGTCAACTGTAGAACATTTTCATCAGCACAGAGAAACTCCATACCCTTCAGCTCTCGCTCCTCTACTGCTCCCCACGTTAGGTCCTAAGCAGCCTCTAATCTACTTTGTGTCCATAGCGTTGCCTGTTACATTTCACATCAACTCAGTTGTCTGTTAATCCCCATTTGTCTGACTCCTGTGTCTTTTTTGATCAGAAGAGGAAGAAACCGTAGTCTTGGCAAAGCACTATCAGGCAGATACCAGCCCAGCATTGTTATCTAGCTCCTCATCTTCCTCATTCCTAGAGAAGTAACCCACAGACTGTTCTTGTTCAGAGTAATCTGCATGAATATGCGGGCCGTCCTTATGCCTGCATCAGAGGAGGTTCTCTGGATGCAGTGCAGTTAGGACCCAGACGGAGGAGAAAGCATCAAGTTTTGACAAGGCCCCTGCAGACCACGCCCCAGCAGCGCCCCTGACTCTGTCTTGGAAACCCAAGGCAGGAGGTGGTCCCTGCTGGGAACCCCACCACTTGCGTGTCCTCCATTGGCTACACGTCAGATGTTTGGGACTCTGCTAGGGGGTTGCAGAGGCCCTGGAGTTTGCTCCTGTCAAGAGCTGCCCCTCTAAACCTAGAATTGGGCTACTGGGGGTCGTTCTAAGAAATACTTGTCCACAGTGGTCCAGCGATAGAGCTCCAAACAGAAATCCACCCAGGGCGATGGCTCTCGCCTTATTCCTGCAGTTCTGTAGGAAATCTAATCAGGAAAATCAGCTTGGCACCCCCCACCTCCCCGTTTCTATGTGATCCCAGTGAACTCCCAGCTTCCCACCCTCAGGCCCTAGAGTCATCTCCAATTCTTCCCCCACAGCCCATCACCAAGTCCTCATGCCATCAGATTCAGCCCCTTGTGTGCCTCGCCCCCTCCCCTGGACCAGAGCCCTTATCACCCCACATGTGATTATGGAGACAGCTTTCAAGAGAGGAAACCCACAACCTCTTCTCTCATAGTCACCAGCATACTTCTTAGAACCGACTGCAGCCTTCGTCCTGGGAATCATGCCCAGGTGTCCACCCTTGAACTTCCAATCTATCTCCCTCTCTGGATTGTGAAACTCTAAAGTGCCTCAAGGTCTCACTGTGATCAACATTTACTCAGTCTACCATGTGCCAGGGGGCAGGCCTTCGCTATCCCTGCTGGAGACATGTGGGACACATTGATGCATCTTCCATCTCCAGCCAAGCCAGGCCATTGCTTTCCTTTTTTTTTTTTTTTGAGACAGAGTCTCAAAGAGTGCAGTGGTGCGATCTCGGCTCACTGCAACTTCTGTCCCTGGGTTCAAAAGATTTTCCTGCCTTAGACTCCTGAGTAGCTGTGATTACAGGTGCATACCACCACCTCCTGCTAATTTCTGTATTTTTAGTAGAGACGGGGTTTCACCATGTTGGCCAGGCTGGTGTCAAACTCCTGACCTCCAGTGATCCGCCCACCTCGGCTTCCCAAAGTGATGGGATTACAGGCACGAGCTGCCGTGCCTGGCCCTGTGGCTTTCACCTTTCAATCCCAAGCAGCAACAGTGCCTGGGCCCCAAGGACCCTCTGTCAGCTGATCAGATGGGCAGCTGGGACCACACTCCCACAATAAAAACAAGGCAGGGAATAGCTGGAAATGAGTTCCTCTTATTTAAGGAATTCAGAAAAGAAAAAACATGCATCAGCTTCTTTCATTTCCAGAAAGACGTTATGTCTCTGCCAGGAAATCCTGCCCTTTAACAAGATGGAGAAATGTCAGCTACAAGCCCCTGCGGTATTGAAAGCAGGACTAGGGGTTAGGGACTGGGAGACACACAGGAGCGTGTGGGAGGCAGCAGAAGGCAGAGAGCAGAGCTTCCCCCAGCAACAGGAGCAGCTGAACACACTTCACCGGGCAGGCAGATCCCACCACAATAAACCATAGCTTGGGAAGGCAGGGCTGTGCCCGTCCTGGGCACTGCCTTGACCCCCAGTGCCCAGCACTGGTCACTAGCCCAGCACAGCGAGGAGCTCCACCAATATTTGTGCCAACTGCCTATGCACTAGAAGGTAGTAAGACACATTTTGCATGATGTTGTCAAGGAGGCTGCGAGCATAATGAACAATAAAGAGGGATCACCCTCCCCAGTGAACTTTATAAACCACCCTCCTTACCTGTACCTCAGCACAGGGAGGAGCACCGCTGTCGCTTCCCTCTAGGATATAAATGTGCAACTTTCCCCTTTCTGAGCAGAAAGATCCCAGTGCTTTCACCTGTCCACCAGGCTCCAGGTTCTCACCCTCTGATTACTCCTTGGGAAAGAGAGCTGTGGGGCTCTGCACCTGGCGACGCTCTAAGGGCCTGTGAGAGAGGCAGGGTAGGGTGCAGGCACTGGCCCCCACTCCCCATGGCCTTTTGACAATTGCACAGTCCTGCCAAGTCAGCCAATCTCATGTGTGCACAGCGTGGTTATCTCCCCTGGACTTTGCACAGCAAACTGAACCACGTTGACCTGAGAGATACAGGGCTGAAATGATCAGTGCTCAAGTCCCATCTAAAACAAGGGAATCTGGGACAAGGGGCATTATGATGGCCCCCACCAGCACTACCAGGGGTATCACCCAGGAAGAGGAGGGCAAAGTGACAGATTCAAAGAGAATTTTAAAAACATGATCTCTTGCATTCTAATTAAGATAACAAGAATATTAGTACTTGCTTGGCTCAAGGATGGTGCCTTACAGCCACTGATCTCAGATTACAAATAGGCGCTACTGCAATGTGTTACTTTGCCACCTAGTAACAGCCCTTTATTTAATAGCAGGTAGTTAATGCACCAAAGAAAGGTGTTCTTGATTAGCCTGGTGTGACAGCAGGTGTTGACTGTGTGTGGCTGGGTTTTCAACCCCGCTGCCGCCTTGCATTCCCACGTGAACAGTCCTTCTCCTTGCTGCAGGCAATATTCACTTTCACCAGCCCAAGCCCAAGGAGCCCACCCTGGGGAGGATGGAGGGGGTCACCACAGCTCCACACCCCCCGTCTGCTTTGTCGGAGAGCTGGCCAGGCAGAGTGGCGCCCTCTTGACTGAGCCTCAAACCTTTGCTTTCCTCTTACTCCAAATAAAGCTGCCTGGCGAAGGAGCTCGGAGGCCTGATGGCAGCCTGCTGGGCGCTTGGCACTTCCTAGACCCTGGTACATGTAATCCATGGTACATGCAAATCCACCCACTAAAGAGCCACAATTCATCAAACTTGACTTTCCTTTTCACTTATTTAAGGCAAGAATCAGAGTAGGCAAGGGCCTTACCCTAAATCACACTACAGTTGTGAGGATTAGAATCTGTGGCCACAGCACTCACTCCTGGTCAGTCACTGGGTGTGTTGCACCCCACCTCCCCTTCTTGTTCCCTCTCAGCACCTGTTTGCAGCCTCGGGTCTTCAGGCCAGAAGGGACTCCTAGAGCACAGACCAGCCACGACTGCACGGGAGCCACAGACGTCTCCCAGGCCTGCATAGCTTTTCTCAAAAAATGTAATAATAAGAAACAACACCCTCCCCTTCCTGGTGGGTCAGCCAGTCCTGGGAGGGACTGCGGGGGCGGCGGGGGGGGGGTGGGGGGGGGCGCGGCGCTTAGAGTCTGACCAATGAGTCCAGGCACCCACTCTCTATCTGCCTGACCCTGCCCACACATTCTGCTGCAGCTCGAGGCAGGGAGAATTGCAGATGCCCACCTCACAGGCAGGGAGGATCTAGGGAGTGCCAGGCACCCAGCAGGCTATCCTCAGGCCTCTGGGCTCCCTCGCCAGGGCTGCGGCTTTATTTGGAGTAAGGGGAAAGCAAAGGCTCGAGGCTCAGTCAAGAGGGCACCACTCTGCCTGGCCAGATCTCTGACAAAGCATGGGAGTGTGGAGCCGTGGAGACCCCCTCTGTCCTCCCCAGGGTGGACTTCTTGGGGTTGGGCTGGTGAAAGCAAACATCGCCCAGAGTGAGAAGGACTGTTCACGCAGGAACCCAAGGTGGCAGAGGACCTGGGGTGGGCTGGGGAGGGGGTGGCACTAGGCAGATGAGAGCCCTCCCCTCCCTCTCATAGCCTCCCTCTCTCACGGCCACCCAGCACTCAAGAGGACAGAGCAGGGCTGCATCACCCCTACATCCACCGGGTGGGCCAGTTGATAAGTCACTGCCACCAGGGCATGGAAGCTGGAGAAGAACTCAGCAGCCTCGAGTCCAAACCCCTGCTCTACAGCCAGGGAAAGAGGGGGCCGAGTGACTGAGTCTGGGGAAGCTTGATGGACGACTTGGGCGATGCCATTTAAGGAGCCAGCCTGGGTTTCTCGGAGACTCCCCATCCCATGGCTCCCCCCAAAACAGCAACTCTAACGACCTTTGACTTCAGCAATGAAAACATCTTGGAGGTTACAATACGAGGGCTTTGGCCCAGTGTGGTAGCTCATGACTGTAATCCCAGCACTTTGCAGGGCCAAGGTGGTGAATCACTTGTGGCCAGGAATTCAATATCAGCCTGGGCAACATAGCAAGACCCTCATCTTAAAAAAAAAAAAAAAAGTAATAAAGGGGCTGCTTGCTTGCTTTCCTCTTTGGGTCGTTCAAATCTCGGCTCCACTGTTTACTAGTTGAGGGTCTCTGGGCAAGTTATGAAACCTCTCTAAGCTCAGTAACTGCATCTGTAAAATGGGGATAATAATGGTGAACTACTTATTATCAACATGTGTGTTCCTTCCTCTTCCCCCTAAATCCCTAATTACTGTGGAGCATCTCTGCCTTGTAACAGACCCCAGAGGAGCCCCTGTTCCTGTTATTTAGCCCACACCCCAAGGTCCCGCTGCAGCCGTGTGCACATAAACAGGCTGGACGTGAGGCAGGGCATGGCGTCAGGCACTGTGGTCTGGCAGCATCTGCTCTCCTCTCTGTGTGCCTTCACCAAGGACATGATTTGGGAGGATGACCAAAAGCACAAGGCTATGTATATCTTCGGGTATCAGCGTTTTGCAAGATACGTCCCTGGGGTAATCTCCACCCCTCTTTTCCATCTGTTCGGAGAAGGTGCATTCTCAGCATCAAGGGGCAGAATTCTGGTGGCTAAGCCTTCACCTTTCCAAGGAGAGCTATGTTTATCTCTTCCCTGTGGTCAGCTCCTGCTGATTTAGCAAACATTAGAACTTCTTCAAAACATCAAAGTTTAGGAAACGCCATGAAAAACTGAGCAGTAAAACAATACAAAATGAGAGTGCCTGCTTTATTTTGCTAGCACCTGAAATCAGAGCTTCATTGATCTGCCCCAAAAGTTCCAGAGATATATTTTATCTGATTAGAGTTTTTGTTTTGTAACGCACTTTTCCAGAATACTGACAAGTTACTGGGCTGAGTTTGTGGGGGAGGGGGTTGGAGGGGAAGCCTTTCAGAATGAAATCATTTTTTTCTCGAAGCCAAGGTACTCTTCCCAACAAAATGGTTCACTTGCCTAGTAAAGAAAATACAATTTTTGTTGCAAACCAGCATGATTTTTTTTTAAAACGTGACTGGAAGATAAGTGGTCATTTAGCTACAAGATACTGAGCTCAGAGGGGAACTTGATGAACAGTTGGCTCCTACTGTAAGAAATGGGATTGCAGACATTTTAATTCCAACTCTACACTGAAGTCAAATTTTGGGCATGCATTTGTGAAACTTGGAAGAAAATCTCACTAAGTTCAAGGTGAAGAAGTTAGATGAGCAATCAATGGTCTTTACCCTTCAAAGATGGACTAAATGTAAACTGCTAGAAAGCAACAAATGATACAAGTAGAGTACTTGTTAGTTTACTTGTGTTTATCTTTCTGGATCTGAGGTATAAAGGACAATTTTAAATACAGGAGAGCAAATAAAGTAGGTGCTTTGTTCTTTGGCACAGTTAAAAGGTAAATCACCTGTAATCCCAGCACTTTGGGAGGCCAATGCAGGCAGATCACTTGAGCCCAGGAGTTTGAGACCAGCCTGGGCAACATGGCAAAATCCCATCTCCACAAATAATAAAAAAAAATTAGCCGGGCATGGTGGGCATGCCTGAGGTCCCAGCTACTTGGGAGGCTGAAGTGGGAAGATTGCTTGAGCCCAGGTGGTTGAGGCTGCAGTGAGCTATGATCACTGCACTCCAGCCTGAGAGCAAGAACCTGTCTCAAAAAAAAAAAAAAAAAAAAAGAACCAAAAAATGAAAAACAGGCTGGGTATGGTGGCTCACACCTGTAATCCCAGCACTTTGGGAGGCCAAGGCGAGCGGATCACTTGAGGTCAGGAGTTTGTAACCAGCCTGGCCAACATGGTGAAACCCCGTCTCTACTAAAAACACAAAAATAAGCTGAGTGTGGTAGTGTGCACTTGTAGTCCCAGCTACTCGGGAGGCTGAGGCAGAAGAATCGCTTGAACCTGGGTAGCGGAGGTTGCAGTGAGCCGAGATTGCCCCACTACACTCCAGCCTAGGCAACAGAGCAAGACTCCATCGCAAAAAAAAAAAAAAAAAAAAAAAAGTAGATCAGTTTAATAATTTAATGGAACTTAATATTTCTGTTACACTGGGGTAAAAATAAAAGTTTGCTTTTTAAAAATTCTCTTAAGTGATGTCACTAAGTCAAGTTTTAAAACATACAATTCATTTTAAGATTGATATTTAAAGTTCAAATGAACTCTTTTTTTGTTATTTGAATGTGGTTTTTAAAGTGCCAAGAAGTTATTTGTTCTTTAAAGTAAATAAGAGATTTGGATTGGCGCCTTGGAAAATCAAGTATAAACATGTTTTTGGACCAGAGGTTGCTTCAGAAACACTGAGTGTAACTACGGGCTGGGTACTGTGCAGGCACTGGGACTAACACACAACCCTGTAACTGTAGGAGCTCACACTTTAGCAGGGCAGACTAACGGATAACAGATAAACACCCTTCCAGTTATAGATACATACTATATGCACACAGATGGAAGAGAAGTGTGCACAAGCAGAAGTGGTTAGGTTTTGCCACAGAGTTTTCACAGAGAAGGGGTCATTGAGCAGGGTTTTTAAGTATGAATAGGAGTTTACCAGCTGAAAAATAATGGTGGAATGGGAATAATCCAGGCAGAAAGAAGAGCATGTGGGATGGAATGGGATGGAAGTGAGGAAGCGCATGGCATGAATGAAAAAACGCAAGAGTCTCATAGGGTGTTTTCGGGTAAGAGTTGATGATTCCACATTTCAGAGTGTAGTTGTCTCATTTATTACTATACTATCTCTTTTATAAATTGCTACTTCATCATGAGCTGACCCAGGAGTTTTAACTTAGAAATTGTGTTTACAATTCAGATTACCCTTCTATAAATTACATGCTGAAAAGAGTGAGCTAAGAAAATATACTTGGGGACGGGTGCAGTGGCTCATGCTTGTAATCCTAGCACTTTGGAGGCCAAGGTGGGCAGATCACCTGAGGTCAGGAGTTCAAGACCAGCCTGGCCAACATGGTGAAACTCCATCTCTACTAAAAATACAAAAATTAGCCGGGCATGGTGGTGCATGCCTGTAATCCCAGCTACTCAGGAGGCTGAGGCAGGGAGAATTGCTCGAACCCAGGAGGCAGAGGTTGCAGTGAGCCAAGATCACACCACTGCACTCCAGCCTGGGGAACACAGCAAGACTCTGTCTCAAAAAAAAAAGAAAGAAAGAAAGAAAGAAAACATACTTGGGAATGTGAGGATTTTGTGGTTGAGTGAAGAAAGGTGGCCCGGACAGGAGATTACTCAGAACTCAACGGTTCACCGCAGCTGTCCTTGATGAGCTGGTGGCTGTGGCAAACACGCCATCAGATTGGGATGTTGAGGCAGACTGCTAGCAATATTCTCTCCTTCTTCCTTAGCAAAGGATTTTTAATTTTAGTTGCAGAAAACCAGCCAAACACTTGACATTTCTTGGCCCCCCTCGCAGCTAAGTATGACAGAGTGATTAAGTGCGGACAAAGAGTTATAAATGTATTAGAGCAGAGCCACCTGGGGCCCAGATAGTACCTTGTGTCAAAATTTTCTCCAGTGCATCTGAAATCGCACTGTGATCCTGTCCCCCTAAACTTTGTCTTCTCTTGGTGTTCCCTCCCTCAGTAACTGACATTACCCGCCCTGCTACTGCCAAGCCAAAAACCCAGGCAATGTCCTTGAAATCCCTCTCCTTCACTCCGCCACAGATATCAGTAAGTTCTGGCAGCTGAACTTCCAAAGTACATCTCAAATCCATCTCCAACCTAGCCCAGGTTCCTGTGGCTCTGCCCAGTCCACTCACATCTGCTCTACCCCTTCCAACACAATGGCCACTCTGAAACCACAGCAGTCTTTCTAAAACAATTTTTGTTCTTTAGATGGAGTCTCTCTCTGTTGCCAGGCTGGAGTGCAGTGGCGCGATCTTGGCTCACGGCAACCTCCGCCCTGATTCAAGCAAGTCTCCTGCCTCAGCCTCCTGAGTAGCTGGGACTACAGGCGCGTGCCACCATGCCCAGATAATTTTTGTATTTTTAGTAGAGATGGGGTTTCACCATGTTGGCCAGGATGGTCTCAATCTCCTGACCTTGTGATCCGCCCGCCTCTGCCTCCCAAAGTGCTGGGATTACAGGCGTGAGCCACCACACAAACCTTTTTTTTTTTTTTTTTTAATGGAGACAGGTTCTCACTATATTGCCCAGGCTGGTCTCAAACTCCTGGGCTCAAGTGATCCTCCTGCTTTAGCCTCCCAAATAGCTGGATTACAGGCACGAGCCAGGCCAGAGTGATCTTTTGGAAATGCAAATGTGATCACGTATATCCCATCCCCTGCGAAACCCTTAAAGAGCCTCCCATTGTCCTTGGGTTAAGGTGGCCTTCAAGGCCTGTGTGATCTGACCACTCCCCTAGCCCCTCAGAGTGCTACTGGTATCAATATTATGGAGAAACAGTTTACTTGAAAACTAAGTGAGAGTTTTAGGGCTGGGATCTCACGCTGCCCCCCTGATCTTTCAGTTTTGTGCTCATCTTGCTGTCCTACTGTGGGGCTTTCTTTATGAAGGCGAATCCCTCTGTTGAAAAGCTATTCCCTCCCCTTCCCACCTCCCTAACTTCTAGCCACCTTTCAGATTTCAGACTGACTGTCCCTCCTCTGGGTAGCCTCTCCTGACCTATCCCAGCAAGGCACATTTCTCAGTCCTAGCCTTTGTCGAGCTCACATTTGTCAGGGTGATTATGTGACTGACAGCTGGACAGAAGCTCCTGTAGGCCACTGACCATGTCTGCTTTGCCTCCCATCTGGACTCCCAGTGCCTGGCATTCCAGTAGATGCTTAATTATTTGTTGAATGAATGAATGAATGAATTTAAAAATTCTTTGAATGAGAGCACAGAAAATTAATCAGAACTTTTGAACAAGAAGAGCTGAATTCCCCTTGAGGAATAATAAATATAACCTACTTAGCCTAGTTGGTAGAGACAGACCATAAGGTGCAGGAAGAGGGCTGAGTAGGTGGCGTGAGGCACTATAACGCCCCCGACCCCAAAGAAGACTGGAGAACCAGTATCCTAGGCACACTGCAAATATCCGGGTTTTGGGTCTAAAAAGATGGGGTCAGACTCAGATCCGGCCACACAAAGTAAAGGGCAGGTTTACCGCCTGCCCAAAGACTCTCCTCCCCCAACCCAGGCAAGCAGTCAGAACCTCACTGTAAGAAAGTGCTCCTAAAATCGCAGTAAAGTGCTAGCCGGCCATGACTCAGCACTTGCCATGTGCCCGGCCTTGGCTAAGTGCATTGCAGGGCAGAATGCCCAAGTGTTTTTCCAGAACAAAGGCCGTGAGGTGGACCCAGCCCTGCGACAGTTGGGCAGGCCTGGCTCTGACTGCGTGTTTCTCTAATAGTGACTGAGACTCACAGCAGCGTGAAAACCCAGTGCTTCTCCTGGGGGAAGTCTGCCACTTTGGGGAGGAAAGTGTGGGGGCAGAGAGGGTAAGGGAAAAACTATGGCATGACCTGCCCCTCAGATGCCAGGCCAGAGAGATAGGCGGGCTTGGAGGGTCTGCTGCTTCTGCACGCCTGGTCCCAAGCCTGCCCGCATCCTGCCCTCCCCAGCACCCCAGGCTCATCACTCCTCCCTGGGGCAAGGCGAAGGGAACATCCAGTGGAAAGGGAGAAACAGATGGCTTCCCTCCCATTCCTGGCCTGCCTGCCTGCCAAGCGGACGCAGGATGGGAGCCTGGGAGCGTTCCTGCCGTGAACTCCCTGTCAGCAGCTGCCCAAGCCTCGGGGCTCCCAGGGGCTGCCCAAAAGCCATCCTGAAGCTCCCAGCCCCACTCCCTTGGCTGGCCCAAGGGTGATGGAGGCAAACCCTGGGGGAACTCCCAGCTTCTTCACCCTCAGCCATTGTCCCTGAACCCCAGGGACCCCCAGAGACTCAGGATGGAAGAGGCCGGATGCAGGCGAGCTGGGATTGTGCACCAGGCCAATGGCCGTGTTTATCTCTGTGTAAGAGCCGGAGCCAAGCCCTGGGAAAACAGCTTAGAGCCAGAAACCAAGGGAAAGGAAAAATGTAGTTTACAAGCAGGAAAAAAAAAAGTGGGGGGAGAGCAAAAGAGCGGTAAAAAGTGTCGGGAGGGAGCCTTCTTGGGGGCAGGAGTGCTGTTCTGAGGCCTGAGGGACGGGCAAATCGCCGTCTGTGTGGGAGGGAATTCCCTCCGCCTCCATGCTATCTACATATCTGGAGAGATAGAAAGAAAACAATTTGGGATTGGCACTGGGATGCCAATATTGTTGAGGGAGCCCCGAGCCAGCCCACGGGCAGTTAGGCCCTCACTGCCTGCTTTGCCGCCTGGCCGTGCTGCCTGCCAGCCATGTAGCCTCAGGTCAGTGACTCCACTTCTCCAGGCCTCCGTGGCCCCATCTGCTGTGGAGGGTCTAGAGAGGGGAAGGGGAAGGCCACGCGGGTGGGCTGGCCAGATCCTGTGCACCTTCGGAGAGGGGACGGCTACTTCCACACTCTTTAAAGGCAACACAAACTTTAAGTTACAGAACTCAAGAAGACCGAGAGACGCCCCACATGCTGCAGGGCTCGTGAGCTCTTGGCCTGGAGTTTCATTTGAGGTCCCATTCCATCTCACATTCTGCCAATTAAAATTAGAGCTGTTGAGTTTCTTCCATTGGTTCTAAATTACCAGAGAAAAAACTCAAGTAGAACCCAGTTCACCACGTATAAGGAAAAAGAATTGCCCTCCATGCAATTTCAGTCCTTGACATTCTCTTTTTTTATTTTTTTATCTTTTAAAATTTAAAAAAAATTAGAATAACTTTTTTTTTCTTTTAATTTTAAAGACAGAGCCTTGCTTTATTGCCCAGGCTGGAGTGCAATGGCGCAATCTCAGCTCACTGCAGCCTCCACCTCCCAGATTCAAGCAATTCTCATGCCTCAGGCTCCTGAGTAGCTGGGATTACAGGCGCCCGCCACCACCATGCCTGGCTGATTTTTTTTAGTAGAAAAGGGGTTTTGCCATATTGGCCAGGCTGGTCTCAAACCCCTGTTCTCAAGCGATCCACCTGCCTTGGCCTCCCAAAGTGCCGGGATTACAGGCATGAGCCACCGTGCCAGGCCAGTCCTTGGCATTCTCTATTTGAGTGGAGAGAGGCTCCTATTCCAGGGGATAATAGAAGTAGATCATATAACACACTTACTGGAGTTCCTTCCCACCATTAACCACACTCTGCACCTCCCCCTTCTCCCCAAGGTGTCTTTTCCTCAACAATATGCTCCACGATCTGGAAGCTTCCTCACAGTGTGTAACAGGAGAGCACTGAAAGCCAGGCCTCATGGAGGAACCTGAGCCTGCCGTCTCATCTAGCAGAGCAGCGAGAGGACTAGGGGTGCTTCCTGTAGGGCAGCCCGAGGACCAGGGTCCGAGTTGTGGGTTGTTTTGTCGTGGTGAGGGTTAGTTTGTTTGTGGCAATGCTTACGTTGCAAAAAGGAGTTTAAAAGTCCCAAAAGGCTAAAAATATTTATGGGGTTCAATCAACAGTCCTGAAGGCAACTCTGAAATTAAGATGTTCCATCTTGACCGGGTGCCGTGGCTCACGCCTGTAATCCCAATACTTTGGGAGGCTGAGGCAGGTGGATCGCTTGATCCCAGGAGTTCAAGACCAGCCTGGGCAACATAGTGAAACCCTGTCTCTACCCAAAAAAAAAAAAAAGAAAAGAAAATTAGCCGGGCATGGTGGTGCACACCTGTAATCCCAGCTACTTGGGAGGCTGAGGATGGCTTGAGCCTGGTGGGGCGGAGTTTGCAGACAGCTGAGATGGTGCCACTGCACTCCAGCCTGGATGACAGAGCCAGACCCTGTCTCAAAAAAAAAAACGATGTCCTGACAGGGTATCACTGTGACCCTGATAGCAGCCTTCCTGGTAGGGTCTGGAAGTCCTACCTCAGTGAGGCACACACGGAACCAGAAGAGGGCAGGGTTGCTTCTTCCACCTGGTGGCTGTGCCCCGACCTGGTGGCTATGTTTGCTGGGCCCACTGCTATTTCCCCACAGGGACAACTTGGCAGCAAGCAGGTCCTGCCACAGCCAGAAAAACTGGAACGTGGGAAAGTATATTCATTTCCCCCAAAGAGCTGGTAAGAGAGTCAGGCTTTTCATATCGTATCACTGCAGGATATACTCATACCTAGAAAGATGGCCTTGGGGCTTGGCACTGGGACCAATGTATTCCTCTTACTTTCCCAAAGTCTCTCCGAAATTAGCCAAGTCTCACCAGTTCTAGCAGAAAGAGGGATACAAATTTGTAGGACCGGAAAGCCACCCCTCAATGTGGCCAGTGTCTCTCATTCCACAGGGAAAGCAAATTCCCAGGCTGGGTTGCCAGAGGACAAGCTGAGGTGGTGGCCTTTGGTGAGGGCTGGAGGGCCAATGGCTGCCTGCTCCTGGCCTCTCACAGCACGGCTCCCTGACCCTTCATGGAGGCACTGAGACCTCCTGCTCCCGGTCACCAGCCTCCCACAGCCTTCGAGAGTCACAGTCCAGGCTGCTCCTGGACTCAAGCCAGCCACGCGGACCCATGGCAGAGACACTCAGAACACGGCCTAGACTCCAGGATGTGTCTGGGCACCCCCAACCGCTGTGAGGAAGGCTAGAGAAGCCCTGAGCTGTGACACTGGGGTGGGAAGACTTAAACACACCATCTCCCATACTACAACCATCTTAAGAAGAGGTAGTTTTTCTTTTTAAAAATTATTTGAGACAGGGTCTCGCTATGTTGCCCAGGGTGGTCTTGAACTCCTGGGCTCAAGAAATCCTCCTGCCTCAGCTTCCCAAAGTGCTGGGATTACAGGTGTGCTCCACCACTCCCAGCTAATTTATTCTTTATAGAGACGAGGTCTCACTTTGTTGCCCAGGCTGGTCTCAAAACTCCTGGGCTCAAGTGATCCACCCACCTCAGCTTCCCAAAATGCTGGGATTACAGGTGTGCGCCATCTTGCCCAGCCAGTTTTTCTGTTTTAAAGACAATTAAAAATGAAGCTCAGATATGTGAAGTAGTTAATCCAGCTCCTAAGTACCAAAAAGACATTCAAATTCAGTCAGTCTATTCATCAAACTTCCCAAATGCTAAAGGCAGCAAAAACTCCTGCTCCTGACCTAGGAACAAGGCCTGTGACCCTAGTTTGTGGAGTAGCTGGAGAATTTTCCAGAAGTCTCTTTAACTCCTCAGAGGAAAGAACACTTTTCCCTCTTATGCAAGCTTGCTCAGGCCTTGGACAGCCTAATGGGTGTGGCTGTGCGGGGGCTGGACCATGCACTAAACCACACCCACCCACCAGGCAACAGACGGACAGACACGGACAGCAGGGCCAGTGGGCATGAGGACTCCACGCCAGGTCTCTGAACCCATCTCCTGGAATGCCATAGGTCAGGCTGTGACAGTCAAATGGCTGCTTTCTGCTGAGAAAGGATGAACTATGACTTCCCCTGGGAAAGTAAATAAACCTTGACAATAGGGGAGGCTGCTCAGTGTGAGCTTGGTTTGCACAATTGTGTGTTCAGTTATATAACGGAGGATTGGATTGCGCAGTTTTCTCCTTGGCGAGAGGAAGCTCTTCCTGGAGTGCCCACCAGCTCCTCCCTCCTCAGGAGAGGGGTGTGGCTGGATCCTTGGCAACGCTTTGGTCCCCTAACGGGGAAACTGCCAGGGTGCTTTCTCCCTCCTGCAACCCCCACCTTATCCCACAGCCCCTTGGAGACTCTGCTCCTAAGCCACTAGGTCTGGGTCAAGAACCACACACAGGCAGCCCAGGGGGCCAGCTGGGCTGGGCAGTGACTCCTCCTGCCTTGACTCAGGGCCCTTGAACTCTTAAGATTTTGCCTCCCCTACCCTGTGGCCAGGGCCTTCACTCTAGTTGAAGTGTCTTCACTGGACCCAGCACAGGCTACAGGGCCCACTGAGTCCCTTCAAAACTTACTGTTTTCCTCCTACACATTCCTTTCCTGAAATCCCTTCGGACTTAGCCACAGAATCATCACATAGCAGAGCTGCAAGAAGGCCTGCAGATCGCTGAGCCTAACCTCATTTTACAGATGAGGTCCAGAGAGGGAACACGTTAATGGCAGAGCTGGGACATGAGCCAAGTCTTTTTTCCAGCCCAATCCTCTTCCCACATCACTGTATTACCTCTCAAAGGAATGAATTGCTATTGATGGGATTTATGGCCCCAGCAGAGGTGGGTTTTGAGTATGAGATCCTAGAGGCCCCTCGAATCACTACCTGTCTACTCCATCTGTGCCCACTCTGTCCCCGAGTGGGTGGGCTTCGAGCTACTTCTTCAGCAGGGGTGACCAGCTCATGCTTGGCCCTCCCTTATTTGGTACGCCCAGCTGTGATCCATGTGGTTGAACCTCCTGGCGTAAGAACCGAGAAATGAATCTCGGTAGCCCCTGCTTTCACATGTCTGGGCCTGGGCCAAGATACCAGAACGGGAATCAAGGTGTCAGGTGAGCAATCACCAAGCCTGGGTATCAGGTCGACAGGAGGGGCACTGTGCATTGGTGAACCTGGGCTCCCTGAAAATACCAATTATGCTTAAGACATCAGGCAGGAACCAGGACACCCCAGGAGGAGCCTGAACAGAGTCACTCCACCTTCTGCAGTGGTCAAGATGCCCTTTCTGCAAAGGTCCCTCTGCCCACAGAGCCCTCATTCAGGGCTTCCTGAAGATGTTCCCAGCCGCGTAAGTCCATGCCAGCTAGTGTGCTTCAGGCACAGCTGAGAGGCAGGAGGCATCACGCAGAGAGCATGTGGCTTGTCACAGATGGTGCTGAGGTTCACCCTGGCTGCCTTGCTGAGCAGTTATTTTCTGTGGAAGGTCCTTCCTTTGCTGGAATTGGGAAGAAGGCCGCAGAAAGCTCAGGAGTCCCCTCACTTACAGACTGAGCTAGTTCAGTTTATCCAGTAGATCACTCACCAGCTTGACCCACACTCTGCAAACACAAAAATCAGGCCATCCAAGCCGGGCACACTCCTGCCCCCAGCTTTTGCACCTCCACCCCAGGCAGCAGCTTGGTTGCTCCCTAACTCTTCGGGTCTATGCCAGTGCCACCCTTCAGTGAGGCCTTCCCTTTCCACCTGGCACTCCTCTCCCCTCTTTAAAGTTTTATTTATCTCCATAGCACACATCATCTTCTAACATACTTTATAGTTTACAAATGTATTTTATTATCCCTCTGCCCCTAGAACTGCAAATCCCACAAGGGCATGCTCCCCGCTGTGCCCCAGTTCCACAGTGAGCAGGTCCTAAGTAGTGCCCACGCTTCCTCAGGGCCTCCTAGGTGTGGAAATTTGGGAAAGAAAAACTGCTTGCAGAACACTCCCAGAGTTTTTGCTGCTAAGTCAGACCAAGTGGGGCCAGTGAAAGGCCCCCTAACATCCCCCAAACCCAGATCCCTGAAGGAGGCAACTGTTACACCAGAAAACAATGTTACTTTCTGGAGAAGTGTGGCTTCCTGAAAATGTTTATTTTAAATTATGCTGGATGCAGAGGAGGCTGCACAGTGGTACCGAAACAGGCACCAACCCCAAGGTCCTCAACAATTTTCCACCAACAGCTCATCAATCCCAGCAAAGGGCTGTCCTGGAAGCTGGTCTGCCAAGTGCATGGGTCCTCCTCACCTCCCACCTCCAGCCACAAGCTGAGCCCTCACAGAGCTTCCAGGACAACGAGTGTTGCCTGTGGGGGCGGAGCCAGGCTTTGCGGAACCTGAAGTTTAAACAATGGGAGGTGGAGAATGCAGGGGGCATTCAACTTTAAGAAAAAAAAATCGAAATTAGGATTACAACATTGCTAGGCACCCCTCCTCCAAGGTCTCGGGAGCCGCCAAGGCAAGGAAGGAGCCATGAGCTCAGAGAAAACCGACACCTGCCAGGGAGGGAGGCAGGCGGCGACTCAGTCTCCGCGGCGCTTTTGCTCAAGTTGACCACATTCCCTGGCTTCGTCTACAAGGTGAACTCCCTGGCAAGTTTCCTGTTCTGCAAGCGGAGACCAGAGCGAGGGGGTGCGGGGCGGCGGCTGCGGCGGCAGATGGAGATGAAAGCGCGTTTCAACTAAAAGGTGTGATCAGTGTTCCGACTTCGGTGACAAATGAGTGCATTTCACCGCGCAGCGAGCCTCGGCCCTGGAAGCAGAGCTCGCCCAGGCCAGGGGACGCGGTGCGCTCCCGGGGTCGCGAGCCTCCCTCCCTGCGGCGTCCGCCCGCGGTCTGGGACACGGAATTCCCTGCGAGAAGTCCGCGGCCACCTGCAGGCTCCTTCCCCCAGTAGGCGGCACGCGCAGTCTCTTGGCGGGGCAGGAACTGGGGGCGGACCAACTACAAGTCCCTCTGCACCCCTGCGGGCCAACCGCAGCCCCGAACCCTTGGCACCCCGGCCCGCCGCCCACCCCGGCGGCCCAGCCCGCGCGGAGCCCGAAACGCGTCTGCGTTCGGGGAGTGCGGGCCCGGCCGGCGCGGGAGCTTACGGTCTCGGCTCGCAGGCTCCGGCGGCGGCAGGCGCGCGATCTCTCCGGCTCCCTGGCTCTCCTCGGCTAGTTTTCAGCCGCCCCTGCGCAGTCTCCGCCCAAGCCCGGCCTCCGAGCGGGGCGTTCCCCGGCCTGGAGGACCCGGGTTCCGTCCCTCCCCTCCGGTTACCTGAGCGATCCGGGAAAGTCTCTAGGCCTGCCCAAGGCTCCACCTCTGCTGGGGATAAAACGGGCTACTTAAAGGGCGGTCCGCGGCACCGCAGCCAGAAATGGAGAGAAGCGTTTAGCAGCTCGTACAGCAGTTTGATCCTTTAACTTCGTCAGCTGAATCTAAAAACAAAAATCCAAACTTGCATGATGTGTGTCTTTTTTTTTTTTTTTTTTTGGAGACAGAGTCTCACTGTATCACCCAGGCTGGAGTGCAGTGGTGCGATCTCGGCTCACTGCAGCCTCCAGAATAGCCGGAACTACAGGCTGCGCCACCACACCTGGCTAATTTTTTGTTTTGTAGATACGGGGGTCTCACTTTGTTGCCTAGGCTGATCTTTAACTCCTGGGCTCAAGCGATGCACCTACCTCCGCCTCCCAAAGTGTTGAGATTATGGGCGTCAGCCACTGCACCTGGCGGTGTATGTCTTTTTAATTTCATCTTTCTAGCAATTCATTCTTAGTATATTTAACAAACATATTGGTCCGTGACATGCTGGGAAATCTAAAAACAAATTAGTGTCTTTAAACAGAGAATGTGAGAAGCAATGGTCTGAAGCACTCTTGGGGGTCTTCATGGTGAGGACCAGTATAGGATGCTGAGTTCAATGACAGGGGAGCAACCTCTTAGTGAATCACCTCCCGCTTTGGAGGGAGCTCAGGGCCCAGGCAGGTGGTTGCTGGGGCTCTTTTAGCTTCCCGGAGAGCGTTGATCCCCAGCCCCTCATCGTTAGAAAGCCTGCCCTATCGCCTCTGCCATCACCCCTCCTTAGTTCCTCCCTTCACCTGCTCAGAGGTGCAGTTCTTTCAACCACCAGCATCCTCACGATCTCGGTTGACAGACTACAGCTAGGAGGCCACATGCAGGGCCTGTGGCTGGAGTTTTAAGCTTCTGAGTGTCACCTTGCACACTTCAGGCTAAGGTTCACCACCACCCACCTTCCCTTGGCCTCCAACCTTTCTGCTCACCCTGGCCCAAGAATTCTGGCCAGCAGACGCACTCACCTCACTCCCACCTCCAAACTTTTGCTCTTGCAGTACTGCCGGACAGGGTGCCCTCCTCCATCCACATACAGAGTCCTCTTGTTCTTTAATTCTACACCCTCCTATAAAAGCTTTCTCTTGCACCTGCAGTCTCTGACATCTCTGTATTCCTTTCAGAACCTGCAGTCTGGGAGAGTTCTTTCCCCTCCCCTCCAAATAGTTCACACAGAAGCTCTGCCTCTGGCCACTTCACCAGGGGACCCGAATTCGTTACTCTTAAAACTGCAGTGATGGTGAAACAGGTAGGAGTCAGGACTTAATGCCAGAGGTGGGGCTTGGACACCAGATTGAGGACCAAATTGAGGACTAGCTAAAACAGGGACTGGGTGGAAGCTGAGCATAAGATATGCCCACCAGTGTGTCATGTCAGTTTACCAGGGCACGCCCCCGGAGTTATCACCCACCTTCCATGGCAATGACCCAAGGCCCCAAAAGTTACTACCCTTTTCCTAGAAATGTCTGCATGAACTGCCCCTTAATCTGCATGTAACGAAAAGTGGGTATCAACATGACTGCAGAATTGCCCAGAGCTGCTGCTCTCAGCACACTGCCTGTGGGGCAGCCCTGCACTGCAGGAGCAGGCCCCCTCTGCTGCTGCTGGACACAGCCACCTCCATAAAAGTTGCTGTCTCACACCACGGGCTCTCTCTTGAATTCTTTCCTGGACAAAGCTAAAAACCCTGCTGGGCTGAGACCCAATCTGGGGTCTCACCTGCCCTGCATCAAAACCCTTCTAAAATTAGATATTGGTGATGGTTACATCACCACAACTCTGTAAATATACCAAAACCCGTGAAATTTTACACTCTTAAAGAGTGAGTTTTATGGGTATGTGAATTATGTCTCAATAAAGTTGTTATTTTATTTATTCGTTTGTTTTTGAGATACAGTCTCACTCTGTCGCCCAGGTTGGAGTGCAATGGCGCAATCTCGGCTCACTGCAACCTCCGCCTCCCGGGTTCAAGTGATCCTCCTGCCTCAGCCTCCCAAGCCGCTGAAATTACAGGCACTTGCCACCACACCCGGCTAATTTTTGTATTTTTAGTAGAGATGGGGTTTCACCATGTTGGCCAGGCTGGTCTCAAACTCCTGACCTCAAGTGATTTGCCTGCCCTGGCCTCCCAAAGTACTGGGATTACAGGCGTGAACCACCATGTGTGGCCAAAGCTGTTGTTTTTTCAAAACTGCATTAAAATGGCAACCTCTTGTATCCTAATACTCTCCTACTTGGTTAATCATCCATCCAGCGTTGGGCTATGAAATCTAAAATAGTGCAAGATATTTCTAAGTACAGTCTACATATGGGCAGTGTAGAAACAAATGCATCAGAGTCCAACTCAGCAGGGCAAAATTTAGACAGATTTTTACTGCTTTTGGCTAAAAGCCATTGAAAGGTTTCTGGAGCAAAAGAATGGGTATAGTGTGATCTTTAGAATAAATTATATTGTGTAAAAAATCAGAGCAAGGCTGTTGTTCTGCATAAACATCTGGAGAGTTTCCAGGTACATCAGGTAGAATGAAATAATGTGTGGGAGGCAATCTTGGATAAAAATTGTAGATCAATTCCTGATTCAACAAAAAGGAAACAACATTGCTTCTGCCAAAAATGCACAATATGGATAGAATCATGAGGAAATATTGCACAAACCCCACATTAACATTCTACAGGCTGGGCGTCATGGCTCACACCTGTGATCCCAGCACTGAGCTCTGTGTGGGCAAGGAGAGCAGGGTCAGAGGTCAGCTGGGAGGGCTGAGGTCAGAAGGCCTGAGGCACAGCTCAGTGGGCACCTGGGAGGGAGATTTATGATCTAGCTCTCACTATGTTTTAAAAGCTCAATATTTGTGAGAAGATGAATAAACATATTTGAATCATAAATAATTAAATCAGCTAGGTCTCCTAATAGGCCAAACAATGAACTAGGTACTTCACATGTATTATCTCACGTGATGTCTGCATTTCATCCTCAGGTAGGTTCCAGCATTAACCCCATTCCACCTGAGGCAACTGACACCCAGAGGTGTTCAGTGACGTGCCAGAGGACCTGCAGCCAGTGGAAGGCAGAGCTAGATGGAGGCCAGACCAACCGGTTCTAAGACCTCTTCTTAACCACTGTGCTACACAGCCCCTGTCTGCTCCAGAGAGTTAACTTGTCCATGAGGAAAGAATTCATCAAAGCAGGAGGAAAGCTCATCTCCCCTAGTAACAGCTAAAGCTAGGATTTTTCAAAGATTTCATCACGGAGAAGGGTAAAGTGAAAGTAGATGATTACAATCGTGTATATGGAGTCAATGGCAATATAAAAATCCATTGAAAATTGTCAAAGATATTTTGCAATAAAATGAATAATGCAATTTCTTCCTTTTTTTGTTTTTTGAGATGAGTGTTCACTCTTCTTGGCCAGGCTGGAGTGCAATGTCTCGATCTCGGCTCACTGCAACCTCCACCTCCCAGGTTCAAGCAATTCTCATGCCTCAGCCTCCCTAGTAGCTGGGACTACAGGCATGCGCCACCGTGCCCAGCTAATTTTTGAATTTTTAGTAGAGACTGACTGGGTTTCACCATGTAGGCCAGGGTGGTCTCAAACTCCTGACCTCAAGTGATCCACCTGCCTCGGCCTCCCAAAGTGCTGGGATTACAGATAGGAGCCACCACCCTGGGTCTCTCTTTTTTTTGAGACAAGGCCTGGCTACATTGACTAAGCTGGCCTCCAACCTCAGCCTGCCAAGGAGCTGGGACTACAGGTGTGTGTCACTGTGCCCAGCTGCAAATAATTTTTTTCTAACATGTGGCTTGTCTTTTCATTCTCTTAACAGTGTCTTTAGAATAGCAGAAGATTTTAATTTTTAAAAAGTCCAGTTTATCATTTTTTTCTTTTACAGATTTTTTTTTGGTGTTGTTTCTAAATCTTTGCCTAACCAAGGTCACAAAGATTTCTTCCTATCTTTTCTTCTTATAAGTTTTATGGTTTTACATTTAGAACTATGATCTATCTTGTTAATTTTTGTATATAGTACAAGGTAGCGCTCAAAGTTCACTTTTTAAAAACATCTGGATATCTAGTTTTTCCAGCACTATTTGTTGAATAGACTTTCTTATCTCCATTAACTTGCCTTCACACCTTTTGATTTTTCTTTTTTTTTTTTTTTTTTGAGATGGATTTCGCTCTTTCGCCCAGGCTGGAGTGCAGTGGGATGATCTGAACTCACTGCAACCTCCGCCCTCCAGGTTCAAGCGATTTTCCTGCCTCAGCCTCCCGAGTAGCTGGGATTCCAGGCGCATGCCACCACACCTGGCTAATTTTTTTGTATTTTTAGTAGAGATGGGGTTTCACCATGTTGGCCAGGTTGGTCCCGAACTCTTGACCTCAGGTGATCCACCTGCCTCTGCCTCCCAAAGTGCTAGAATTATAGACGTGAGCCACTATGCCTGGCCACCTTTGATATCTTTATTATTTTTTTGAGATGGAGTCTTGCTTTGTCACCCAGACTGGAGCACAGTGGCACGGTCTTGGCTCACTGCAACCTCCATCTCCTGGGTTCATGCAGATCTCCTGCCTCAGCCTCCTGAGTAGCTGGGACTATAGGCATGCAGCACCACGCCTGGCCAATCCATCACTGGTCCCCTGGACCCACTTTATGCACTCTTGTCTTTTCTCATTCCTTTGACCCCGCTGGACTTTGTAGCCCCCACAGCCTGCTGTTGGGCCTCATCACCCCAACATTTCTGGTGCCCAATGTGGGGCTATGAAGACCCCAGTGAAGGAACGCTAGAGCGTGTGGAAGCAGAGGACACATCATCAAAGGAAACCTGAGGACGACTGAAAGGAGCTCGGTGGGTAAGCTGGGTGCTCGGAAGATCCAGGGTAACAATGGCACAAAATGAAAGTAAACATTCTGCTTATTTAAAGTTTCTTTTTTTTTGAGATGGAGTCTCGCTCTGTTGCCCAGGCTGGAGTGCAGTGGTGCGGTCTTGGCTCACTGCAAGCTCCGCCTCCCGGGTTACGCCATTCTCCTGCCTCAGCCTCCTGAGTAGCTGGGACTACAGGCACCCGCCACCACACATGGCTAATTTTTTTGTATTTTTAGTAGAGACGGGGTTTCACTGTGTTAGCCAGATGGTCTTGATCTCCTGACCTCGTGATCCGCCTGCCTCAGCCTCCCAAAGTGCTGGGACTACAGGCATGAGCCACCGTGCCCTGCCTATTTAAACTTTCTAAGGCATTTATTTTTAGTAGAGACAGGGTTTCACCATACTGGTCAGGCTGCTCTTGAACTCCTGACCTCAAGTGATCCACCCACCTCAGCCTCCCAAAGTGCTGGGATTACAAGTGTGAGCCACCACACCTGGCCCTTTTGATATATTTAATAAATCCGTTATCCATATATATGTGGGTCTGTTTTTGGGTTCTATTCTTTTCCATTGATCTGCTTGATTTCCTTGATGCTGTCTTGAATAACCGTAGCTATGTAATAAGACCTGAAGGAAGGTAGTGTTAGTCCTTCAACTTTTTGCAAAAGTATTCTTTTGCAAAGTTGTTTTAGCTATCCATGGTCCTTTACTTTCCCATATGAATTTAGAATCAGCATGTCAATTTCTACAAAAAAAAAAAAAAAAAAAAAAAAAAAGCCTGCTAGGCCAGGCGTGGTGGCTCACACCTGTAATCCCAGCACTTTGGGAGGCCAAGGCAGGTGGATCACTGGAGGCCAGGAGTTGGAGACCAGCCTCGCCAAGATGACAAAATCCTCTCTACTAAAAATACAAAGATTAGCTGGGTGTGGTAGTGTGCCTGTAGTCCCAGCAAATCGGGAGGCTGAGACACGGGAATTCCTTGAACCCGGGAAGTGGAGGCGGCAGTGAGCCAAGATCACGCAAGTGCACTGCAGCCTGAGTGATAGAGTGAGACTCCATCTCAAAAAAAAAAAAAAAAAGTATAATTTATTGATCTTTACTATATTCCAGGCACTGTGCCAAAAGCTTAAAATGGATCACGATTTTTTTTTTTTTTTTTTTTTGAGACAGTGTCTCGCTCAGTCACCCAGGCTGGAGTGCAGAGGCGTGATCTTGGCTCACTGCAATCTCTGCCTCCCTGGTTCAAGCGATTTTCATGCCTCAGCCTCCCAATAGTTGGGATCAACTGTGGGGAAAAGAGACATCAGATTGTTACTGTGTCTGTGTAGAAAGAAGTAGACATAGGAGACTCCATTTTATTCTGTACTAAGAGAAATTCTTCACCTTGAGATGCTGTTAATCTGTAACCTTACCTCCAACCCCATGCTCTCTGAAACATGTGCTGTGTCAACTCAGGGTTAAATGGATTAAGGGCTGTGCAGGATGTGCTTTGTTAAACAGATGCTTGAAGGCAGCATGCTCATTAAGAGTCATCACCACTCCCTAATCTCAAGTACCCAGGGACACAAACACTGTGGAAGGCTGCAGGGACCTCTGCCTAGGAAAGCCAGGTATTGTCCAAGGTTTCTTGCCATGTGATAGTCTGAAATATAGCCTCCTGGGAAGGGAAAGACCTGACAAGGGTCTGTGCTGAGGAGGATTAGTATAAGAGGAAGGAATGCCTCTTTGCAGTTGAGACAAGAGGAAGGCATCTGTCTCCTGCCTGTCCCTGGGCAATGGTATGTTCCATCTACTGAGATAGGAGAAAACCTCCTTAGGGCTGGAGGTGGGACATGCGGGCAACAATACTGCTCTGTAAGGCATTGAGATGTTTATGTGTATGCATATCTAAAGTACAGCACTTAATTCTTTACCTTGCCTATGATGCGGAGACCTTTGTTCACGTGTTTATCTGCTGACCTTCTCTCCACTATTATCCCCCCATGACCCTGCCACATCCACCTCTCCGAGAAACACCCAAGAATGATCAATGAATACTAAGGGAACTCAGAGGCCGGTGGGATCCTGCATATGCTGAACGCTGGTCCCCTAGGCCCCCTTATTTCTTTCTCTATACTTTGTCTCTGTGTCTTTTTCTTTTCCAAGTCTCTCGTTCCACCTAACGAGAAACACCCACAGGTGTGGAGGGGCAACCCACCCCTTCACCAAAGGACAGCATGGTTGGCACACAGGAAGGGGTGCCTGGGTTGGGTGCACGGCCATCCCATTGCCCTTGAACCCTGGCTCTGGCAGGAAGGAGGGGCTGTCCCTCTTCTCCCTCCTGGGGTTTCTGGGGAATGGGATGCAACTTAAGACTTCTGCCTGAGAAGCCTCCTCCTTGCTGCCTCCAGGGGGCACCAAGGCACAAGCCTGTGCAGTTGGGGTGGGATGGGGGTGCGAAAGAGCAGGTCCAGGCTCCTTCCAGCACAACTGGGCCGGGGCCTTGGCACCTCTGCAGGCCCTGCCTGTGCCTGTCTGCTGGCCTGGTGGGCCTGGGCTTTCTGGGCCTTCTCACTCAGGGACCCTCTTGACGCTGACTTGCCCCCGCAGTGGCAGCCAGTGCTGCCTCTGCTCCAAGCTGCCCCTGCGCTGGGAGGGGTGGGGGCGGTGCCATTGGTCTGGTGCAGCATAGCCCTGGCCAGTGGCCTCATCCCCAGCGGGCCTCCCGTGCCTCTGCCAGCAAGGAGGGGCCGGCCAGCTCTGCTTGGACAGGGGGCCCCACGTGGGGTCAGCGCACGCTCATGTCACTAGCTTCCAGCCGCTGTTAGAAGTAAAGTCATTTCTCATCAAGGCCATTTTGCTTACCACATGGAGTTGGGGGTTGGGGAGTGAGCTTGGAGGGGTGAGGGGGTGAGCGTGGGCTCCAACCATGGGCAGGGGACAGAGGCAAATTCATTCCTCAGAAAAGGGGTATCTTCCCCAAGAAAAGCCTGGAGGGCACTTGTTGTGGGAGGTGACGGGGCGGGGGTTCGGTGGGTCACTGCCGCTCCAGCACCGACAGGAACTTGCGGATGTCGTGGGCGAGCAGCTCTGGCTCCTTAAAGGCCGCAAAGTGGCCCCCACGAACCATGTACGAATAGGAGATGAGCTTTGGGTACTTGAACCTCACCCACTTTTCAGGCGCGTGCAATAGCTCAGAAGGGAAGGCAAAGAAGCCAGTGGGCACGTAGACCTTCATCCTGGAAGCGGAAGAGCCAACGGAGGGGTGAGGCTGTGGCCCTGTGCCCCTCTGTCCTGCACAGCAGGGGGTTCAAGCGCCTGAGGGTGAGATCAGCTGGCCCACCCACAAGGAGCCATAAAGAAAAGGACAAATCCAGGGTCTCAACCGCCCTCCCCTCACTAAGGGCCCTCTCTTTTTTCTGGGAGAGCCACCCAGGCAGGGACATGGGACAGCCTCTAAATCCCCACCTTTGAGGGTCTCCATGTGAGACTTGGAAATCCCAGAACCATCAGTGCCACTCCAGACCAGCATCCTAGACTGGGGAGGGCCGCCTGGGAGCCAGGCACGTGGTCCCTCCATGAGGGCTTTCTCCAAACACCTCAACCTTTAGTGTTCCCAACCAAGGGCCGCTAGGGCACCTGCACGCAAGGTTATACTTATCCCACCACCAAGTGCCCTTCCTGGAGCTCAAGACTGGCCGTCCCCCTGCCTCCAGCCTCAGAGGCCCTTGTTCTCAGCTCAGCCAGGCTCACCGCTCATGCTTCTGGGTCCTCCAGCCCTGGCCCAGGTTCTCCTTGTAGAAGCGCTGGGAGGAGACAATGGTTCCTGTTGTCCAGTAGAGCATGACGTTGGTCAGCAGGTCGTCCAGGGAGAACTTCCTGGGAACGCAGAACACAAAGCCCCGCTCTCAGTGCCAGATGCAGTTGTGTGACAAAGGGCAGCCGGAAAGTGCTACAAATGCCAGGCCCTGCCCATGCGGCTTCCCTCCTCAGACCTCATGCAAGGTGTGTGGTATCCTCGTGTCACAGGCAGGCTGCGCCCAGGGCACCAGACTGCAGTGCATGGATTTAGTCGAAGTGTCTCTTATCACCCCAAGGTCCTCCCACCACCGACCTTACCTCTACACACCCATCCCCTCTCTCCTGCCACTGACCTCTCCTCCCTCCCCTCAACCCCTGCACGGTGAAACTGCTCAGGGCACCAGCTACTGTGGGGACCACATACCAGGCAGCATGTTCTACGCTCCTTACCTTCTTTTAATTCATGTTTGCCTCTCAACAGCCTATGGGACATAGGTACTATTATCTCCATTTTACTTATTAAGTGGAGAATCCAAACCTAGGCAGCTTGCGTCCAGGATGCACACTCCACAGCCCCCATCCCACCTTCCACTCTCCCCAGAGCAGGCGCTCCCAACCCTACCTTCCTCATTCAAACCTTGAATCTCTAGCAACAGCAGCAGGGACAGAGATAAAGGGAACAGCCTTTTCAATGTGACTTTGGTGGCAAAATGAAAACTGGTCAATGAAAACTAGTTCCAGCACACACGTCACCTCTGTGAACTGGATTTCTGCAAGTTGGCCAAGTGCTTCCATCTCCCTTTCGGCTCTGCCCGCAGGGCAGACCACGACCACGACCACCATTTCCACCCTAGTGTGTTCCTGTTCTTTCTGGAACACAGATCTGATCCTTTCTGCCTCCTGCTGAGGGCTTTGGTGCTCCCTGTAACCCGGGGCCAGAGCTGCAGGAGTGGCCTAGTGGGATAGTCTGCTGGGGCCTCACATCCCGCCCCAGGTATCCGTGTGCAAGGAGCAGGCCAGACCCCTTGCCAAGGTGGTCCTGCAGGAGCTCCATCGATCCCTGTCCTGCTGAATGTAGGGCAGCAGAAACACATCCAGACGAAGGCCCTGCTGAGGCTCTTGGAGGAGGCGAACACCTGCCTGCAGGAATGAGTTTGGCCCCAGTGTGCCTGCTTCAGCCTCTGGACAAGCCACCCTTTCCAAGCACCCTTTCCTTGCATTTTTATTGCTTTTCTCTTTGCCTAAATTTCTCTCCTCCATCCAGCAAACTCCTACTCATCCTCCAAGGCCCAAATCAGATACATTCTCCTGGTCATTTCCCCTCTCTGCCGCTTAGACAAAGAGAATCCTCCTTCCACTGGACTCTCACAGTCCTTTGCACATTCATTCAACATCTATGTACTGGGCTCTCCCACTGTTCACCCGGCACTGTTCTAGGTGATGGGGCTAGAGCATGGCCAAGACAGAGTCCCTACCCCCAAGGCAGGATTCAGTCTCATTTTACCGTCTTTCCCATCCCCAGCACTATCTGGTCCTCTCTGTGTGTCACTGAAGGAATAAAGGGATGGGTCCTAGAAAGGGTGGGTCACAGCTGACCTTGGTGAAGCCTGAGTCAGGCCACAGAGCTGGGAGTCAGGCATGTAGAGGATACAGCCTCTAAAGCTCTGAGAGATGTAACAGCCTCCTGTCTTTCTGCGATCACCCTCCTGGAACACGCGGTCATGTGACCCTGATGCCAGGCTCTCCAGCGAATCAGGAGGAAAGGCCCAGATGCTCTTGACAATAACGTGGTGCCTGCTGCCCTGTGGGTTCCCTAATCCCCAGAGGGGCCTGTTCAGCAAAAGGAGCACAAGCAGGTGAGCCTGCATCCTAGTCCTGACCATGCACTGTGAGGCTGGGAGCAACTCACCAGGCCGCCTCACCCAAAAAATGCAGCTACGTTGGTCACGGGGTGAGGATTTGTAAGAAAGCCAACAATAAAATTTGCTGAGTGCCCCACGCAGAGCAACCAGACAAGGGGATGAAGAGGGTGAGGAGGTTGGCTGCTGGGACCAGGGTCATGACTGCAGGGGCAAACCAGGGCCTCACCTTTCCAGGCCTCCATCCTCCAGGTATCGGAATTCCCTACTGGTCCAGGTGGAAAACTTCTCTAGAATATAGGCAGCCAGACCCACCGGAGAGTCATTCAGAGCAGAGCCTGGCGGGGAGCGGGGAGCAAAGGAGAGACTCAGGCCTGGGGACCAGAGAGCTGGAGCTTCAGGTGTGATGTGTGGCACTGGCCGCAGAGGGCGGGGCTGTGGGCAGGAAGCCACATTCGAGCACAGGCCTGCCCTAACTCCTGGGTGCTCACATGCCTCGCTTCCTTAACTCTCTGGCCTTGGCATCCTCATCTGATAAACGGGACGATACCTTCCCATTCTCTCCTGGGGCCTCGCACACTGCCCGCTCAGCTTCCTTCAAAGTGAAGGGCCTATGCCTCTGCATTTGGTGGGGTCCCAATGAGAAGTGCTGTTTTTAAAAAGGCGGGGTTTTTCAGTCTATGTGCTCTGATTCATGAAAAATGAGAAGCCACCTGAAAAAGTCTAAAATAGGGGATCAGTTATAAATAAATATTGATATACTCATAAGCCAAAATACTGTACAGTCATGAAAAATGGCTGGAACAGGCTGGGGGCATTGGCTCATGCCTGTAATCCCAGCACTTTGGGAGGCCGAGGCGGGTGGATCACCTGAGGTAAGGAGTTCGAGACCATCCTGGCTAACATGGTGAAACCCCATCTCTATTAAAAATACAAAAAAATCAGCCGGGCATGGTGGCGCATGCCTGTAATCCCAGCTACGTGGGAGGCTGAGGCAGGAGAATTGCTTGAACCCGGGAAGTGGAGGTTGCAGTGAGCCGAGATCGTGCCACTGCACTCTAGCCTGGGCAGCAGACTGAGACTTGGTCTCTGAAAAAAAAAAAAAAAAGCTGGGACAACAGCACAGATGAATCTCACAACCATAATATTGAGCAAAAGAACCCAGACTCAAGGGTACATACTCTGTGATTCTATTCATAGAAGGACTTAAACAGGTACAACCAAAACCATCTCAGTCAGAGGTCAGAGCGTGGTACCTGGGAGAGAACCCCGAGGGGCATCTGGAGTGTTGGGGCCGTGTTGGTGATATGGACGTACTTCACTTGTGAAAATTCTCACCAAAATGTTCACAAGTTCTTTTGAAGGAGAGGGGATGTGGGGAGGGAGAAGTTATACGAGATTGTCTTTAATGTTTTGTACTTTTTGCATTGTTAAGCTTTTTGACAATGAACATGTATTTTATAATCAGAGAAAAATGCTGATTTTATGAAATGCCATTATGATGATTATGAGCTGCCTCCTGTGTGTGGGCGTGGGATTCCCATGAAAACTTTGAAGAACTTGGAAATGGGCAAGACAATTCCTGGGTGTCTTCTGGACAAGATCTAGGGAGTTACCTAGCAGACCTTCCGGACTGACATGATGCTACAGGGGTCCCATCTTTCCTTGTCATTGAGCTATTTTACAGTTCTGTGCATTGTAGAGAACTGAGGGTAATGCGAATGACTCTCGTTCATAGGGGCAAATGAATTTTGTCCCATGGAGATTTAACTGATATTACTCTGTGGATGTTGACAAGTTTAGTGTCTGTTAGCAAATTAATTTCAGTGTTCTTATTTGTCTTTGAATTGTTTCTTTTCAAAATTTTACTGGCTCCTTTATAAATTTACCTTTTTGAAAAAGTATTGTCCTTTAACAGGACCCTGGTGGCCGACATGGTTGCTGGGCCCTCCCTCACTGCCTGGGAACCTCTTCCCCAAGGCTCCAGGGCACCCTCTTCCCTCTCCCCTGCAGCCCCAGAGCTGCCCACTCCCAGGATTCCTCCTACCTCACCCCCTCCATCCCTCTGCTTCTCAGTGGAGGATATAGACTCAGGGGTGGGAGATCAGGGGTAAAAGCCGCCATGAATACTGAGTCGGCCAAACAGAGTTGCTAAACTGGCCTGGGAATCTGCTGAGGGTCCATCCTCTTGATTCTATGGGAAAATGCAGTTTAAAGATCTAAAGAGCTGGGAGGTCCTTACAAGAGGCTTCCTCCTGTGGGCAGTGTTGGGGTGGGGTGGTGAGGTTACCCCACGGGTGTCTCCCCGCCCCAGTGGAGCCGGCAGTGGGCAAGGACCCTGAGCACACTCACCCACGGTGTCGGGCTTGGTGCACTGGATGTGCATGTAGCCGCTCTCCCTCATCAGGCTGTAGAGGACCTTCTCCTTGACGGGGTACAGCAGCTCCACATCCCTCTCAGTGAGGCCAAGAAACCTCCCGAAACGCCGTCCCAGGAGGAGTGTCAGGGTAGAGAGATTGCTTAACACCAAAGCCATGTTCAAGTGCAGGCCTTTCACGTGGCTGAAGGCAGAGAGAGGGGCCGGGGTGAGGCTGGGCTGGTGTCAAGGACAGGGGGAGAGGAGAGATGGCGGAGGAACAGGCCTCAGGGCTGAGGAGCGAGCACAGAGCCAGCCTCTTTCAGCACCGGCCCCACTGGGGAGCCCATGGGAGTTGGAGGAGGGAGGCTGGGGGTAAAATACAGTTTCTGGGGAGTTGGAGGAGGGAGGCTGGGGGTAAAATACAGTTTCTGGGGAGTTCTGCTCAGGGCTGTCCCAGAGCTTGGTCCAGCGGAGAGGTCTAATGCCTGACCTTCCCCTCCTATCACAGGCCTTCTCTGCCTGGGAACGTGGCCCAGAGCCGCAACCCTGGGTTACAGACAGGAGGATCCAAGTCAACCTGCCTCAGGTACTGCTGAGTGACAGGTCACACTCCCTCCTCTCCCCTGGGGGGGCCTTGGCCCACCCTGCACAGAGGTCCACCTCTTAGAGGACACACACACACACACCCACCCCACCCTGACAGTGACCTCACCTGGGCACCAGCTGGGCCATATTAGTGCAGATCAGGGACCCCCAGTCCCCTCCTTGAATGTAGAATTCCTGGAAGCCCAACCGCAGCATCAGCTTGTAAAAGATCCTGGCGGTGGCCACCGAGTTGAACTCTGGCGGTGATGGGGAAAGGCATGGAGTCACATGCAGTCATAGGAGTCATTGAGCCCTCTGAGTGTTCTGTGAAATTTCTCAGGCCCGTCCACCCCCAGGTGGAGGTGAGAAAAGCTCACAGAAGGAAGAAGGAATCCTGGAGCCCAAATATAGGGGTGGCATCTCCAGCCCCGGAGGGCGGTGAGTCTGGGGCCAGCCTCTCAGGCCCCTCCTTTCCCAGCTTCCTCGGGACAACTCCCTGCTCACCCCCCCGGAAGGAGAGCCTGGCGGGAACACCTGGCCCACCCTTGGCGAGGACGGGGCGGTTATGGAGCCTCTAGCAGCTCCGTACCCCTCTTGGAGGATGCCTCTGAGAAGCCATAGCCAGGGATGGAAGGGCAGATGACTTCAAAAACGTGCTCATCGCTCAGGCCATGGTTCTTGGGGTCAGTCAGGAGTGGGATGATCTTATAAAACTCGTAGAAAGAGCCGGGCCAGCCGTGCACCATCAGCAAGGGCTTCGGGGTGCGGCCTGCGGGCAGCTGGGGGGGCTTCACGTGGATGAAGTGGATGTCCAGCCCTGGGGGGACAGAGCACAGTCAGGGTGGAGGGGGAGAGAAGACCCTGCGCGGTCAGGCTCTGGCACCCCCCAGAGCCTGGATACTGAGTACTGCCACCCTTAGTACCCCCGCCCCCCCGCCCCCCATGGTATTGACAGTAATAATGGCTGACACTGGCTTCACACTCACACTGCGCTCCAGGTGCACAGATGTCCTCACTCGGCCTTCACAACCTCCCTGCAAGGGAGCTACGATTATTGCCTCCCGGTTTCCTTAGAGGTGCCCCCTGACAGCTGGGCCAGGTCTGTACAGCCACTGCTGGCTTTCCAGGGCTCAGGACAGCTCCTGGCTCACAGCAGGCCTCCATAAATACTTGTTCAATAATTTAAAATCTGGAGGGTAGGGAGAAAGCCCCACGTATCCAGCAATACAGGATTAATCAAGTATAGTTTGACAGTATACTGGAGTCCAATACAGTCATCTAAACTGACAGGGTAGATGTATGTTTATTTAACATAGAAAACAGATCAGAAGATATTGCTGGGAGGTAAAAGCAAATGATCAAGTCATATCCATTGTGTGACCCAGTTTTTGTAAAAAGTCATCTATGCTTATACTGTAGTTATACCATGTATTGGTGAATTTTAAAAGTCTGGGAGGATAAACTCCAAGAATGTAAAAAGCAGTTCTCCCTGAGCAGTAGATTCCAGTGCTTTTAATTTCTCTTTTGAGTTTTATGTACTTTCCAATTTTTCTACAATGAACAGGTATTAAATGCATAACTTTTTTCATACACATTGACAAAATGTTACCTTTTTCTGCTTACCAAATGACATTTTCTTTAAAGTGGAGGATTTTTGGCCTGGTGTGGTGGCTCACGCCTGTAATCCCAGCACTTTGGGAGGCTGAGTTGGGTGGATCACCTAAGGTCAGGAGCTCGAGACCAGCCTGGCCAACATGGTGAAACCCCGTCTCTACTAAAAATACAAAAAAATTACCCGGGCATGGTGGCAGGTGCCTGCAATTCCAGCTACTCGGGAGGCTGAGGCAAGAGAATCGCTTGAACCTGGGAAGCAGAGGTTGCACTGAGCCGAGATCACACCACCACACTCCAGCCTGGGCAACAGAGCAAGACTCCATCTCAAAAAATTAAAATAAAATAAAGTGGAAGATTTTTTTTTCAAGTGCAATGCTGGAAACATCATCATAGCCAAGGGCAGGTGAATGGATTCTGGTCTCCTCTGGACTGACTTGGGGCCTCTGCATATCAAAAGAAGGCAGCCCCTTCCCAGGCCAGTGCCCTGGACAGCACCTGGGGCCTTACGGCATTCACAGTGAGGGCGGCTGCCATGCCTGGGACCCTCTGCCACCAGGGCTGGTGCAGTCAGCATGGTCTAGCTAATGTTCTGTTCTGTCGTTAATATATTATACAAATAATACATGTTTACTGTAGAAAACTTAGAAAACACAGATAAGCCAAAGGGGGATGACTCACATGTAATCCCACTCTCTAAAGAAAATATGGTGTTGTCTGTCTAACTTTATTTTGGAACAGTTTTAGATTGCTGAAAGACTGCAAAGAGTCCAGAAAACTCCCATATACCTCACACCCACCGGGTTTCCTCCATTATTAATATTTTATGTTAGAATGGTACATTCATTACAATTAACGAACCAGACTGAGATATTATTAACTATGAAGTCCATAGTCTGATTTCCTTACTGTTTACACTTTTTATTATATGGCAAGAACACTTAATACGGGTCCTACCCTTTTAACAGATTTGTAAATGCCCAACACTGACGGCGCTCTGCTGTACAGCACATCTCTAGGATGTATTCGGCTGGCAGGACTCAAACTTTACACAGCAACGATCAGCAACACCGTATCCCCTATTCCCCAGCCCCTGACAACCACTCTTCTACTCTCTGCTTCTGCTGAGTTTGACTATTTCAGATTCCTTCTATAGGTGGAATCATGTGGTATTTGTCCTGTCCCTGGCTTATTTCACTTAGCATTATTTCCTCAGTTTATTCATGTTGTCACACATTGCAGGATTGCTTTTTTTCTTGTTATTTTAGAGATGAGGTCTCACTGTGTTGCCCAGGCTGAAGTGCAGTGGCACAATCACGGCTCACTGCAGCCTCAACCTCCCGGGCTCAAGCGATCCTCCCACCTCAGCCTCTCAAGTAGCTGGGACTACAGGTGGGCAACACCATGTCTAGCTTATTTTTGTTATTTTTTTTGTAGAGATGGGGTCTCGCTATGTTGCCCAGGCTGGTCTCAAACTCCTGGGCTCAAGCCATCCTCCCACCTTGGCATCTCAAAGTGCTGGGATTACTGGTGTGAGCCACCACACCCGGCCCGGATTTTCTCCTTTCTAAAACCTGGATAAAACTGGTATCTACACACAACAAAATAATAGCCAGATTTCCTTAGTTTTTCCCCAATGTCCATTTTCTGTTTCAGGATCCCATCCAGGACTCACACGCCACTGAGCTGTCATGTCTCTTTAGACCCTTCTTGGCTGTGACAGTTCAAACTTTTTAAAAAGACTTAGAGAACATAACTTTTAACAAAAATAGAACCATACATACATTCTATTTTAGAATCTTTTTTTTTTTTTTACTTAACAATGTATCCTGGGTGTCCTTCTACGTTGCCAAATTTACTCCTATTCTAAAGTTTATTTTAGTAGGTGATCTTATCTCCCTTGGAACACACTGCATGAAGTGAGATTCTTTTTAATTCAAATTCTACCACATTGTCATTTGAGTTTTAAATTAGAGAAAAAGTACACATCCATGCTTGTGGATGCACAGGCTCTCCCAGGACGCACGAGTAAAACACAGCTGCCTCTGGCCGGCACAGGGGCAAGAAGGAGCTGCTTCTCACTATATTCCCTTCTGTGCTTTTTCTGTTTTAAATATTTCAATTTTTTTTTTTTTTTTTTGAGATGGAGTCTTGCTCTGTTGCCCAGGCTGGAGTGCAGTGGTGCTATCTCGGCTCACTGCAAGCTCTGCCTCCTGGGTTCACGCCATTCTCCTGCCTCAGCTTCCCGAGTAGCTGGGACTACAGGCGCCCACCACCACGCCTGGCTAACTTTTTGTATTTTTAGTAGAGACGGGGTTTCACTGTGTTAGCCAGGATGATCTCAATCTCCTGATCTCGTGATCCACCTGCCTTCGCCTCCCAAAGTGCTGCGATGACAGGCGTGAGCCACCGCGCCTGGCCTAAATATTTGAATTTAAAAAATTAAGACTTTTTAAAAATGGAGACAGAGTCATGCTAAATTGCCCAGGCCGGCCTCAAATCCCTGGCTTCCTCCTGCCTCAGCCTCCCAATGTGTTGGGATTACAGGCATGAGCCACCAAGCCTGGTGAAGATAATTTTTTTTTTTTTTTTTTTTGAGATGGAGTTTCGCTCTTGTTGCCCAGGCTGGGGTGCAATGGCACGATCTCGGCTCAGTGCGACCTCTGTCTCCCTGGTTCAAGCGATTCTCCTGCCTCAGCATCCTGAGTAGCTGGGACTACAGGTGTGCACCACCACGCCCGGCTAATGTTCGTATTTTTAGTAGAGACGGGGTTTCACCACGTTGGCCAGGTTGGTCTTGAACTCCAGTCGTCAGGTGATCTGCCTCCTTGGCCTCCCAAAGTGCTGAGATTACAGGCGTGAGCCACCACACCCAGCAAGACATTTTTAAAAAGCCCATAGCTCATAGTTTGCCTCATGGGTCCCTGTTTCCCTTTGTGGGAGGAAATACTGTTCTGACTTTCCCTATAGGTCCGTGGCATCCATAGGATGCTCCATGACAGGGCTGCTGGGTTAGCATCCCAGAGCTGAGGAGGGCTCAGGATGGCCGTGCTGGGCTTGGAGGGGAGGAGGGGAGGGGGTGGGGTATTGGGTGCCAGGGCCAAGGGTAAAGGAAAAAGGGACAGGCAGGCGGAGACCTGGTGCTTCAGGCAGTTCCCTTCTCCCTGGATGTGATGGGGTTGGGCCTACCCAGAGGTCTCTGATGCCCGTGTAAGCTCTCAGACTCTGAGGACAGTGCCTGGTTGCCTGTGGTGGGAGGCCCAAGATGTGGGATAGATCTGGAAGCTCAGCATAGAATGAGGAGGGAAGTGGCAGGGACAGGGAGGCTGAACGGCGAGGCCAGTGTGGATGAGGACAGGGTTGGAGGCTGGGCTGTGAGCAGCCAGGAGTGCAGGGGTCAGTGCAGCGACAGAGACAGAGACAGTGCACTGTGAGAGAGAAGAGGGAGGAGGACCTGGACCAACCCCAGCCTGGGGAACCAGGACAAGATTCAGGGGGATATTGAAGGTTTGCTGGGCCCACAGACCAGAGGCTGCCGGTTCAGCCCTATTGGGGATGGGCAGAGAATGCAGGAACCCAGGCCCAGCGGAGGGACTCCAAACCGCAAGGACCAAGGCCAAGAACAGGCCTCCAGCCCCGGGCAGGGTGCCAGAACCACACATGGGTAAGTCCACAATGAATTCAATGCTGGAAACTGGCTCCTTTGGAGCCGTTGTACGTGAGGGAGCTTTTGTACCGTAAACACCCCATGTCAGCTGGGTGTGGTGGCTCACGCCTGGAATCCCAATACTTCGGGAGGCCAAGATGGGAGAATTGCTTGAGCCCAGGAGTTTGCGATCAGCCTGGGTGACATGGTGAGACCTTGTCTCTACTAAAAATGTAAAAAAAAAAAAAAAAAAAAAAGGCCGGGCACGGTGGCTCACACCTGTAATCCCAGCACTTTGGGAGGCTGAGGCAGGTACAAGGTCAGGCGATCAAGACCCTCCTGCCTAACACGGTGAAACCCCGTCTCTACTAAAAATACAAAAAATTAGCTGGGCGTGGTGGCGAGCGCCTATAGTCCCAGCTACTCAGGAGGCTGAGGCAGGAGAATGGCGTGAACCCGGGAGGCGGAGCTTGCAGTGAGCCGAGATTGCGCCACTGCACTCCAGCCTGGGCGACAGAGCAAGACTCCGTCTCAAGAAAAAAAAGAAAAAAAAAAAAAGCCTAGTGTGGTGGTGCATACCTGTGGTCCCAGCTACTTGGGAGGCTGAGGTGGGAGGATCACTTGAGCTCAGGAGGTTGAGGCTGCAGTGAACTGTGATCACACCACTGCACTCCAGCCTGGGTGACAGAGTGAGACCCTGTCTCTAAAAAAAAAACCCAGTCTCATGAGGAACCCTGAAAGGGTCCAGTGGGGTAAGGCTGGCAGCTGCCAGGATGGAAAGGGCCCTTTACTGCCTCCTGCCTCTGGGCCTTTGAACATGCTATTCCCCTTTCTTGGACCACCTTCCCCACACACCTGGCAAAGTCCCACTCATTTCAGCTTAGATACCACCTCCTCCAGGAAGCCTTCCCTCACATTCAAAGGAAGATTGTGGGGCTCATGAAGCTCCCAGAGCCTCCTCCTTCAGAACACCGCCACTACGTGCTGTAATTGCCCCTGAAGAGCCTATGAGCTGTGAAGGAGGGACCCTGTCCTCTCTATGCGTCCCCAGCCCCAGCAGAATGCCTGGGTACAGCAGGCACCCTGTTAATTTCTGCTGGATGGACACTGAAGAGCTGGGACAACACAGGGATCCAAGTCAAACTCAAGGAAGCCAGGCAATTTCGTGCCAGGAATCCAAACAGGAACCTGTGGTAACTGCATACAGCACTTTGGCTGGGATTAAGTGGCTTGGATCCTCTTGTTAGGCTCATAACAGAAGATATCAAAAATCCTGCAAAGAATACCGTAACACTCAAGAGGAGTCCAAATTTGATCCAAAAAATCATTCCAGATTTTTTTTTTTTTTTTTTTTTTTTTTAGTGTTCTTGGCTGAGCTCCAGGAAGGGCTCTAGTTCCAGGACACACACAACTGGGATTTGACTTAGTTTTTCTGTGGCTCATTCTCCCTCAGGCCTGGCCTGCTTGCATCAGAACAAGGATGTTTGCTGCCCTGGCACCTCCAAGTTGAGGTTTCCATCCATCCTTCCTTTCTCCCTTTTTTTTTTTTTTGAGATGGAGTCTTGCTCTGTCGCCAGGCTGGAGTGCAGTGGGGCGATCTCGGCTGACTGCAACCTCCGCCTCCCTGGTTCAAGCAATTCTTTTGCCTCAGCCTCCCGAGCCGCTGAGACTACAGGCACATGCCACCATGCCCAGCTAATTTTTGTATTTTTAGTAGAGACGGGGTTTCACCATGTTGGCCAGGATGGTCTCGATCTCTTGACCTTGGGATCCACCCGCCTCAGCCTCCCACAGTGCTAGGATTAAAGGCGTGAGCCACCACATCCGGCTCTCCCTCTTTCTTTTTTTTAAGACAGAGTCTCGCTCTGTCGCCCAAGCTGGAGTACAGTGGTGTGATCTCAGCTCATTGCAGCTCTACCTCCTAGGTTCACACCATTCTCCTGCCTCAGCCTCCCGAGTAGTAGCTGGGACTACAGGCGCCCACCACCACATCTGGCTAATTTTTTGTATTTTTAGTAGAGACAGGGTTTCACTGTGTTTGCTAGGATGGTCTCAATCTCCTGACCTCATGATCCACCTGCCTCAGCCTCCCAAAGTGCTGGGATTACAGGCGTGCGCCACCATGCCCGGCCTCTCTCTCTTTTTTTAAGAGATCTGTCTTGATCTGTCACCCAGTGCAGTGGTGTCCTCATAGCTCACTGCAGCCTTGAATTCCTGGGCTCAAGCAATCCTCCTGCCTCAGCCTCCTGAGTAGCGGGGACTACAGGTGCATGCCACCACACCCAGTTAACACTGTATAATTTCAATTTCCTTTTTTTAGGAACTTTAGTTTATCTGACTGACCAACATGTCTTTCATATACATTAAGTAATTCCTAGAATTTTAACAAATTCAAATCTTCACTGTTCCTTGAAAAGGCCAAATTATCTTAAACATTACAAATAAGATTCCTAACATGTACAATTTCCTCAATATAAAAAATTAACAAGCTCGGCACAGTGGTGCTTGCCTATTGTACCAGCTATTCAGGAGGCCTGAGGCGAGAGGACTGCTTGAGCCCAGGAGTTCGAGGCTGTGGTGAGCCATGATCACGCCTGTGAATAGCCGCTGTGCTCCAGCCTGAGCAACACAGCAAGACCTTGTCTCTGAAAAAGATTAATTGTATGGCAACCCACAGAGTGGGAGAAAACATTTGCAAATATCATGTAAGAGATTTTATTCAGAGTAAAATGATGCAGCTGCTGCGGAACACAGTATGGCGGTTCCTCAGAAAATTAAACACAGAATTACCGTATGATCCAGCAAGTCCACTTCTGGGTATAGATCCAAAAGAATTGAGAGCAGAGTCTTTTCTTTTTTTGAGATGGAGCCCAGGCTGGAGTGCAGTGGTGTGATCTTGGCTCACTGCAACCTCCACCTCCTGGCTTCAAGCAATTCTCTGCTTCAGCCTCCAGAGTAGCTGGGATTACAGGTGCCTGCCACCACATCTGGCTATTTTTTGTATTTCTAGGAGAGATGGGATTTCACTATCTTGGCCAGGCTGGTCTTGAACTCTTGACCTCGTGATCCACCTGCCTCAGCCTCCCAAAGTGCTGGGATTACAGGTGTGAGCCACCCCACCTGGCCTGGGTCTAAATCTCATCTCCATCCTTCCTCTCAAAGATTGCCACATCATTGGACTGGATGGTGCATTTCTTTGCTTTTAAAATTGCATGTATGTGTTCCTGCCTAGCTCTAAAGATGGACAGATTTGTTGTGACTGCAATATGTTTGCATTTAGTAAGGTTACAACTTATAAGTATATCTCAGTGACCTATAATTGGGTTCTGAATCTCTCCAACTTTATCTGACTCTAAGTCACACTGTGGAAGAAGGCTGTTCTCATGACATACATCCCTCTCTGGCTGGCATTTTGCAAACATACCTTCAATCTTAGTCTTGAAGTGAGGGTATCTGTTGAGAATCTCCACCTGCTTCTTCCAGTCAAATCCATTCCTCCAGTAGGAGATGACTTTCTTCAGGTAGTTGGAGTTGAAGCCATAGTGGAAGCAGCTGTCCTCCAAAGGTGGGGTGAAACGGAACTTATCGATCCTCTGGTGTAAGTCCTGGAGCAAAATGCAGGACCCCAAGTTGAGAGGGATGGGTAGGACAGAGCACAAGAACAAAGTCTGTTTCCAGAAAACACAGCAAACCCTGCAGCCACAAGACACTGCACTCTGGTAGTGGCAAGGCAGTTTCCCACATCACTGGCTACTCCCAAAGCGGATGTGTTCTTCACTTCTTCCTTCTTCACTGTAGACTTTGCATTTCTTTTTTCTGTCTTTTTTTTTTTTTTTTTTTTTTTGAGATAGGGTCTCACTCTGTTGCCCAGGCTGGAGGGCAGTGGCGTGATCTGGGCCTACTGCAACTCCCACCTCCCAGGTTCAAGCGAGTCATGCCTCAGCTCCCAGAGTAGCTGGGATTACAGGTGTGAGCCACCACGTCCGGCTAATTTTTCCATTTTTAGTAGAGACAGGGTTTTGCCATGTTGGCCAGGCTGGTCTTGAACTCCTGGCTTCAAGTGATGTGTCTGCCTTGGCCTCCCAAAGTGGTGGGACTACAGGTGTAAGCCACTGCGCCCAGCCCATCTTTTTACTCTTTAAGTGTATACACAATACTCATCTTTAATTTACCCAGGCGTCTCTACAGCAGGAGTCAGCAAACTTTTTCTGTAAAAGGCCAGATAGTAAATGTTCTAGGCTGTGCAGGCTGCAGTGACTCCACTCTGTCTTCGTAGTGTGAAAGCAGCCACAGCCAATGCACAGATGAATGGGGGTGGCTGTGTTCCAATAAAACTTTATTTATGGACACTGAAATCTGACTGCTGTATAATTTTCACATGTCACAAACTATTATTCTCTTTTGATTTTTTTCCCCCTAACTATTTAAACAGGTAAACACTATTCTTGGCATAGGGGGTGTGCTAAAACAGGTGGCAGGCTACATTTGGTCTATGGGCCATGGTTTCCTGACCCCTGATATACAACATTGAATGATACATTATAACTCAGTTGGGATAAAAATTACAGGCCAGGCCCAGCATGGTGGTTCACGCCTGTAATCCCAGTGCTTTGGGAGGCCAAGGCAGGGGGATCGCTTGAAGTCAGGACCAGCCTGGCCAACATGGCGAAACCCCATCTCTACTAAAAATACAAAAATTAGCCGGGCATGGTGACAGGCGCCTGTAATTCCAGCTACTTGGGAGGCTGAGGCAGGAGAATTGCTTGAACCTGAGAGACGGAGGTTGCAGTGAGCCAAGATCGCACCACTGCACCCCAGCCTGGTGACAGAGCAAGACCCTGTCTCCAAAAACTAAAAAATTTACAGACCAGGAGAGAGGGTGCAAGTCTCATGGGCATGTATTAGGCTAAAAGGCCAGCCCCAGAGGGAGGAAGTTCATGTCAGCTTAGGGAGCCTCTCAAGTGTCACCTTCCAAGGCTTCTTCCCAAGTGTTGCAGTCACCCCCAAACAGACTCCCTTAGGAGTCTAATTCCCTAAAGGAGCTTTCCTCAGGGATCAGCCTTGGCCCTAAATAGCAAGGCTGCAGCAAGCAATTCCTACCCAGGGAGCCTCAGCCTGGTTGCTCTTGGGTTTAGCCCAGCTTCTGCTTTTAAATCCCTCCCTCCTTGGAACTCTCATGACTTTTTATCCATGCTTTTTGTGACATTCATCCTTATCCATCTTTTTCTTTTCTTTGAGATGGCATTTCACTCTTGTTGCCCAGGCTGGAGTGCAGTGGTGTGATCTGGGCTCACTGCAGCCTCTGCCTCCTGGATTCAAGGGATTCTCCTGCCTCAGCCTCCCGAGTAGCTGGCATTATTATAGGTGCCCGCCACTATGCCCAGCTAATTTTTTGTATTTTTAGTAGAGACGGGGTTTCGCGATGTTGGCCAGGCTGGTCTTGAACTCCTGACCTCAAGTGATCCGCCGCCTCAGCCTCCTAAAGTGCTGGGATTACGGGCGTGAGCCACCGCACCCAGCCTATCCTTATTTATCTTTAAGTCTACCTTTCTTTGTGCACATTCCTTTTCTCATTCACTGGACTGTATGCTGTTGGACGGAAGGGGCTCTCTCTTCTCCCAAGTACTCACTGGGCCTGCACACAGTAGGTGCTCAAAACCCATGGAATGAAAGGATTGGCAGGGCCATGCCAGGCCTGCCTACCCTCCTGTCCCCCACTCAAGCCTTGCTCCTCCCCGAGAATGCAGTCTCAGGTCACCCCACGTGCCCAGTCACCTCCTTCCTGACTGTATCCCTGTGCAGAGGAGGAGCAGCGGCTTCAGGATTAGATTGGACTTCAAATCCTTCCGCATGTTAGCTAGGCCGCCTTGAACGAGTTGCTTTATGCCCCTGAGCTTCAGCTTCTGCATCTGCAGTTTGGGAACAACAGTCCTCACCCCGCAGGATCACCGCAGGGATTGAATGTGACCAGGAATGGCTGACACTCAGCCAGTGCCTAACCAGCAGCATCCCTGTCTTCTCAGTGCTTCCTGGGTCTCTGACGGGAACCTGCTCACTTTCTCTCACAACCTCACTCCCAAGGCTTCAGGCAGGGCATAGAGGAGGTGATGACGGCTGCTTTCTGTGACCTTTGATGCAGGTACCTGGGTCTGCTGGCACCCCATCTCCTGCCTGAGCACTGCTGGGCCTTGGGTAGGGAAAGGAGAAGAGACCAAGTGGGAGGGCTGGGCATCCCTCTCCAAAGCAACCTGCACCTGCCCAGCAGAGGAAAAGCAGACTGAAATACACTCCCAAGTAGGATGGACCATTCCCAAGCCCCCGTCCCCTCTCGCCTCTGGCCTGAGACCCAACCCCTGTCTTCGAGACACCACCCTTTCCACTGCCCAGCCCGGCCTGGCCCAAGGTGCCTTACGTGGATCTCCTCATCTGATGTTTCCACCTTGAAAGGGCGGATGCTGTCGTCCTCCCTGGCTGCGGACCTCGTGCCCGGCCCCCACCACCCATCTTCAAGTGGCAAAGTTTCTTCTTTGTCCCGGTAGATGAACCAGTAGATGGCAAAGCCCAGCACTGAAGTGAGGAGGATTTCTAGCCACATGGCTCCTGCAAGATGAGGGGAAGCCATCAACAACGGGGCCTGCCCAGCCTGGCCCTGACAGCCCAGAGACTCCGATCCCCAGCAGGCTCTTTCCTGCTGCGCTCTAACCCTGTCCCTGATTTTATTTACACTTCACCTAATATATACATATTATATACATATATACACACTATATACATATTATATATAGTATAAATATTATATATATATGATATAGAATAATGGAAAAACAACAGACAATGAGACAAAATCACCCACAATCCTACTAAGCTTTGAAAACTGTTCTTCATCCTGGGAAAATAGGAACCTGGGTTGACTTCTGTACAGCCCTGGGTAGGGGGTTTTGGGAGCTACATTTCTGAGGCCTCATTTTTTTTTTTTTGAGACGGAGTTTCACTCTGTCACCAGGCTGGAGTGCAGTGGCACAATCTCGGCTCACTGCAAGCTCTGCCTCCCAGGTTCACACCATTCTCATGCCTCAGCCTGCCGAGTAGCTGGGACTACAGGCGCGTGCCACCACACCCAGCTAATTTTTGTATTTTTAGTAGAGATGGGGTTTCACCATGTTGGCCAGGATGGTCTCGATCTCTTGACCTCGTGATCCACCCGCCTCGGCCTCCCAAAGTGCTGGGATTATAGGCGTAAGCCACCGCGCCTGACGGCCTCATGTTTTTTGCATGTCTGAGAAGGCTTTTAACCACAACCTCTGGGCTTCCTACCCCAGGGGAGAGGAGCACCCTTCCTGAGTGGTGGCCCACAGCCCCTGCTCTGTCCCTCTTGGAGAGGGGCTTATCCTCAGGGCAGACAGGGGGTAATGGTGAGGCCCAAGTGCTGGGAAATTAAGTTCAATTTGGGGTTGGGGGACACTGTTTCAGAGGTGTCAGACCACGCAGGGACGCCTGCCTTTGTCCTTCACCCTTAGCGGCAAGTCCCGCTTTCCTGGGGCAGGGGCAAGTACCCCTCAACCCCTTCTCCTTCACCCTTAGCGGCAAGTCCCGCTTTCCTGGGGCAGGGGCAAGTACCCCTCAACCCCTTCTCCTTCACCCTTAGCGGCAAGTCCCGCTTTTCTAGGGGGCAAGAACCCCCCAATCGCTTATTTCCGCACCCCGACCTCTTATCTCTGCCTCCGATTGCTTATTTCCGCACCCCGACCTCTTATCTCTGCGCCCCATCCCTTATTTCCGCACCCCAACCTCTTATATCTCTGCGCCCCAATCCCTTATTTCCACACCCCAACCCCTTTCCCGCTTTTCTGGAGGGTAAGAACCCCCGAGCCCCTTCCCTCCGTGTCTCTACGCTCTCTTCTCTCTCGGCTTGCCTCCTTCACTATGGGCAAGCTTCCACCTTCCATTCCTCTTCCTTCTCCCTTAGCCTGTGTTCTTAAGAACTTAAAACCTCTTCAACTCTCACCTGACCTAAAATCTAAGCGTCTTATTCTCTTCTGCAATGCCGCTTGACCCCAATACAAACTCAACAGTAGTTCCAAATAGCTGGAAAACAGCACTTTCAATTTTTCCATCCTACAATATCTAAATAATTCTTGTCGTAAAATGGGCAAATGGTCTGAGCTGCCTGACATCCAGGCATTCTTTTACACATCAGTCCCGCTCTAGTCTCTGTTCCCAACGCAGCCCATCCCAAATCTTCCTCCTTTTCCTCCTGCCTGTCCCCTCAGTCCCAACCCCAAGCGTCGCTGAGTCTTTCTAATCTTACTTTTCTACAGACCCATCTGACCTCTCCCCTCCTCGCCAGGTTGCTCCTCGCCAGGCCGAGCTAGGTCCCAATTCTTCCTCAGCCTCCGCTCCTCCACCCTATAGTCCTTTTATCACCTCCCCTCCTCACACCGGGTCTGGCTTACAGTTTCATTCCGTGAGTAGCCCTCCCCCACCTGCCCAGCAATTTACTCTTAAAAAGGTGGCTGGAGCTAAAGGCATAGTCAAGGTTAATGCTCCTTTTTCTTTATCCCAAATCAGTTAGCGTTTAGGCTCTTTTTAATCAAATATAAAAATCCAGCCCAGTTCATGACTCGTTTGGCAGCAACCCTGAGACACTTTACAGCCCTAGACCCTAAAAAGTCAAAAGGCCGTCTTATTCTCAAAATACATTTTATTACCCAATCTGCTCCCGACATTAAATAAAACTCCAAAAATTAAATTCCGGCCCTCAAACCCCACAACAGGATTTAATTAATCTCGCCTTCAAGGTGTACAATAATAGAAAAAAGTTGCAATTCCTTGCCTCCACTGTGAGACAAACCCCAGCCACATCTCCAGCACACAAGAACTTCCAAATGCCTGAACCGCAGCGGCCTTCTTTTCAAGGGCCTGTTTCCCTTGCCTCCGTAACTGTTGTGGGTATTGATGGCCAGGCTTCTAAACCTCTTAAAACTGCCCAACTCTGGTGCTAACTTAGACAATACTCTTTTAAGCACTCCTTTTTTAGTTATCCCCACCTGCCCAGTTCCCTTATTAGGCTGAGACACTAACTAAATTATCTGCTTCCCTGACTATTCCTGGACTACAGCTACATCTCATTGCCACCCTTCTTCCCAATCCAAAGCCTCCTTTGTGTCCTCCTCTTGTATCCCCCCACCTTAACCCACAAGTATAAGATACCTCTACTCCCTCCTTGGCGACCGATGATGCACCCCCTTACCATCTCATTAAAACCTAATCACCGTTACCCCGCTCAACGCCAATATCCCATCCCGCAGCATGCTTTAAAAGGATTAAAGCCTGTTATCACTCGCCTGCTACAGCATGGCCTTTTAAAACCTATAAACTCTTCTTACCATTCCCCCATTTTACCTGTCCTAAAACCAGACAAGGCTTCAGAATCTGCGCCTTATCAACCAAATTGTTTCGCCTATCCACCCCGTGGTGCCAAACCCATATACTCTCCTATCCTCAATACCTCCCTCCACAATCCATTATTCTGTTCTGGATCTCAAACATGCTTTCTTTACTATTCCTTTGCACCCTTCATCCCAGCCTCTCTTCGCTTTCACTTGGACTGACCCTGACACCCATTAGGCTCAGCAAATTATCTGGGCTGTACTGCCGCAAGGCTTCACAGACAGCCCCCATTACTTCAGTCAAGCCCAAATTTCATCCTCATCTGTTACCTATCTCGGCATAATTCTGGTACAAACACACGTGCTCTCCCTGCTGATTGTGTCCGATTAATCTCCCGAACCTCAATCCCTTACAAAGCAACAACTCCTTTCCTTCCTAGGCATAGTTAGTGCAGTCAGAATACTTACACAAGAGCCAGGACCGCACCCTATAGCCTTTCTGTCCAAACAACTTGACCTTACTGTTTTAGCCTAGCCATCATGTCTCCGTGCAGCAGCCGCTGCCGCCCTAATACTTTTAGAGGCCCTCAAAATCACAAACTATGCTCAACTTTCTACATTTCTCATAATTTCCAAAATCTATTTTCTTACACCTGACGCATATACTTTCTGCTCCTCAGCTCCTTCAGCTGTACTCACTCTTTGTTAAGTCTCCACAATTACCATTGTTCCTGCCCCAGACTTCAATCCGGCCTCCCACATTATTCCAGATACCACACCTGACCCTCATGACTGCATCTCTCTGATCCACCTGACATTCACCCCATTTCCCCACATTTCCTTCTTTCCTGTTCCTCACCCTGATCACACTTAGTTTATTGATGGCAGTTCCACCAGGCCTAATCGCCACACACCAGCAAAGGCAGGCTATGCTATAGCACAAGCCACTAGCCCGCCTCTTAGAACCTCTCATTTCCTTTCCATCGTGGAAATCTATCCTCAAAGAAATAACTTCTCAGTGTTCCATCTGCTATTCTACTACTCTTCATGGATTATTCAGGCCCCCTCCCTTCCCTACACATCAAGCTCAAGGATTTGCCCCCATCCAGGACTGGTAAATTAGCTTTACTCAACATGCCCTGAGTAAGATAACTAAAATACCTCTTAGTCTAGGTAGACACTTTCACTGGATAAGTAGAGTCCTTTCCTACAGGATCTGAGAAGGCCACCGCAGTCATTTCTTCCCTTCTGTCAGACATAATTCCTCAGTTTAGCTTTCCCATCTCTATACAGTCTGATAACAGACCAGCCTTTATTAGTCAAATCAGCCAAGCATTTTTTCAGGCTCTTAGTATTCAGTGACAGACTAAAGGTCTTTTAAAAACACACCTCACCAAGCTCAGCCACCAATTTAAAAAGGACTGGACAATACTTTTACCACCTTCCCTTCTCAGAAGTCAGATCTGTCCTCAGAATGCTACAGGGTACAGCCCATTTGAGCTCCTATATAGATGCTCCTTTTTATTAGGACCCAGTCTCATTCCAGACACCAGACCAACTTAGACTGTGCCCCAGAAAAACTTGTCATCCCTACTGTTTTCTGTCTAGTCATACTCCTATTCTCCGTTCTCAACTACTCATACATGCCCTGCTCTTGTTTACACTGCCAGTTTACACTGTTTCTCCAAGCCATCACAGCTGATATCTCCTCGTGCTATCCCCAAACTGCCACTCTTAGCTCTTGAAGTAAATAAATAATCTTTGCTGGCAGGACTATGCTGAATCTCCTTTGTCAGGCCTCTGAGCCCAAGCCAAGCCATCGCATCCCCTGTGACTTGCACGTATACATCTAGATGGCCTGAAGTAACTGAAGATCCACAAAAGAAGTAAAAATAACCTTAACTGATGACATTCCACCGTTGTGATTTGTTCCTACCCCATCCTAACTGATCAATGTACTTTGTAATCTCCCCCACCCTTAAGAAGGTTCTTTGTAATTCTCCCCACCCTTGAGATCCACCCCTGCCCACAAAACATTGCTCTTAACTTCACCGCCTATCCCAAAACCTGTAAGAACTAATGATAATCCATCTCCCTTCGCTGACTCTCTCTTCGGATTCAGCCCACCTGCACCCAGGTGAAATAAACAGCTTTATTGCTCACACAAAGCCTGTTTGGTGGTCTCTTCACACAGACGCGCATGAAGTCTTAGGCACTCTCTAATCAGATGTCCTGAGTCCTCCCAATTCTTAGACCTTTTATACCTGTTTTTCTCCTTCTCTTATTCCATTTAGTTTTTCAATTCATACAAAACCGTATCCAGGCCATCACCAATAATTCTACACGACAAATGTTTCTTCTAACAATCCCACAATATCACCCCTTACCACAAAATCTTCCTTCAGCTTAATCTCTCCCACTCTAGGTTCCCACGCCACGCCAATCCCCCTCAAAGCAGCCCTGAGAAATATCGCCCATTATCTCTCCCTACCAGCCCCCAAAATTTTCGCCGTCCCAACACTTTATCACTATTTCGTTTTATTTTTCTTATTAATATAAGAAGACAGGAATGCCAGGCCTCTGAGCCCAAGCTAAGCCATCATATCCCCTGTGGCCTGCACGTACACATCCAGATGGCCAGTTCGTGCCTTAACTGATGACATGCCACCACAAAAGAAGTGAAAATGGCCTGTTCCTGCCTTAACTGATGACATTATCTTGTGAAATTCCTTCCCCTGGCTCATCCTGGCTCAAAAGCTCCCCTACTGAGCACCTTGTGACCCCCACTCTGCCCGCCAGAGAACAACCCCCCCTTTGACTATAATTTTCTTTTACCTACCCAAATCCTATAAAACGGCCCCACCCCTATCTCCCTTCGCTGACTCTCTTTTCCGACTCAGCCCGCCTGCACCCAGGTGAAATAAACAGCCATGGTGCTCACACAAAGCCTGTTTGGTGGTCTCTTCACACTGAGGCGCATGAAAATCAGTGTTCCAACTTGGGTGACAAATAAGTGCATTTCGCGCGGAGCGAGCCAAGGCCCTGGAAGCAGAGCTCACCCAAGCCAGGGAACGCGGTGCGTTCCCGGGGTCGCGAGCCTCCCTCCCTGAGCCTCCATCCCTGCCGCGGCCGCCCGCAGTCTGGGACGCGGAATTCCCTGCGAGAAGTCCGCCGCCGCCTGCAGGCTCCTTCCCCGAGTAGGCGGCACTCGCAGTCTCCCAGCTGGGGCAGGAGCTGGGGGCGGACCAACTAGAAGTCCCTCTGCACCCCTGCGGGCCGACCGCAGCCTCGACCCCTTGGCGCCCCTGCCCGCTGCCCACCCCGCGGCCGAGCCCGCGCGGAGCCCGAACCGGGGCGCTTACAGTCTCGGCTCGCAGGCTCCGGCGACGGCAGGCACGCGATCTCTCCGGCTCCCTGGCTCTCCTCGGCTAGTTTTCAGCCGCCCCTGCGCAGTCTCCGCCCAAGCCCGGCCTCTGAGCGGGGCGTTCCCCGGCCTGGAGGACCCGGGTTCCGTCCCTCCCCTCCGGTTACCTGAGCGATCCGGGAAAGTCTCTAGGCCTGCCCAAGGCTCCACCTCTGCTGGGGATAAAACGGGCTACTTAAAGGGCGGTCCACGGCCCCCTGGCCAGAAATGGAGAGAAGCGTTTAGCAGCTCGTACAGCAGTTTGATCCTTTAACTTCGTCAGTTGAATCTAAAAAACAAAAATCCAAACTTGCATGATGTCATGATGTGTGTCCTTTTTTTTTTTTTTTTTTTTTTTGGAGACAGAGTCTCACTGTATTACCCAGGCTGGAGTGCAGTGGTGCGATCTCGGCTCACTGCAGCCTCAAGCGATCCTCCCACTTCAGCCTCCAGAATAGCCGGAACTACAGGCTGCACCACCACACCTGGCTAATTTTTTGTTTTGTAGATACGGGGGTCTCACTTTGTTGCCTAGGCTGATTTTGAACTCCTGGCCTCAAGCGATGCACCTACCTCCGCCTCCCAAAGTGTTGAGATTATGGGCGTCAGCCACTGCACCTGGCGGTGTATGTCTTTTTAATTTCATCTTTCTAGCAATTCATTCTTAGTATATTTAACAAACATATTGGTCCGTGACATGCTGGGAAATCTAAAAACAAATTAGTGTCTTTAAACAGAGAATGTGAGAAGCAATGGTCTGAAGCACTCTTGGGGGTCTTCATGGTGAGGACCAGTATAGGATGCTGAGTTCAATGACAGGGGAGCAACCTCTTAGTGAATCACCTCCCGCTTTGGAGGGAGCTCAGGGCCCAGGCAGGTGGTTGCTGGGGCTCTTTTAGCTTCCCGGAGAGCGTTGATCCCCAGCCCCTCATCGTTAGAAAGCCTGCCCTATCGCCTCTGCCATCACCCCTCCTTAGTTCCTCCCTTCACCTGCTCAGAGGTGCAGTTCTTTCAACCACCAGCATCCTCACGATCTCGGTTGACAGACTACAGCTAGGAGGCCACATGCAGGGCCTGTGGCTGGAGTTTTAAGCTTCTGAGTGTCACCTTGCACACTTCAGGCTAAGGTTCACCACCACCCACCTTCCCTTGGCCTCCAACCTTTCTGCTCACCCTGGCCCAAGAATTCTGGCCAGCAGACGCACTCACCTCACTCCCACCTCCAAACTTTTGCTCTTGCAGTACTGCCGGACAGGGTGCCCTCCTCCATCCACATACAGAGTCCTCTTGTTCTTTAATTCTACACCCTCCTATAAAAGCTTTCTCTTGCACCTGCAGTCTCTGACATCTCTGTATTCCTTTCAGAACCTGCAGTCTGGGAGAGTTCTTTCCCCTCCCCTCCAAATAGTTCACACAGAAGCTCTGCCTCTGGCCACTTCACCAGGGGACCCAAATTCGTTACTCTTAAAACTGCAGTGATGGTGAAACAGGTAGGAGTCAGGACTTAATGCCAGAGGTGGGGCTTGGACACCAGATTGAGGACCAAATTGAGGACTAGCTAAAACAGGGACTGGGTGGAAGCTGAGCATAAGATATGCCCACCAGTGTGTCATGTCAGTTTACCAGGGCACGCCCCCGGAGTTATCACCCACCTTCCATGGCAATGACCCAAGGCCCCAAAAGTTACTACCCTTTTCCTAGAAATGTCTGCATGAACTGCCCCTTAATCTGCATGTAACGAAAAGTGGGTATCAACATGACTGCAGAATTGCCCAGAGCTGCTGCTCTCAGCACACTGCCTGTGGGGCAGCCCTGCACTGCAGGAGCAGGCCCCCTCTGCTGCTGCTGGACACAGCCACCTCCATAAAAGTTGCTGTCTCACACCACGGGCTCTCTCTTGAATTCTTTCCTGGACAAAGCTAAAAACCCTGCTGGGCTGAGACCCAATCTGGGGTCTCACCTGCCCTGCATCAAAACTCTTCTAAAATTAGATATTGGTGATGGTTACATCACTACAACTCTGTAAATATGCCAAAACCCGTGAAATTTTACACTCTTAAAGAGTGAGTTTTATGGGTATGTGAATTATGTCTCAATAAAGTTGTTATTTTATTTATTCGTTTGTTTTTGAGATACAGTCTCACTCTGTCGCCCAGGTTGGAGTGCAATGGCGCAATCTCGGCTCACTGCAACCTCCGCCTCCCGGGTTCAAGTGATCCTCCTGCCTCAGCCTCCCAAGCCGCTGAAATTACAGGCACTTGCCACCACACCCGGCTAATTTTTGTATTTTTAGTGGAGATGGGGTTTCACCATGTTGGCCAGGCTGGTCTCAAACTCCTGACCTCAAGTGATTTGCCTGCCCTGGCCTCCCAAAGTACTGAGATTACAGGCGTGAACCACCATGTGTGGCCAAAGCTGTTGTTTTTTCAAAACTGCATTAAAATGGCAACCTCTTGTATCCTAATACTCTCCTACTTGGTTAATCATCCATCCAGCATTGGGCTATGAAATCTAAAATAGTGCAAGATATTTCTAAGTACAGTCTACATATGGGCAGTGTAGAAACAAATGCATCAGAGTCCAACTCAGCAGGGCAAAATTTAGACAGATTTTTACTGCTTTTGGCTAAAAGCCATTGAAAGGTTTCTGGGGCAAAAGAATGGGTATAGTGTGATCTTTAGAATAAATTATATTGTGTAAAAAATCAGAGCAAGGCTGTTGTTCTGCATAAACATCTGGAGAGTTTCCAGGTACATCAGGTAGAATGAAATAATGTGTGGGAGGCAATCTTGGATAAAAATTGTAGATCAATTCCTGATTCAACAAAAAGGAAACAACATTGCTTCTGCCAAAAATGCACAATATGGATAGAATCATGAGGAAATATTGCACAAACCCCACATTAACATTCTACAGGCTGGGCGTGGTGGCTCAGGCCTGTAATCCCAGCACTTTGGGAGGCCGAGGCAGGTGGATCACCTGAGGTCAGGAGTTTGAGACCAGCCTGAACAACTTGGAGAAACCCCATCTCTACTAAAAATACAAAATTAGCCCGGCATGGTGGTGCATGCCTGTAATCCCAGCTACTTGGGAGGCTGAGGCAGGAGAATCACTTGAACCCAGGAGGCAGAGGTTGTGGTGAGCAGAGATCATACCATTGCACTCCAGCCTGGGCAGCAAGAGCGAAACTCCATCTCGGAAAAAAAAAAAAAAAAAGGTCTACAAAATAGCTGACTTGCACTTTTCAAAAATGTCAGTGTGAAAAAAGGGCAAAGTAATGAAAGATATGGAAAGACTGAGAAGCTCTTCCTGATTCAGGGGGACAAGAGAGCTGCGAAACCTCATTGCAGTGCTCTGTTCTAGATTGGATCCTGGCCCAGAAAAAAAATTTATATAAAGAATATCGTTGGGACAATTGGGGAAATTTGAAGGAGTTCTGTAGATTCAATAATAGATTATATTAATGTTCATTAAATACCTTGAGTTTGAAAACTGAATTGTTTCTTAAGTGAATATCATTGATCTTAAAAAAATGTACACTGAAGTATTCAGTTGGTGCAAAAGTAATTGCGGTTTTGCCATTACTTTCAATGGCAAAAACCACAATTACTTTTGCACCAACCTAATATTTAAGGAATCATGTTTGAAATTTAAAATGGTTCAGTGTGTACACATATATAGGAACTGTATGTGTGTGTGTATATATATACACACACACACACACAGAGATATTGAATTAGAAAGCAAATGCAGCAAAGTGTTAACAATTAGTGTCTGGGTAAGACATGTATGGGAGTTTTGCAACTTTACTGTAAGTTTACTGCTATTAATTACCATTATCCACAGCTAATGACATTCAGAGGCCCCATAACAAAATAGCTGACTCCCTATTTGATCACCTGCCATTGAGGCCAATCAGGTTACTACCCACCACACACAGAACTTCCAACTGATGTTTTAGTGTCTCACTTCTAAATATTGAAGGATCACCAAACACTTGGGCAAAGCCTGTGACATGAAAGGCAAGGCCCAAAATAGAGAAAAACTGCTCACGGGCAACAGAGACAAGGCAAAAAGCAGAAAAATCTTCAAAGAAATCTTAATGCCCTTGAAGATATGAGAATAATTCTATGAAAAAGGGACAATAGACAATTTGAAAAAAAAGGAACATTCAGAGAATTAGATAATACTTCTTGAAATAAAAATTCTAACAGAAAAGTCAGAAGATAGAATTGAGAATTCTCCCAGAAAAACAGAACACAAATTAAAGAGATGGACAGTCGGGCGGTGGGGGGTAGGGGAAGGAAAAGAAAATCAGATGACCAATCCAGGAAGCACCCGGACTAATATGAGTTATATGAGAGAGAAAGAGAACACCAAACAAAATAAATTATTAAAGAAATAATCCAATAATATTTCCCAAACCAAAGGACAAGTGGCTCCAGATCAAAAAGGCACGCTCAAAAGTTAGAAAACCCGTACCAATGAGACATATTGTGAAATTTCAGAATGCTAAAGAAAAAGGGAAGATCCTAACAGCTTCTAGAGAGAGGGAAAGATTTTCAAAAAGGTCAACACAAAGATCATCAGACTTCTCAACAGCAACACTGGCTCTCATAAAGTAGTGCAGCAAGGCCTTGAAATGTCTATGGGAAAAGTATTTCTAACAATTCTATAATAAAATGTGGGGGCAAATTAAAGGTATTTTCAAACATTCAGGGACTAAAAACATTTTTACTTCTCATGCACCTTGTCTTGGGAACTTACTAGAGGATATACTCCAGCAAAACAAGGGAGTTAAAATATAAAAGGGGAGGCGGGTGTGGCGGCTCATGCCTGTAATCCCAGCACTTTGGGAGGCCGAGGCGGGCGGATCACTAGGTCAGGAGATGGAGACCATTCTGGCTAATACGGTGAAACCCCGTCTCTACTAAAAATACAAAAAATTAGCCAGGTGTGGTGGCAGGCGCCTGTAGTCCCAGGTACTCGGGAGGCTGAGGCAGGAGAATGGCGTGAACCCGGGAGGCAGAGCTTGCAGTGAACCGAGATTGCACCACTGCACTCCAGACTTGGTGGCAGAGCGAGACTCAAAAAAAAAAAAATATATATATATATGCACACACACATATATATACACATACATACACATATATGTGTGCGTATATATACACATATATATACGTGTGTGTGTGTGTGTATATATATATTATATATATATAAAAGGGGAAGACATGGTTTTTGGGAAACAGAGAATCTAATACAGATTATCAGCAAAGGGGAGTCTCAGCTTGACAGCTGTGCAGCAAAATTAGAGGGCAACTTGTCCAGATTAGAAGAAAAAGACAGGGAGCGGGAAGGAGAGAAAGATGAAGGGTGCTAGGAAGCAGGCCTCGGGTTGTGGGGGAGGGAATAATTAATGCATTTACTGATAACGTTTTTTTTTTTTTTTGAGATGGAGTCTCGCTCTGTCTCCCAGGCTGGAGTGCAGTAGTGCAATCTCGGTTTACTGCAAGCTCCGCCTCCCGGGTTCACGCCATTCTCCTGCTTCAGCCTCCTGAGTAGCTGGGACTACAGGCGCACGCTGCCACACCCGGCTAATTTTTTTTTTGTATTTTTAGTAGAGACGGGGTTTCACCGTGTTAGCCAGGATGGTCTCCATCTCTGACCTCGTGATCCACCCGCCTCGGCCTCCCAAAGTGCTGGGATTACAGGTGTGAGCCACCGCGCCTGGCCAACTGATAAACTTTTTGGAAAATAATATCAATGGACATTTGTCACATCCAATGGTACATTGGGGGGGGAAATTAAGACAATATATAGAAAAATAAGCAAAGGGAAAAAACTACAGGAAAAATGGGAAATTGTTTGAGAAAGAAAATGTACTAATGGCACATTGCTTGGCTCTGTAGTGGACAATATTTATATAATCATAATTTTGTAGGCATTATTGATTTAGGCCTGGTGTGTGGCTCACACCTGTAATCCCAGCACTTTGGGAGGCCGAGGCAGGTGAATTACTTGAGGCCAGGAGATTGAGACCAGCCTGGCCAACATGGTGAAACTCTGTCTCTACTAAAAATCAGCCGGGCTTGGTGGTGCGTGCCTGTAATCCCTGCTATTCGAGAGGCTGAGGTATGAGAATTGCTTGAACCCGGGAGGCGGAGGTTGCAGTGAGCTGAGATTGCGCCACTACACTCCAGCCTAAGCGACAGAGTGAGACCATCTCAAAAAAAAAAAAAAAAAGACATTATTGATTTTACAAAAAGTATAATTATTACTATATTGGGGGGATGGAGTGGGAGCAGTAGGGTTTAGTGTAAGAAAAAATGCATTATAAGCATAACATTTAAATATACAGAGACAAATACCAAAAGACTTGAAAGTAGAATAGGAGGGCCGGGGGTGGTGGCTCATGTCTGTAATCCCAGCACTTTGGGAGGCTGAGGCGGGTGGATCACCTGAGGTCAGGAGTTTGAGACCAGCCTGGCCAACATGGTGAAACCTCATCTCTACTAAAATTACAAAAATTAGCGGGGCATAGTGGTGGACCCTCATGTTAGGCAGGCTGACCACCTGGGGCCTGGGCCTGCCTCCCTCCTTGATGCTGACGATCATGGGCAGCGAGGCAGTCTCCGAGGCGTTGCACTGTCGCGGCCCCAGAAACGGCCACTTGAAGGCCAGGGCCTCCGGGGGCTGCTGGCAGGTGCCCACACACTCATAAGCCAGGAAGCCCGGGGGCTCCAGCACCCAGTTCTCGGCCCACTTCATGCCCTGCAGGTCAGTGTACATCTCCTGGCGGCAGCAGCGGGAGCCCTCGGTCACTGGTGCTTCAGGGTCACAGTCACCCTGAGCTGTGTGGGCAAGGGAGCAGGGTCAGAGGTCAGCTGGGAAAGCTGAGGTCAGAAGGCCTGGCGCATAGCTTAGTGGGCACCTGGGAGGGAGATTTATGATCCAGCTCTCACTGTGTTCTAAAAGCTCAATATTTGTGAGAAGATGAATGAATAAACATATTTGAATCATAAATAATTAAATCAGCTACTATTAATTAAAGGTCTCCTAATAGGCCAGACAATGAACTAGGTACTTCACATGCATTATCTCAGGTGATGTCTGCATTTCATCCTCAGGTAGGTTCCGGCATTAACCCCATTCCACCTGAGGCCACTGACACCCAGAGGTGTTCGGTGACGTGCCAGAGGACCTGCAGCCAGTGGAAGGCAGAGCTAGATGGAGGCCAGACCAACCGGTTCCAAGGCCTCTTCTTAACCACTGTACTATGCAGCCCCTGTCTGCTCCAGAGAGTTAACTTGTCCATGAGGAAAGAATTCATCAAAGCAGGAGGAAAGCTCATCTCCCCTAGTAACAGCTAAAGCTAGGATTTTTCAAAGATTTCATCACGGAGAAGGGTAAAGTGAAAGTAGATGATTACAATCGTGTATATGGAGTCAATGGCAATATAAAAATCCATTGAAAATTGTCAAAGATATTTTGCAATAAAATGAATAATGCAATTTCTTCCTTTTTTTGTTTTTTGAGATGAGTGTTCACTCTTCTTGGCCAGGCTGGAGTGCAATGTCTCGATCTCGGCTCACTGCAACCTCCACCTCCCAGGTTCAAGCAATTCTCATGCCTCAGCCTCCCTAGTAGCTGGGACTACAGGCATGCGCCACCGTGCCCAGCTAATTTTTGTATTTTTAGTAGAGACTGACTGGGTTTCACAATATAGGTCAGGGTGGTCTCAAACTCCTGACCTCAAGTGATCCACCTGCCTCGGCCTCCCGAAGTGCTGGGATTACAGGTGGGAGCCACCACCCTGGGTCTCTCTCTTTTTTTTTTTTTTGAGATAAGGCCTGGCTATGTTGACTAAGTTGGCCTCCAACCTCAGCCTGCCAAGGAGCTGGGACTACAGGTGTATGTCACTGTGCCCAGCTGCAAATAATTTTTTTCTAACATGTGGCTTGTCTTTTCATTCTCTGAACAGTGTCTTTAGAATAGCAGAAGATTTTAATTTTAAAGAAGTCCAGTTTATCATTTTTTTCTTTTACAGATTTTTTTTGGTGTTGTTTCTAAATCTTTGCCTAACCAAGGTCACAAAGATTTCTTCCTATCTTTTCTTCTTATAAGTTTTATGGTTTTACATTTAGAACTATGATCTATCTTGTTAATTTTTGTATATAGTACAAGGTAGAGCTCAAAGTTCGCTTTTTAAAAACATCTGGATATCTAGTTTTTCCAGCACTATTTGTTGAATAGACTTTCTTATCTCCATTAACTTGCCTTCATACCTTTTGATTTTTTTTTTTTTTTTTTTTTGAGATGGATTTCACTCTTTTGCCCAGGCTGGAGTGCAGTGGGATGATCTGAACTCACTGCAACCTCCGCCCTCCAGGTTCAAGTGATTTTCCTGCCTCAGCCTCCCGAGTAGCTGGGATTCCAGGCGCATGCCACCACACCTGGCTAATTTTTTTGTATTTTTAGTAGAGATGGGGTTTCACCATGTTGGCCAGGTTGGTCCCGAACTCTTGACCTCAGGTGATTCACCTGCCTCTGCCTCCCAAAGTGCTAGGATTATAGATGTGAGCCACTATGCCTGGCCACCTTTGACATCTTTATTTATTTATTATTTATTATTATTATTATTTTTAGATGGAGTCTTGCTTTATCACCCAGACTGGAGCACAGAGGCATGATCTTGGCTCACTGCAACCTCCATCTCCTGGGTTCATGCAATTCTCCTGTCCCAGCCTCCTGAGTAGCTGGGATTATAGGCATGCACCACCACGCCTGGCCAATCTATCACTGGTCCCCTGGACCCACTTTATGCACTCTAACTTGTCTTTTCTCATTCCTTTGACCCCGCTGGACTTTGTAGCCCCCACAGCCTGGTGTTGGGTCTGATCACCCCAACATTTCTGGCACCCAATGTGGGGCTATGAAGACCCCAGTGAAGGAACGCTAGAGCGTGTGGAAGCAGAGGACGCCTCATCAAAGGAAACCTGAGGACGACTGAAAAGAGCTTGGTGGGTAAGCTGGACGCTTGGAAGAACCAGGGTAACAATGGGACAAAATGAAAGTAAACATTCTGCTTATTTAAAGTTTCTTTTTTTTTTTTTTTGAGATGGAGTTTCGCTCTGTTGCCCAGGCTGGAGTGCAGTGGCGCGATCTTGGCTCACTGCAAGCTCTGCCTCCCTGGTTACGCCATTCTCCTGCCTCAGCCTCCTGAGTAGCTGGGACTACAGGCACCCGCCACCACACATGACTAATTTTTTTGTATTTTTAGTAGACAGGGTTTCGCCTTGTTAGCCAGATGGTCTCGATCTCCTGACCTCGTGATCCGCCTGCCTCAGCCTCCCAAAGTGCTGGGACTATAGGCATGAGCCACCATGCCCGGCCTATTTAAATTTTCTAAGGCATTTATTTTTAGTAGAGACAGGGTTTCACCATACTGGTCAGTCTGGCCTTGAACTCCTTACCTCAAGTGATCCAACCACCTCAGCCTCCCAAAGTGTTTGGATTACAAGTGTGAGCCACTACATCTGGCCCTTTTGATATATTTAATAAATCCGTTATCCATATATATGTGGGTCTGTTTTTGGGTTCTGTTCTTTTCCATTGATCTACTTGATTTCCTTGATGCTGTCTTGAATAACCGTAGCTGTGTAATAAGACCTGAAGGAAGGTAGTGTTAGTCCTTCAACTTTTTGCAAAAGTGTTCTTTTGCAAAGTTGTTTTAGCTATTCGTGGTCCTTTACTTTCCCACATGAATTTAGAATCAGCATGTCAATTTCTACAAAAAAAAAAAAAAAAAAAAAAGCCTGCTAGGCCAGGCGTGGTGGCTCACACCTGTAATCCCAGCACTTTGGGAAGCCAAGGCAGGTGGATCACTGGAGGCCAGGAGTTGGAGACCAGCCTGGCCAAGATGGCAAAATCCTCTTTACTAAAAATACAAAGATTAGCTGGGTGTGGTAGTGTGCCTGTAGTCCCAGCTACTTGGGAGGCTGAGGCATGAGAATTCCTTGAACTCGGGAGGTGGAGGCTGCAGTGAACCAAGATCACGTGAGTGCACTGCAGCCTGAGTGACAGAGTGAGACTCCATCTCAAAAAAAAAAAAAAGTATAATTTATTGATCTTTACTATATTCCAGGCACTGTGCTAAAAGCTTAAAATGGATCTTTTTTTTTTTTTTTTTTTTGAGACAGTGTCTCGCTCAGTCACCCAGGCTGGAGTGCAGTGGTGTGATCTTGGCTCACTGCAATCTCTGCCTCCCTGGTTCAAGCGATTTTCATGCCTCAGCCTCCCAAGTAGTTGGGATCAACAGGCGTGCACTGTTGGTAGGAGAGCTGAGGCAGGACTGGCTTATCTGTCATAATGTAACAGAGTCTAGGAAGATATCCGGGGTCCAGGGTTTAAAACCCCTTGTGGCCTTTGGAACACCAAGCTCTGTGCCAAAGGGTGCAAGGCTGCCCTGCCACACCGCAATCTAAGCCCAGGTCATAGGATCCCTTGTGGCTTGGATGGAACCCAGGGCTCAGGGCATAAAACCCCTTGTAGCCTCTGGAATGTGCACAGACTTGTTGGTTCCTTGCTTCTTACCTGTAAACATGTCCTCCATTATCTCAAGCAGCAGAGCATATACTATATGCGTCAAAGGAAATGCTAAACCGTCACAGCTAGGCTTAATGCACCACCTTTCTACCCCCACATCCTCACGCCCTCACCTGTTTGCCCTCACGTCCTCACCACCTGCTTCTTTGTTTGATCACCAATAAATAGTGTGGGCTCCCAGAGCTCAGGGCCTTCACAGCCTCCAATCTAGCGCTGGCCCCCTGGACCTACTTTATGCACTCTTAACTTGTCTTTTCTCATTCCTTTGATCCCGCTGGGTTTTGTAGCCCCCACGGCCTGATGTTGGGCCTGATCACCCCAACATTTCTGGCACCCAGCGTGGGGCTATGAAGACCCCAGTAGCTATAACGTGTGGAAGTGGAGGACGCATCATCAAAGGAAACCTGAGGACGACTGAAAGGAGCTCAGTGGGTAAGCTGGGTGCTCAGAAGAACCGGGGTAACAATGGGACAAAATGAAAGTAAACATTCTGCTTAAACCTTTTTTTTTTTTTTTTTTTTGAAACGGAGTCTTGCTCTGTTGCCCAGGCTGGAGTGCAGTGGCGTGATCTTGGCTCACTGCAACCTCCACCTCCCGGGTTCATGCCATTCTCCTGCCTCAGCCTCCCGAGTACCTGAGACTACAGGCGCCCGCCACAACGCCCAGCTAATTTTTTGTATTTTTAGTAGAGACGAGGTTTCACCTTGTTAGCCAGGATGGTCTCGATCTCCTGACCTTGTGATCCACCCGCCTCAGCCTCCCAAAGTGCTGGGATTATGGGCATGGGCCACCGTGCCTGGCCTATTTAAACTTTCTAAGGCATTTATTATGGAGAGGAGGAGTGAAAGTTAGTACTCAACATTTATTAACACTCTTTAGTACAGTAGAGCAGTTTTGCCCATGGTTCCCAGAACAAGGGACAATGGAGTTGGATGAATGGGAAAGAATTGGCAGAGATTTAAAAAAGGTGCATAAAGAAGGAGCCAAAATTCCAGTTTCTGTTTGGTCAGTGTGGGCGTTGATAAAGGTAGCTCTTGAGCCATTTCAAACAGATGGCGAGGCAGATTCAGATGAGAAAGAGGCAGATGAGTGTAAAAATTACCTTCAGATTCTGAATGTGAGGAACAGGAACCAGAGGAAATTAAAGAAAAGAAAGGGAAGCTGAAAAAGGTGTATTTTACTAGCCTGTCAGTTCCACCTGCTGAATTAAGTAAATGGCCACCTCCTTCCTCTCCCCATAATGGGCGAGAAGATGAATTAGCTGTAAAACTTACTGCTCTGGTAGCTGCAACATTAAAACCTGGAGCAATTGGTGGTGCCATACAAAATTTTATTCAGAAGGCTAGAGCTGAAGGAGACCTAGAAGCATGGCAATTTCCCATTACTATAACCCAACAAGGAGGACAACATATAGCTAATTGGGCCACTTTTCTTTTAAGTTATTGAAGGAATTTAAACAAGCCATTAGTCAATATGGGCCAAATTCTCCTTTTGTACAAACTTTACTAAAAAATGTGGCTCTTGATAATAGATTAATACCATATGACTGGGATACTTTAACAAAATCTGTTCTCACTCCGACCCAGTACTTACAGTTTAAAACTTGGTGGGCTGAGGCCGGGCGCGGTGGCTCACACCTGTAATCCCAGCACTTTGGGAGGCCGAGGTGGGCAGATCACGAGGTGAGGAGATCAAGACCATCCTGGCCAATAAGGTGAAACCCTGTCTCTACTAAAAATACAAAAATTAGCTGGGCGTGGTGGCGGGTGCCTGTAGTCCCACCTACTCGGGAGGCTGAGGCAGGAGAATGGCATGAACCAGGGAGGTGGAGTTTGCAGTGAGCCGGAGCTTGCAGTGAGCCGAGATTGTGCCACTGCACTCCAACCTGGGAGACAGAGCGATACTCCGTTAGAAAAAAAAAAAAAACAACAAAACTTGGTGGGCTGATGAAGCTCAAACTCAGGCAAGAGAAAACACACAAGCACAGCCGCCTGTGCCTGTTTCCTTTGAGCAGTTAATGGGGTTGGGCCCTAATTGAGGCTGATTAGATAGACAATCAAGCAGTAAAGAAAAATATTGCCATTGTTCAGTTATGCACTGTGTGCTTACGGGCATGGAAAAAAATAAATGTTACAGGGAAAAAATGTCCTTCTTTCATTAGACCTATGAGAGGGAAGGCTCATTTGGCTGAATATATTAAGGCTTGTGATGGCATTGGGGGTAATTTACGTAAGGCTACTCTTTTAGCTCAAGCTATGGCCGAATTAAAGGTGGGAAAAAATATGCCCCATTTCTCAGGGTCTTATTTTAATTGTGAGCAATTTGGACACACAAAAAAGGAATGTAGAAAAGGAAATCAAAAGGCAAAAACTATTACCATCAGTCAACAGAAAAGTCCCAGTGGATGCTCCCAGTGTAAGAAAGGCAATCACTGGGCAAATCAGTGTCATTCTAAATTTAGCAAAGATGGGTAACCTCTTTCAGGAAACAGGAAAAGGGGCCTGCCTTGGGCCCCTCAACAAACCAAGGCATATCCGGCACAGCCGGTGCCCTTATAAAGGTACAACAATCGTCCCCCGCCACAACAGGCAGTGCTGCTGTAGATCTTTGCAGCACAGTTCCCGTTTCCTTACCTCCTGGAGAGCCACCAAAGGTCCCCACAGGAGTTAGGGGCCTTTTACCCTCAGAAACAGTTGGTCTATTGCTTGGAAGGTCTAGTTTAAATTTAAGAGGTGTCACTGTACATACAGGAATAATTGATTCTGATTATACCAGAGAGATTCAATTAGTTATTAGTTCCTCAATTCCATGGTCTGCTTTCCCAGGAGAAAGAATTGCTCAGTTGTTGCTGTTACCTTATGCAAAACTGGGAAGCAGCACACTAAAAAGAATAAGAGGCTTTGGTAGTCCGAATCCAGCAGGAAAAACCTGTATATTGGGTTGATCAAGTGTCTGACAAAAGACCTATTTGTATAGTAAGTATTCAAGGAAAGGACTTTGAAGGGTTAGTAGATACTGGAGCTGATGTTTCTATTATTGGTTTAAACGAATGGCCCCAGCATTGGCCAAAAAAAAAAGGCATCCATTGGTATTATTGGGGTAGGAGCTGCCTCAGAAGTTTTCAAAGTTCTTTAATTTTGCCATGCCAAGGGCTGGATGGCCAAGAAGGGACAATTCAACCTATTATTATACCTATTCCTGCCAATCTACAGGGTAGAGACTTATTGCAACAATGGGGTGCTGAAATATCTATTCCTATGGACCAGTATAGTAATAACAGTAAATAAAACAAATGATGAGAAAAATGGGAAATCTCCTGGGGAAGGGACTGGGAAAAAATGAAAATGGCCAACCAGAACCTTTAGAACTAAAAGGACAAACAGATCGAACTGGATTAGGGTATCATTTTTAGGAGTGGCCATTGCTGAGCCTCCGGCTCCCATTCCTCTTGTTTGGTTAACTGCCAAACTGGTTTGGGTGGAGCAATGGCTGCTGAAGAAGGAAAAACTGGAGGCTTTAAAAGAATTGGTACAGAAACAATTGCAAAAGGGACACATAGAGTCTACTTTCTCTCCTTGGAATTCTCCTGTGTTTGTTATTAAGAAAAAATCAGGAAAATGGAGAATGTTAACAGATTTGAGGGCTGTTAATGCTGTAATTCAACGCATTGGTGCACTGCAACCAGGCTGCCTTCTCCAACAATGATCCCAAAATACTGGCCTCTCATACAGATAGATTTAAAAGATTGCTTCTTTACCATTCTTTTAGCTACCCAAGATTATGAAAAATTTGCTTTTACCGTTCCCGCTATAAATAACAAAGAACCAGTGGACAGATACCATTGGAAAGTACTGCCACAAGGCATGTTAAATAGCCCGACTATTTGTCAAACTTATATCAGAAAAGTTATTAAGCCAATTAAAGAACAATTTTACAAATGTTATATTATCCATTACATGGATAATTTTATGTGCAGCTGAAACTAGAGAGGAATTAATGCTATGCTACAAACAACTGGAAAAGGCTGTGACTGCAGCGGGATTAATCATAGCCCCTGATAAAATCCAAACTTCTACTCCCTTTCAGTATTTAGGAATGAAAGCAGAATAAAGTACTATTAAGCCTCAAAAGGTTCAAATTAGAAGAGATGATTTAAAAACTCTAAATGGCCTTCCTGCCTGCCTGCCTTCCTTCCTTCCTTTTGACGGTCTCCCTCTGTTGCCGAGGCTGGACTGTACTGCCGTGATCTCGGCTCGCTGCAACCTCCCTGCCTCGGGCTCCCGTGATTCTCCTGCCTTGGCCTGCCCAGTGCCTGCAGGCACGCGCCGCCACGCCTGACTGGTTTTTGTATTTTTGGTGGAGAAGGGGTTTCACCGTGTTGGCCGGGCTGGTCTCCAGCTCCTGACCTCGAGTGATGTGCCTGCCTCGGCTTCCCGAGGTGCTGAGATTGCAGACGGAGTCTCGCTCACTCAATGCTCAATGTTGCCCAGGCTGGAGTGCAGTGGCGTGATCTTGGCTTGCTACAACCTCCACCTCCCAGCTGCCTGCCTTGGCCTCCTGAAGTGCTAAGATTACAGCCTCTGCCCGACCACCACCCGGTCTAGGAAGCGCCTCTGCCTGGCCGCCCATCATCTGGGATGTGAGGAGCCCCTCTGCCTGGCCACCCCGTCTGGGAGGTGAGGAGTACCTCTGCCCGGCCACCCTGCCTGGGAGGTGAGGAGTGCCTCTGCCCAGCCGCCCATTGTCTGGGATGTGAGGAGTGCCTCTGCCCCGCTGCCCCATCTGGGAAGTGAGGAGCGCCTCTGCCCGGCCACCGTGTCTGGGATGTGAGGAGCGCCTCTGCCTGGCCGCCACCCCATCTGGGAAGTGAGGAGTGCCCCTGCCTGGCTGCTGTGCAATCTTCCAAGTGTGAAGTGACAGCCTTTCTGCAGGTGTAGCCAACAGCTCCGAAGAGACAGCGACCATCGAGATCGGGCCATGATGACGATGGCGGTTTTGTCGAAAAGAAAAGGGGGAAATGTGGGTAAAAGAAAGAGAGATCAGATTGTTACTGTGTCTGTGTAGAAAGTAGACATAGGAGACTCCGTTTTGTTCTGTACTAGGAGAAATTCTTCTGCCTTGGGATGCTGTTGATCTATGGCCTTTCCCCCAGCCCTGTGCTCTCTGAAACATGTGCTGTGTCAACTCAGGGTTAAATGGATTAAGGGTGGTGCAAGATGTGCTTTGTTAAACAGATGCTTGAAGGCAGCATGCTCTTTAAGAGTCATCACCACTCCCTAATCTCAAGTACCTAGGGACACAAACACTGTGGAAGCCCACAGGGACCTCTGTCTAGGAAAACCAGAGACCTTTGTTCACGTGTTTATCTGCTGACCTTCTCTCCACTATTATCCTATGACCCTGCCACATCCCCCTCTCCGAGAAACACCCAAGAATGATCAATAAATACTAAAAAAAAAAAAGTATGATGTTTGCAGTCATAGTATTGAAGAGTTGTAATCATGAATAGATAGATAGCGAGTGTGACCAGATTTCTCTGTATTTATTGAGGTAATCATGAGATTTTCTTCCTTATTCTGTTATTGTTGTTCATTATCAATGATGGTCACATATTAAACTAATCTTCTATTCCTCAGGAAAAAAAAACTCTAAATGATTTTCAAAAATTGTTAGGAGACATTAATTGGATTCATCCCACTTTAGGCATTCCTACTTATCCTATGTCTTACCTCTTTTCTACCTTACGATGTAATTCTAACTTAAACAGTAAATGCTTCCTGTCCAAAGAGGCATTAGAGAGACTTCAATTAATTGAAGAAAAAAATTCAACAGGCACAAGTGACTCGAATTGACCCTATGCAGCCATTAGTTTTTAGTTTTTCCTACTAAACATTCACTTACAGGAGTTACTGTTCAACAGAATTATCTGGTTGAGTGGCTTTTTCTACCTCACAATACAACTAAACGCTCACTCTATACTTAGATAAAATTGCTGTACTAGTAGGACAAGCAAGGCTGCACACAACAAAGTTAATGGGATATGATCCAAATCAAATTATAGTTCCATTAAACAAGCAACAAATTCAGTAAGCTTGTATTAATTCCCAGGAATGGCAAGTAATTTGACAGGTTTTATTGGCATTCTTGATAATCATTATCCTAAATCCAAAATATTCCAACTTCTTAAATTAACATCATGGATATTGCCTTCCATTAGTCAAAAAGCTCCTATTGAAGGGGGTCATCACTGTTTTTACTGATGGATCTAATAATGGAAAAGTCTCATTTGCAGGACCTCAACAGCAAGTTTTTCAAACTGACTTTGCTTCTGCTCAAAGGGCTGAACTTATGGCTATAATTATAGTACTAAAAACTTTTAAACAGCCAGTAAACATTGTTTCTGATTCAGCCCATGTAGTCAAGCCACACAAAATATTGAATGTGCCTTATTCAAAATGTGACTAATGACCAACTTAATCTTTTATTTCATTCTTTACAGCAAGCAGTACAACAAAGGCATTCCCCTTTTTATATTACTCATATAAAAGCACCTACTAACCTCCCTGGCCCTTTAACTAATCAAAGGGCGGATAATTACATGGGGAAGAGGATTTGCTTGTGTCTCTCCAGGTGACAATCATGTGCCTGTATGCGTGCCCACCAAACATCTGAAGATCTATCATGAACTACAGCAGGAAGAGAGGACTCTGGGAAGAGCCAAAACTCCCGATATGAGTGATGGCACAAATAAACCTCTCAGAGATGAAGGAGAAAACCAAGAATAGTCGTCAGGCAAATTCTCCAACATAGGGACAAATCAAGAAGTTGGCGCAGATGGCAAAGGACAACTTGAAAACACAGAACAAACTAAAAACAACTAGTAACCTGATGGTGGCCAGACTGGCGGTACTCACCATGGCAGCAAGCCTCCCTACTATAGGAGCAACTCAGAATTTCACTTATTGGGCATATGTCCCATTTCTTCCTTTAATTAGGTCTGTGAGTTGGATGGACCCTGTTATTGAGGTGTACACCAACAACAGTACCTGGATGTCTGAGCCCACAGATAACCAAGGGCCAATGCATCCTAATGAGGAAGGGATAAAAATAAATATATCCATAGAATATAAATATCCCCAATATGCCTGGGACCTGCTGTTGGAGGTTTACAGATTGACACACAGGCCTGGTTGGCAGTATTCCCCGAAAAAATAAATCACGGGCTGTTTTGCATATGATTTCAGGGCACAGTTTAAAATATAATCATTCCCATCCTAAAACCCTGAGGTTCCATCCGAATAAGTTCAAATATAAACAAAATAGAGTTTAGTTTAAAGGTGGGGATGCTTGAACTTGGGAAAAAATTGTATAGCAAGTTAAGGCTGAGGCGCTATAAAATAATTCCTGTGGAATCATCATTAATTAGTCCCCTAAGGGGATCTTTAAAGAAAATTGCACCAGAAGGCCTTCTTGTAGAACAAATGTAATAAACCGATAGAACCACTGGCAATTAAATAATACACAATATATTCGGACAAAAGCTGAGGTCCCTATCATATGGAGTCCTACTGGCATTGTCGCCCCTAGTCCAAAAATGGTATCTCCTGCCATAGGACAGGAACATTCTAAATTATGGAAATTAGCTATGGCTCAAAGTTCAATCCAAATTTGGGAGGGTAAATATAACAAGTATAAAGGGGAAGGAGGTAAAAATAAATATGCTCTTTCTTTTCTTTCCAACAGGACTTTTTGGATTCAAAGTTGTGTCCGGCCACCTTTTCTGCTAGCAATAGGAAATGTTACTCTTGATATAAATACATACTTTATTTCATGCCCCGAATGTCATTTGTTTACCTGTATTAGTTCAACTTTTAATAAAAATCAGACTGTCCTAATAATTAAAGCCAGGGAAGGAGTCTGGATATCTATGTCTTTAGACCGTGGGCTGCATCTCCATCCATTCATATAGTAAATGAAATCCTTAAAAAACTTTTATCCCGTTCAGAAAGATTTATAGTTGCTCTCATAGTTGCTATAATTGGCCTCATTGCTGTTACTGCTACTACTGCAATAGCTGTACATGAATGGCTCTACATTCATCTGTACAAACTGTTAAATTTGTCAATAAGTGGCAAAAGAATTCCACAAAATTATGGAACTTCCAACTCAAATAAATCAAAAAAACAAATTAATGATCTCCATCAGAAAGTGATTTGAATGGGAGAGCGTTATTGTAAGTTTAAAAAGTAAAATTCAAATGCATTGTGATTGAAATACCTCTGATTTTTACATTACTCTTCATCTGTATAATGAAACAGAGCATGAGTGGGAAAAAGTTGAGACATTTAAAAGGTCATACTGGAGCCGGGCGCAGTGGCTCACGCCTGTAATCCCAGCACTTTGGGAGGCCGAGGTGGGTGAATCACGAGGTCAGGAGATCGAGACCATCCTGGCTAACACAGTGAAACCCTGTCTCTACTGAAAATACAAAAAATTAGCCAGGTGTGGTGGCAGGCGCCTGTAGTCCCAGCTACTCGGAAGGCTGAGGCAGGAGAATGGCGTGAACCTGGGAGGCGGAGTTTGCAGTGAGCCGAGATCGTGCCACTGCACTCCAGCCTGGGCGACAGAGCAAGACTCCGCCTCAAAAAACAAACAAACAAACAAAAAGGTCATACTGGAAATTTATCTTTGGATATTGCAAAACTGAAGGAACAAGTATTTCAAGCCTCTCAGGCACATCTGACACTAATGCCAGGAAGTGAAGTGCTTGAAGGAGCTGCAGATGGATTAGCAGCTATTAACCTGCTAAAATCGATCAAGACACTTGGAGGCTCTGTGATTTCAATAATGATTGTGCTTTTAATCTGTGTTGTTTGTCTTTATACAGCCTGCAGATGCGGAAGCCGCCTCTGGAGAGAAAGCCACCGCCAAGAACAAGCAATGATAACTGTGGCGGTTTTGCAAACAAGGAAAGGGACACATGTTGGTAGAAGAGCTGAGGCAGGACTGGCTTGTCTGTCATAATGTAAGTCTTGAAAGATGTCCGGGGTCCAGGTTCTAAAACCCCTCATGGCCTTTGGAACACCAAGCTCTGTGCCAAAGGGTGGAAGGCTGCCCTGCCACACCACAATCTAAGCCCAGGGCATAGAACCCCTTGTGGCTTGGAGGGAACCCAGGGCTCAGGGCATAAGACCCCTCGTAGCCTCTGGAATGTGCAGACTTGTTTCCTTGCTTACTTGTAAGCATGTCCTCCATTAACTCAAGCAGCAGAGCATATTCTATATGCATCAAAGGAAATGCTAAACCATCACAGCTACGCTTATGTACCACTACCTTTCTACCCCACATCCTCACGCCCTCACCTGTTTACCCTCATGTCCTCACCACCTGCTTCTTTGTTTGATCACCAATAGTGTGGGCTCCCAGAGCTTGGGGCCTTCACAGCCTCCAATCTAGCACTGGCCCTCTGGATTCACTTTATGCACTTTCTTTTTTTCTTTTTGAGACCCAGTCTCACTCTGTCACCCAGGCTGGAGTGCAGTGGCGTGATCTCTGCTCACTGCAAGCTCTGCCTCCCAGGTTCACACCATTCTCCTGCCTCAGCCTCCCAAGTAGCAGGGACTACAGGTGCCCGCCACCACACCTGGCTAATTTTTTTCGTATTTTTAGTAGAGAGGGGGTTTCACAGTGTTAGGATGGTCTCGATCTCCTGACCTTGTGATCCGCCCGCCTCGGCCTCCCAAAGTGCTGGGATTACAGGCGTGAGCCACCGTGCCTGGCCCACTTTATGCACTCTTGTCTTTTCTCATTCTTTTGACCCTGCTGGACTTTGTAGCCCCCATGGCCTGGTGTTGGGCCTGATCATCCCAACAGTGTGCCACTATGTCCAGCTCATTTTTGTATTTGTAGCAGAGGTGGGGTTCCACCTTGTTGGCCAGGCTGGTTTCAAACTCCTGGCCTCAAATGAACTGCCCACCTCAGCCTCCCAAATTGCTGGGATTACAGGCATGAGCCACTGTGCCCAGCCTTGGATCATGATGTTTAATCTTAACAGTCTTACAAGGAAAGTACTATTGTTGGCCCCATTTCCAGAGATGAAAATGAAGGCTTAGAAAAGTATCTAGTCTAAGACCAGAGTTAGGAAATAGTGGAGCCAGGATTTAAAGCCAAGCAGTCTGACTTGGAATGTCTGTTCTTAACCACTCTGTTACAAGCTACCAGGACTCAAAGAACCCAAATGCCAGTCTCTCCTTTTCAGGTCATCTCGATAGTGTTAAATAAGGGGGAAAAAGGTCAAACCTCTCCCCTCCCCTGACGGTGATCCCATTAATTCTGGGGGGGAAAAAAAAACAAAAAGCCAAAATAATCCTATACTATTTGATGTTACTTTTCTAATTCAAGAAAACAAACTTGCTATTAACATATAGTGCAGAGAAAGTCATATAATATAAAGTACTGTGAAACAAAAAATTTGCTTTCAGCATTACTAGGCTCATTTTGGACTAAACGAATATAGTATATCCCAGCTCAGAAATCAACAATTTCTGAAAAGTTAAAAACTTCAGTCCCTCTCCCTCTCCCTCTCTCTCCTTCGGTCTCCCTCTCCCTCTCCCTCCTTCAGTCTCCCTCTCCCTCTCCCTCCTTCGGTCTCCCTCTCCCTCTCCCTCTCCCTCCTTCGGTCTCCCTCTCCTTCTTTTTTTGGTCTCCCTCTGTTGCCGAAGCTGGACTGTACTGCCGTGATCTCGGCTCGCTGCAACCTCCCTGCCTCGGGCTCCTGTGATTCTCCTGCCTCAGCCTGCCGAGTGCCTGGGATTGCAGGCGCGTGCCGCCACACCTGACTGGTTTTTGTGTTTTTGGTGGAGATGGGGTTTCGCCCTGTCGACTGGGCTGGTCTCCAGCTCCTGGCCTCGAGTGATCTGCCCGCCTCGGCCTCCCCAGGTGCTGGGATTGCAGACGGAGTCTCGCTCACTCAGTGCTCAATGTTGCCCAGGCTGGAGTGCAGTGGCGTGATCTCGGCTTGCTACAACCTCCACTTCCCAACCGCCTGCCTTGGCCTCCTAAAGTGCTAAGATTACAGCCTCTGCCCTGCCGCCACCCGGTCTAGGAAGTGAGGAGCATCTCTGCCCGGCCGCCCATCATCTGGGATGTGAGGAGCGCCTCTGCCCGGCTGCCCCGTCTGGGAAGTGAGGAGCGCCTCTGCCCGGCCACCCCATCTGGAAAGTGAGGAGCACCTCTGCCCGGCCGCCCCGTCTGGGAAGTGAGGAGAGCCTCTGCCTGGCCGCCCCGTCTGGGAGGTGAGGAGCGCCTCTGCCCGGCCGCCACCCCGTCTGGGAGGAAGTGAGGAGCACGTCTGCCTGGCCGCCCCGTCTGGGAAGTGAGGAGCGCCTCTACCCGGCCGCCCCATCTGGGAGGTGAGGAGCGCCTCTGCCCGGCCGCCACCCTGTCTGGGAAGCGAGGAGCGCCTCTGCCTGGTCGCCCCGTCTGGAAAGTGAGGAGCACCTCTGCCCAGCTGCCACGTCTGGGAAGTGAGGAGCACCTCTGCCTGGCCGCCCCGTCTGGGAGATGAGGAGTGCCTCTGCCCGTTCACCCAACATCTGGGAAGTGAGGAGCGCCTCTGCCCGGCCGCCCCGTGTGGGAGGTGAGGAGTGCCTCTGCCCAGCCGCCACCCCGTCTGGGAGGAAGTGAGGAGCGCCTCTGCCCGGCCGCCCCATCTGGGAGGTGAGGAGTGCCTCTGCCCGCCCGCCACCCTGTCTGGGAGGTCAGGAGCACCTCTGCCTGGCCGCCACCCCGTCTGGGAAGCGAGGAGCGCCTCTGCCTGGCCGCCCCGTCTGGGAGGTGAGGAGCGCCTCTGCCCGGCCGCCCATTGTCTGGGAGGTGAGGAGCTCCTCTGCCTGGCCGCCCCGTCTAGGAAGTGAGGAGCGCCTCTGCCCGGCCGCCACCCCGTCTGGGAGGAAATGAGGAGCGCCTCTGCCCGGCCGCCCCGTCTGGGAAGTGAGGAGCGCCTCTGCCTGGCCGCCACCCCGTCTGGGAAGCGAGGAGCGCCTCTGCCCAGCCGCCCCGTCTGGGAAGTGAGGAGCGCCTCTGCCCGGCCGCCCTGTCTGGGAGGTGAGGAGCGCCTCTGCCTGGCTGCCACCCCGTCTGGGAGGAAGTGAGGAGCACCTCTGCCCAGCCGCCCCGTCTGGGAGGAAGTGAGGAGCGCCTCTACCCGGCCGCCCCGTCTGGGAGGTGAGGAGCGCCTCTGCCCGGCCGCCCCGTCTGGAAGGCGAGGAGCGCCTCTGCCCGGCCGCCCGTCTGGGAGGCGAGGAGCGCCTCTGCCCGGCCGCCCCGTCTGGGAGGCGAGGAGCGCCTCTGCCCGGCCGCCCCGTCTGGGAGGTGAGGAGCGCCTCTGCCCGGCCGCCCCGTCTGGGAGGTGAGGAGCGCCTCTGCCCGGCCACCCTGTCTGGGAGATGTACCCAACAGCTCCAAAGAGACAGTGACCATCGGGAGTGGCCCATGAGGACGATGGCGGTTTTGTTAAAGAGAAGAGGGGGAAGTGTGGGGAAAGGAAGGAGAGATCAGATTGTTGCTGTGTCTGTGTAGAAAGAGGTGGGCATAGGAGACTCCATTTTGTTCTGTACTAGGAGAAATTCTGCCTTGGGATGCTGTTGATCTATGGCCTTTCCCCCAGCCCCGTGCTCTCTGAAACATGTGCTGTGTCAACTCAGGGTTAAATGGATTAAGGGCGGTGCAAGATGTGCCTTGTTAAACAGATGCTTGAAAGCAGCATGCTCGTTAAGAGTCATCACCACTCCCTAATCTCAAGTACCCAGGGACACAAACACTGCAGAAGGCCGCAGGGACCTCTGCCTAGGAAAACCAGAGACCTTTGTTCATGTGTTTATCTCCTGACCTTCTCTCCACTATTATCCTCTGACCCTGCCATATCCCCCTCTCCGAGAAACACCCAAGAATGATCAATAAATACTTCATAAAAATAAATAAATAAAACTTCAACACAAACAATATATATTTTATCTAATATTTTATTTACTGATCTCTCTGAAACATGCCAAAATTCATATAGCTAAGGGAACTTACCATGCTAAAATGTTGTTCAACATGACAAATTTATACAAAACATATTTCAATGTAGTGCCTTCATTTCATTCTTGAGGAATCAACATTACATTTAGGTGGTGAAATTTAGGATACAAATATAATTATCAAATATCATACTTCTAGTTTGCTGGAAAACATTAACAGTTGTGACAGTCACACCTAACACCTTGGTTAAAGAGAAAATGGGCAGGGGTGTCACAGAAGTATGCAAGGATTTGACAGTTCAACTAATCCATAGCCCTTCTGAGAAACTACAGATGGAAAATATGTAGTAAATATTTCTGTAATATGGTGGTTTCAGTACATCATAGTACAGTGATCATCATTCCATTCATGCACTCAAATAACTGCTGCTTCTGATCACTGAAAACTAGATTCAAAGTCATTGCTCAACAAGCCGATACTACAAATCCCTTATATTAAAAGGTAGTTTAAATGTGGAAATAAGGCAAAGCATACTTGTTAGTCACCATTACTTTTAGATATAATTGAGACTACACTGCTATACATAATTAGGTGCACAGTATGTATAACAATGCATACTATGGTGTGGAGTTAATTCCAATTACCATATTTTATATTTATTGGTCACAACAGCATACATTTTATGCTCCAAAAGAAATACATCGATCCGACAAAATGGTTACATTTAATGTTCTTTTAAAGAAAGATGAACTAAATTTAAGAAGAATTGGTTTTTCCTAATATCTCATTTTCAAATTACTGATACAAATTTTCCAGAAAAACAATTACATGTTTTACTTAACATCAAATAATCTCCCGTTTCCAAGACAGATGCATTTCTTGTTCAATTTCCAAAAGTAAATAAAGGCTTTCTAACTGAAAACATTTGCATCCCTAGCTCTCTAAAGTAAACATTAAAAAGAAAATTACAAAAAATGACCTCTAAGCTTCTGAATAGTCCACTTAGTTACGTAAAGTACTTTCTGTCCCAACACTTTCTCTAATTCAAAAGATATTTACTTCCTAAGTACACGACAAAGTCTTCATTTCAAACCATTCACTCAGTTTCCATGGTAACATTGCGGGCTTCCTTGGCTACCATAAGTCGCATTAGTTGACTGTGGAATTTCTCAATCTTCTTTACATCTTGAGCTTGGTCTGTTTTATACACCAAACACTGTCAGAAATTTTAGAAGTACACATTAACTATATAAAACTAGATATTGACAATGTAGAAAACATACAATTGGGTAAAATTTTGAGAGTTTTTCCTACCACTGTTTTGCTCTATTCTCCTTGGAGGGTCATACTAGGGAAATTGCACTCAAGTTTCCAAGCCTCCAGCAATTCCATGTCTTAAAGTACAGTAATTTAAATGCCACTGCTGTGGACAAAAAACTGAATGAAGTCTATTAGAAGCTTCTGAAAAATGTTAAATGTTAAATCCTGCTATGGTCTGATGAGAAGAACTCAAGGCTTAGAATTAGATATTTTCTCCCTTAGAATTAGGTATTAGATTATCTCCCTACATATTTTCTCCCAGCCATAAGTAACTGAGTTATGCTGGAAAAAAAAAAAAACACCAGAAATCTTAAGATCTCTTTTTCTACTGATGAAATTGGGGGTTTGATAATAATTTTTAGAAAAAAATCTAGAATTCTCTGTGTATAGCTGGTCAACACATAAACCAGGTAAATCTTGATTTTCTTGGCCAGGCGTGGTGGCTTACGCCTGTAATCCCAGCACTTTGGGAGGCCGAGGCAGGCGGAACACCAGGTCAGCACTTCGAGACCAGCCTGGCCAACATGGTAAAACCCCGTCTCTACTAAAAATACAAAAATTAGCTGGGCATGGCGCCTGTACTCCCAGCTACTTAGGAGGCTGAGGCAGGAGAATCGCTTGAACCCAGGAATCAGGGCTGCAGTGAGCCAAGATCATGCCACTGCACTCCAGCCTGGGCGACAGAGTGAGATTCTGTCTCAAAAAAAAAAAAAAAAAAAAAAAAAAAAAAAAAAAATCTTGATTTGCTGAAGATATGTATTTTTGAGACAGTGTCTCACTCTGTGGCCCAGGTTGGGGGTGTAGTGGCGCAATCTCAGCTCACTGCAACCTGTGTCCTGGGCTCAAGCGATCCTCAGCTTCCTGAGTAGCTGGGACTACAGGCACACACAACCACACCCAGCTAACTTTCCTATTTTTAGTAGAGACGGGGTTTCTCCATGTTGCCCAGGCTTGAAGATATTACTTTTAAATCAAACCAAATTCTTCCTTGTTAGCAGTTAAATTCTTCACCAGATACTTAAGATCTGTTTATGGTTGGTCATAAAGCCATTTGTTGTAGAATCTTCAAAAACAGCGACTTTAAGCTGGCAGCCCTTTCCTCATTTTGTAATATAGGTCCACTTTTCTTCGGCCCATCTTAAAGGTTCACATGAGTTTTAAACAACAGGAATTAATGATCCTATAATAAAAGTCAACAACTTAAATAACTTGAAGTTCAACCTCATCATGCCCAACTGATCTGAATTCATTCAGCCTTTTAAGCAACTCACTTAAAAAATTTTTTATCCACGCATTGTACAAATTTGTGCGGCAATCTTGTAAAAAGGCCGTATTAATCTTCATCATTAAAATTTTAGCGTATGTCCTATGAGAGAATGTACATACCTTCTCACTGAAGTTTCTGACAGAAAAAGATTTTAGGTCCATAGAAGACAGTATTATAAATCAATTATGGTATTAGAAAAATGATGCATACATGGGATTATAAAAAAGTCGAAGTTAACATGGATCCTTAATTATATTCAATCATTAACAGGGCAAAAAGAGCCATCAATTGGCGATAAGGCCTTTTGTATTAAAATTCGTTCTGCATTTATTCCCCTATTTTATTTTTTATTTTTTGAGACCGAGTCTAGTTCTGTTGCCCAGGCTAGAGTGCAGTGGCACAATCTTGGCTCACTGCAACCTCCGCCTCCCATGTTCAAGTGATTCTCCTGCCTCAGCCTCCCAAGTAGCTGAGATTATAGGCACCCACCACCACGCTCAGCTAATTTTTGTATTTTTAGTAGAGACGGGGTTTCACTGTGTTGGTCAGGCTGGTCTCGAACTCCTGACCTCATGACCCGCCCACCTCAGCCTCCCAAAGTACTGGGATTACAAGCATGAGCCACCGCGCCCGGCCTATTCCCCTATTTTAAAGACAGGACATAGGGGTTTTTCTTCAGCAAGTATACCTAACCACTCTGTGACAATCACAATTAAACTTTTTCTGTGTGGAATGTCAAGATTTAAGAAGTACTCAGTGGTTCACACCCATAATCCCAGTGGTTTGGGAGGCTAAGGCAGAAAGATGGCTTGAGTCCAGGAGTTCCAGATCAGCCTGGGCAATATAATGAGACCCTATCTTGACAAAAATATTTAAAAATTAGCTGAGTGTGGTGGTGCACACCTGTAGTCTCTGCTATTCAGGAGGCTGAAGCGAGAGGACCGCTTGAGCCCAGGAGGTCGAGGATGCAGTGAGCTATGATCATGCCACTGCACTGCAGCCTGAGCAATAGAGCAAGACACTGTCTCTAAAAAAAAAAAAAAGCAATCAACCAAACAACCAACAAACAAAAGAATACATGTACTCAATCTACCAAGGGTAAGCACTAATGTTAGATACTTTCATATATTTTTTTACTATCACTATGATACTTTACAGATGAGGAAATTGAGACCAGAAGGCTAAACTTTTGGCCTAAACTTTTCCAAGGCCAAAATGCTAGTAAATGACTAAGCTAGGATTCACATCTCTTCAATCTATGTCTAGTATATTACATCTCGATTCACTCTTCCTTTTTCACATGTTCAGCTACTCACTACATTCAATTGGTTCTTAGAAGACATGGTAATCACTAAAAGGTCTAACTTCATGCAATCTCATAATGGAACCCTGAACACAAATACAATATACGACCAAAGACAAAAAGTGATTTTTAAAATCACTCTATAAAATTTTTAAAAGAACTAATCTATTTTAAAAATGTTTACTGAGTGCTCTCTGGGTCAAGATATCATAGTAGGCAATGGAAATAAAACACATAAGAATATTACTGATCTACCTCTATTGTCTTGAAGGGCAGTCTATTAAAAAGACAAATGTGATAAAAGAATTGTAATACAGCACAAAAAGCCAAAATGAAAAGCAAGAGATGAAGTAATCCTCAAGTTGGGTTTTGAAAGATAAGCAGCAGTCTGGCCACATTAGGGGTGGAGGTGGGATTCAATATTGCAAAGGAGGAAACAATGTTCAAAAGCACTGAGGCCTAACACATCACAGCACATTAAAGGAGCTCTTACATAATACAGAAATGACAGAGATTAGAGGGGATGCAAGGGTGGAGTTTAAAGGTTTCTAAGTAAGGGAGTAACAATCAAATTAGCCTTTCAGAAATCACTCTGGGGCTGGGCGTGGTGGATCACACCTGTAATCCCAGCACTTTGGGAGGCCGAGGTGGGTGGATCGCTTGAGGTCAGGAGTTCAACACCAGCCTGGGCGACATGGTGAAATCTCATCTCTACTAAAAATACAAAAATTAGCTGGGTGTGGTGGTGCCCACCTGTAATCCCACCTACTTGGGAGGCTGAGGCAGGAGTATTGCTTGAACCCGGAAAGCAGAGGTTGCAGTGAGCCAAGAATGAACCATTGCACTCCAGTCTGGGTAATAGAGCCAGACTCCTTTAAAAAAAAAAAAAAAAAAAAAATCCAGGCACAGTGGCTCACGCCTGTAATCCCAACACTTTGGGAGGCCAAGGCGGGCAGATCACGAGGTCAGGAGTTCGAGACCATCCTGGCTAACAGGGTGAAACCCCGTCTCTACTAAAAATACACAAAATTAGCCGGGCAGGGTGGTGGGCGCCTGTAGTCCCAGCTACTCAGGAGGCTGAGGCAGGAGAATGGCGTGAACCCAGGAGGCAGTTTGCAGTGAGCCGAGATTGCGCCACTGCACTCCAGCCTGGGCGACGGAGTGAGACTCCATCAAACAAACAAACAAACAAATAAAAAGAAAAGGCCAGGCGCAGTGGCTCACCCCTGTAATCCCAGCACTTTGGGAGGCCAAGGTGGGCAGATCATGAGGTCAAGAGATGGAGACCATCCTGGTCAACATGGTGAAAGCCCGTCTCTACTAAAAAAAAAAAAAAAAAAAAAAATTAGTTGGGCGTGGTGGTGCGTGGCTGTAGTCCCAGCTACTCAGGAGGCTGAGGCAGGAGAATCACTTGAACCCAGCAGGTGGAGGCTGCAATGAGCAGAGACTGCCCACTGCACTCCAGCCTCGCAACAGAGCGAGACTCCGTCTAAACAGAAATCACTCTGGGCTGGGCACTGTGGCCCATGTGTGTAATCCCAGCAACATGGGAGGATTGCTTGAAGCCAGGAGTTCAAGACCAACCTGGGCAACATAGTGATATCCTGTCTCTAAAAAAAATTTTTTAATTAAAAAAAACCCCCAGATTTCTGACCACGTGGAAAATAATGCAACTAAAGGTAGGAAGGTAGGAACAGAAGAAGGAGCTAGTTTTTTTGTGTTTTTTTGAGATGGAGTCTTGCTGTGTCACCCAGGCTGGAGTGCAGTGGCACGATCTCTGCACACTGCAAGCTCCACCTCCCAGGTTCACGCAATTCTCCTGCCTCAGCCTCCTGAGTAGCTGGGACTACAGGTGCCCGCCACCACGCCTGGCTAATTTTTTTGTATTTTTAGTAGAGATGGGGTTTCACTGTGTTAGCCAGGATGGTCTCGATCTCCTGATCTTGTGATCTGCCCGCTTGACCTTCCAAAGTGCTGGGATTACAGGTGTAAGGAGGAGCTAGTTTAAGAACAGATGATAGGCCGGGCGGGGTGGCTCACGTCTGCAATCCCAGCGTTTTGGGAGGCCGAGACGGGTCAGGAGATCGAGATCATTCTGGCCAACATGGTGAAACCCTGTCTTCTACTAAAAATACAAAAAAAATTTAACCGGGCGTGGTGGCGGGTGCCTGTAGTCCCAGCTACTCAGGAGGCTGAGGCAGGAGAATGGCATGAACCCGGGAGGCAGAGCTCGCAGTGAGCCAAGATCACACCACTGCACTCCAGCCTGGGCGACAGAGCAAGACTCCATCTCAAAAAAAAAAAAAAAAAAAAAAAAAGAACAGATGATAAACTCCACTGTAGACAAGTGAATTTTGAGGGTATGTGAGATACAGATGCTAGTCAGAAAGTCAGAAGAATATGAACTAAACACACATTTGCAAGTAGACATAGGCAGATGCAGTATTAGACTCAACTAAATGAACTGCTCCAGAAGCTGTATGAAAAGACAATCAAGGACAGAATCCTAGAGAAGCACATATATATGGGGCACATAAAAAAAAAAAAACAATCAGCAAAGAAGAATGAAAGAACAGAAACACAGAATAGTAAGGCCAAGATAAAACAGAACCACAAGTGCCAAAATAATTATTTCTATGAAAAGAGTGGGCTTCTGTATCAAAAGCAGCAAGAAGGTCAAATAAGATATGAATAATAAGACCACTGGGTTTGAAAATAAAGGAGCTACTGATGTGCTCTCACAAAGAGCAGTTTCATTGGAGTACCATATGCAGAAAACAAATGGCAGAGGGTTAAGGAATGAATGTGATATGAGGAAGTAACAAGAGTGAGCGTATCAAAGACAGGAAATACAATAAAGCCTGTAACTTGTGTTCAAACACTGTCATTTAAAGGAAACTTTTACTCCCTTACATCCAATTTGGTCTCTACATTCCTGTTGCTTAAGGTCTGAAGACAGCACTTATTAAAGACACTTGACATAATGCATTAAGAAAGCAGGTTAAATTATTTCCTGAGGGTCTACAAAAGTAGCTGCTAGAATGAGGTTCTTCATCTTTGAATGAAATGCAAAATAAGCATCCTAATGGGTAATCTCCATAAACTCTAAGTAAATAATTTCAAACAAATAATTAACTCAAACAAATCTGAAAGTATGTAACAAATAAAAATGTATACTTACAACTAAATCATCTGTTACTTTAACACACAAGTTCCCATCAGAATGCCTATATTTGAGAACCACACGTGCCTGAAACAAAAATACATATTTAGAAACAGTGAAGACAGATGACATTTCTTACAAATAATTTAGTCTTCAGGTAGGCTGAAAAGGATCCTTTTAGAATAAATACTCCCAAACATCTAAAGGCATTTTTACTATAAACTAAACTGAAATGAGGTTAAAAAAAAATCAGCTATTTTAGTTCATTCCTTTGCTACCATTTATTTAAGACTTTAAAAAAGTTGGATATTTTATTTGCAGCCAGTTTGAAAAGATAGGTACTGAACATTCTCAAAACACATCCACATTCAGGGAATGTCTGTGAGACTTATAAGGTGGCATTTCTTGCCAGTAAGAATATACACCAACAGACCTAGCCACAGAGGAATGACAGGAAAAGGAGGAAAAACATTTAGCAGAAATGGCTAGTTAAAAAGTCCAAATCCATTCATTAGCAAACAGTGCTGCAGGTCAGTGCAATTCACTTTCCATTTTTCCACAGATCTTAGCAAGCGGATTCAGACTAAAATATTCAGCAAAATCAGGTCTTTATCATGAAGGTAGAACATAACGCATTATTACATAAAAGCAGAATTCTGCCTTGAAGTCCCCACCACCAACTTTTCCAAAAACAAGAATAACTCCTATACAGAAGTTTCATGTTACACAATACTTTATGTTCAATATTCTACAGATTGCCAAGGCATTTAGATATTAGCATATTCCTATAAGATATCTCCCAAGAACACTTCCATGAACATTATTTTTTTTCAGTGATGGATTCAAGCACAGTGTATCGCAGTTTTTCCCTAACCAGTATCAGTAACTCGTTTAGCTAGCTGTTTTAAAAACTGCTAAGTATTGGCCAGGCGCGGTGGCTCACGCCTGTAATCTCAGCACTTTGGGAGGCCAAGGCGGGTGGATCATAAAGTCAGGAGATTGAGACCATCCTGGCTAACACGGTGAAACTCCGTCTCTACTAAAAAATACAAAAAATTAGCCGGGCGTGGTGGCGAGTGCCTGCAGTCCCAGCTAATCGGGAGGCTGAGGCAAGAGAATGGTGTGAACTCGGGAGGTGGAGCTTGCAGTGAACCAAGATCGCACCATTGCACTCCAGCCTGGGGACAGAGCGAGACTCCATCTCAAAAAAACAAAAATAAAATAAAATAAAAACTGCTAATTATCTACAAGCCAGAACAGAAACATAATTTTAAAATGGTTACAATCTAGCACCAGAGGCCTCAAGACAATTCTGGAAACCAAATAAAATGGGCTAATGGAACTGCAACCTACAGCTTTCCCCATTATGGTCTTTGCATTCCTGAGATTGAAAAAAAAAGTTACATCACTATATGCAATTTGTCTGAGTGGAGGAGGAAAGGGAACTCATCAAGCATTTAAGCAGGTATAGATAGTAGTAACTAGGTTAATTATCTTTAGAATACCTGATTCTACTTATTGATCTAGTAAATTCAGTTTTACATATTTTAAAAATTCAGTTCTCTAGAAACGAAACACTTAAAAATATACTAAGCATGATAACTGTGTGAAGTTTTAACTCTCAGTTAAAGGAACACTCACTGGTTTCATTTAGGAGAAATGAGAGTTAAAAGGCCAATCATGGCTGGGCGCAGTGGCTCATGCCTGTAATCCCAGCACTTTGGGAGGGCAGGAGTTCACTCACAAGGTCAGGAGTTCAAGACCAGTCTGGCCAACATGGTGAAACCCCATCTCTACTAAAAATATAAAAATTAGCTGGGCATGGTGGCGGGTGTCTGTAATCCTAGCTACTCGGGAGGCTGAGGCAGGAGAATTGCTTGAATCTCGGAGGCGGAGGTTGCAGTGAGCTGAGATTGCACCACTGCACTCCAGCCTGGACAACAAAAGCAAAACTCTGTCTCAAAAACAAAAAAAAAAAAAAAGAAAAGAAAAAAGGCCAATCATGTTTATAAAGCGGTCCATTTGGTAATTTAGAGGGTGCCGAGTCACCATGTCAGATGCCATAAAGAAAGAAAAATCAAGGTTCTTTACCAAAAATAACCAAAACACAAGGACAAAATGAATTAAGTCCTATAAAGGGATATACAGATAAAATGCTAAAGAGAGAAAACAAGTAATTTAGACTGGGAAAAAGGAAAGTCTAAAAAAGGAGGTGGCTTTGAAATGCTTTTTTTTTTTTTTTTTAACCTTATAGAAGGCAGAAGAAAGGCTAAAAACCATTCTGAACAAGGATACAATTCGGTAGCTTCATGAGACTAGAGCTGAAGATCATGAAAATGGTGAGACAAAGCCAGAAAGACTGGAGATGGGTCAGACTGTGACTGGGAGTTAGGACTATATCCAGTTATCAAAGAACCAGTTTTTAAGCAGGAGATGAAGAATTCAACTTTTGTTTTTTAGACAGTTGTGGCAAGAGTGTTAAGGAACTAAAAAGACTGACAGACCAACAAAGAGGTTATTACATAATCCAGTGGTAATGCCATCTTCAATTATAGCAATGCAAGACAGAGTGGTAAAAAGATACTGGGTATAATCAACAGGTTAAATGTATTGCGGAGAGAAGACAGAGAATTTTGGAAAACAGATTCCAGAGACCTGACAAAATTTGTTCTTTAGCCCTAGCAGAAAGAGAATGGACTTGGGGTTCAAAGATCTGGGTCCAAATTTCATCTTAATCTCTTAAGAAACTAGGTAAATCACTTAACAGATCTAAAATCATTCATTTATATACTTTGATGGGTTGCTGTAATTGTTCATGTATTATGTATAAATCTATGTAAATACACATAAATATATAGTAAATGCCTGTAACATATAAACATATGTAAAATGCCTGTCACGTAGAGGCAGAGGTTGCAGTGAGCCAAGATTGCGCCATTGCCCTCCAACCTGGGCAACAAGAACAAAACTCCACCTTGGAAAACAAACAAAAAACTGTTAAGCTCTTCCTCTACGCTCATCCTTTCTCCTCTCAACATATCAATCAAGCCAGGCACCATGGCTTGTGTCTGTAATCCCAGCTACTTGGGAAGCTGAGGCAGGAGAATCACCTGAGGCAAGGATTTAAGACCAATCTGGGCAACAAAGCAAGACCCCCGTCTTTTAAAAAAAAAAAAAAAAAAAAAAAATTAGGCAGGCATGGTGGCATGTCTATAGTCTCAGCTACTCAGGAGGCTGAGGTGGGAGGATCACTCGAGCCCAGTTCAATGGTGCAGCGAACTGTGATTTGTGCCACTGCACTCCAGCCTGTGCCAACTGCAATTTTCTGACTGGGTAAGAGGTGAAATATTCTCTCTCTCGTCTATTCTAGACATACTTTGCTCACAGTGATGCTCTAATTATTTTCATTTTCCCTACCACTGCCATCACATTCTTACAGTACAGTTACTCTTGATGTGAATTTATATATTCTTTACTGTTTTTCAAGTATTTTTAGTTTATACTGTGGGTACTTCTGGATAAAAGTCCTGTGCGGTCTCAGTAGCATTGTCTGAATCAAGAAACAAATGACCCTGCCAACAAGGGAAGCTAACCAAATGAAGCAACCAGAAGTCACCAGTGTTATAAACAAATTACTCAATTTTAAAAATACAATGTTTCCATCATTTATTATTGTATCATTTTATCGTAAAAAATAGAACTAAGAATGTTTTACAGCTTGTTACTTACCTAGGTATTTCTGTGGGTCTAATACTGTTTTTAATCATAATTATCAACATTTCTTGCTGCACACTTTAAACTTATATGCACTATAAACAGTATGTGGCATTGGAGTTACAGGTTACCAGCTCACTGCATACACTTAAAACATAATTCATATTACTTAATGATCATCAATAGTTTCACACAGTAAATCCTGAGCCCCGGGCTGGGCGCAGTGGCTCACACCTGTAATCCCAACACTTTGGGAGGCCAACGCGGGTGGATCACGAGGTCAGGAGTTCCAGACCAGCCTGGCCAAGATGGTGAAACCCCGCCTCTATTAAAAATACAAAAAATTAGCCAGCTGTGATGGCAGGCGCCTGTAAACCTAGCTACTTGGGAAGCTGAGGCAGGAGAATCGTTTGAACCCAGAAAGTGGAGGTTGCAGTGAGCTGAGATTGAGCCATTGCACTCCAGTCCGGGCGACAGTGCGAGATTTCGTCTCAAAAAAAATAAAAATAAAAAAATTAAAAAAAAAAAAAAAGATCCTGAGCCCCGGTTTTCCGAGATTATCTGCTTTTAATTTTCTTTCTTCTCTGAGGGATACAGTCACAATACACTGTTATCTATAATACCCTCCAATACCACCAGCTCCTTAAGGGTTGAACGGAATCTCATTCACCTTTGTGTGTCCCACAGAACCTAATTTAACTTGGGGTCAGTAACACGAGAGTGGGAAATGAATGGAGCATAAAAGAGATGACTGAGTTACAACAAACAGAAAACAAAAGAAGCATCATACATAACCAGGTCTGAGGTTTCCAGTATAAAATCCCTTCAATATGCTGAGTTCTAAAAAGAAGTAGAACTTTTAATGAACATGAAGATGCTTCAAATAATTCTTAGACATGACAATAAAATAACCAAAACCTCAAGAGACGAAAAGTAACACCCGAATGCTAAACTCCCATCACTTGGACTCCTTTGCTTTTTAATAATGAGCTAACCTCTGACATCCACCTCCATTATAATTTTTGCGTGGGCTAAGAATGTATTTCAGAGGTCCATGAATCCCTTAAAATTGTTTGCAAACATTTACTTATACGTTCATTTTTCTGAGGAAAGGTGCAAATATTATTCTTATGTTCTCAAAGCCTGTGACTCCCAAAATACTAAGAACCAATATTCTGGGGGGTACAGATGCTTCCAAATTGGAATCTTTCAAGAATGTCTGAGCGGCAGTAGAAAAACATCATCAGTTTTATATACATGAGGTACCCTTACCGCCTAGGCGGTACAGGAAAAATGAACAAAGACAAAGGATAGGAAGCTGCAGGGGGAGGAGCCCTGGCTTCAGGGACTCGTAAAACAACCGAAGCCATAAAGGAAGTTGAGGGACTGGGGCGGGAAGACCGATTGCAGAAATGTTTAGGGCTGAGATGAACCTGGCTGTTGCCAGCTTCAGGGCCTCACTGGGCCGCTAGATCAGGGACGAAGGGGACGAGAGAGCAGAACATTTAACTTGGCAGGGTCCATTTGTGTTCATTCCCAGCACCTCCTGGGAGCGCTGGGGAAGCTCCAGGGGCCGAGTGGATGGCGGGAAGACATCCTGGGCTGGGGCCCAAAGCAGCGGCCTCGCCAGCGATTTACCTTCATAGGGTCAGCGAGGTAAAGCTTTTCGGCAGCGCGGCTGAACTCCTCCCAGGTCTGGTACTGCGGCATCGTGGCCTAGAGTGGAAAAGTAAAAAGAAGCAAGGCCTCAGCACCCGGCCCAACAAACTACCTACGTCCGGGAGTCGCCAACCGACGCGAGTCCCAGCAGCCCCAAGATGGCGGCGCCTCCTCGCACCAACGCCTCGCTCCATTGGACAGCCCCGTCCACGCTCGCCCAATGGGCAGGAGGGATGTTGTCAGGGAGTGGGCGGAGCCCAGGGCGTGTGGCTCGAGAGCTGAGCGAGACAAGTGGAGGGCACGGCAACCAATGCCGGCTGCCACAGCGCCCCCTGTAGGGCTGAATGGCTGGCGTCCGTCCCGTGGCCCTCAGGGCTGAACCGCAGCTGCCTTCGATAAAGATTAAGCGGCTCTGCGATAGGCGCTGCAGATACGAGGAAGGAGGCGACAGGGCCCAGTTGTCACAGCTTGGTGAAGAAGCCAGGAGAAATAAACACAAGAGTGCAACGGAAAACTTGATATGATAAACATTTATGTCGGGTTAGTGGAGCGCGAAGGAAGAAGGATCACTTGTGGGTGGGGGGAGACTCACAGGAGCGGTGCAAGCTCAACAGGTAGGCAAGGAAGGGCAGAACACGTAGGCGCATTTTAGATCTGCAGTGTATGTCAGATGACTGGTGTTTAGGAGATGAGGAAGAAGCCATATTATCACTTATGCGAAGATAAGAAATCTGATCCTCCAAGCAGGAGGATCTCTTGAGCCCAGGAGTCCAAGGTTGCAGTGAGCCATGATCGCGCTACGCACCCAGCCTGGGCTTCAGAGCAAGACGCTGGCGCAAAAGTAAATAAATAAAGAAGATGGCCTGAAGGGGACACCAGGTAAAGAGTATTATATTTTGAGATGGAAAGATTTTGTGCATGTTTATAACTTTTAGAGAAGGACACATAAGAGATAGAAAAATAAAAAACACAAGAGAAAGAAGAAAGCGAGGTCTCGGGAAATATGAAGGGGAAGACCAAAGGCCCAGATGAATAAAAACAGGTTCATTATTGCCTTTGATGGGGTGAGGAAGAAGGAAAAGTCGGGTGAGGGTATAGGTGAGCATGTAGATACGAGGGCAAGAAGGTATATTTTCTTGTCACCTAAGACAGGAGACCACCTTCGTAAATAGGAAGGGTGGTTTTGGATCTTTGAGGAAGCAAGGATGGGTTTGGATCCTTGAGGAGAAGGTTTGCAAAAGCCATTGTGAGAAATGAATAAGGAAGCCAATTAGAAAAAAGCAGGTGGGAAGCGGTGGCTCATACCTGCAATCCCAGCACTCTGGGAGGCTGAGATGGGCAGATCACTTGAAGTCAGGAGTTCAAGACCAGCCTGGTCAACATCGTGAAACCCCATCTCTACTAAAAATAAAAAAATTAGTTGGGCTTGGTCGTGGGTGCCTGTAATCCCACCTACTCTACTGGGGAGGCTGAGGTAGGAGAATCTCTTGAACCCAGGAGATGGAGGATGTAGTGAGCCAAGATCGCACCACTGCACTCCAGCCTGGGCAACAGAGCGAGACTCCGTCTCTAAAACAACAACAACAACAACAACAACAAAAAAGAAACTCAAAAGCAATATGTCAAGTAGAGTAAAAAGCTGAAACTGGAGATCATATCTGAGAATAGCCCCAATTAGGGTCTGTCTCCAGCAACACCCAGAAGCTTGGATTTTGGACTGGAAAAGACAGATATTAGGGATTTATAGGGTACATGAGGAAGAAGAACAAAGGGTCAAGAATGTTGAAGGTGGTACTGGCAAGAGAATGATTGAAATGATAAATTATGGGATCCACGCTAGATAGATGGTAATTAATTGGGTCAAAAGAGAGAAGTTAAGGAACCAGGATTAAAGGAAATCTGAATTCAATATAACAGGAAATAAGTTTTAGTCAGATTGGATATTGGGGTTTAACATTTTAGAGTAGCAATAGTCCCTGGTGAGGCTGGATTTATAGTTGGGTTGTCCACACAAAGTCAAAGTCTAGTATGAGTAAGAAAAGGAATAAGATGAAGGAGAAGGCTATCAGCCAGGGACCCAAATCCTCAGTTAATGAGATGTGTGTGTGTGTGTGTGTGTGTGTGTGTTGAGGGAAGCTATAAAGAGCAATGAGCAGAGGCAGAGAGGGCAGAGTTGGGCAGAATGACCCCCAGGTGTAGGAGTTTTTCCCTAAAGATGAAAACAATGGAAGTTAAGACAATGCCAACTTTGCCTTCTGTCACAAGGAACATAAGAGATCAGTTTCAATTCAATTCAGGAAAAAGTAAAACAAGTGTCCACCCTGGACAAACACCAGGAGCTGGGCTAGGCATTAGAGACCCAGCAATGAACAAGACAGGCCCAGTCCCTGCCTCATAGAGCTCACAGTTATGGAGAGAATGACAGTAAAGAACAGATCTCCATTGTGAGTGTCCCCATCACTGTGAGTTCCAGCATCTCCAAGCTTAGCCCAGCCTCAGCCCCTACAGAGGCAGAGAAATCAAGATAAGGAAGAAGTTATGGGAATTGCCCTTGATTATGCAAATGTCCTCAGTCACACTAGGATGCATTCTTTTTTAAAAAATTTAATTTTAGGTTCAGGGGGTACGTGTGCATGTTTGTTACATGGATATATTGCATACTGGTGGGCATTAGGCTTCTAGTGTATCCATCACCCAAATAGTGAACATTGTACCCAATCGGTACCTTTTTAACCCTTTCCATCTTCCCACCCTCCCCCTTTTGGAGTCCCCAGTGTCTATTATTTCCATCTTTATGTTGATGTGTACCCGTATTCGTCCATTCTCATACTGTTATAAAGAACTGCCTGAGATTGGGTAATTTATGAAGAAAAGAGGTTTAATTGAACTCACAGTTCTGCAGGCTATACAGGAGGCATGACTGGGGAGGCCTCAGGAAACTTAACAATCATGGCAGAAGGACCAAATCAAGTGTTTGGAAGCAAGCACTTCTTCACATGGCGGCAGGAGAGAGAGAGAGAGAAGGGGGAAGTGCTACACAATTTTAAACAACTAGATCTCGTTAGAACTCACTCACTATCACAAGAACAGCAAGGGGGAAATCCACCCCCATGATCCAATCACCTCCCACCAGGTCCCTCCCCCAACACTGGGAATTACAGTTCCACATGAGATTTGGGTGGGGACACAGAGCCAAGCCATATGAGTGCCCATTGTTTAGCTCCCACTTATAAGTGAGAACATGCTGTATCTGGTTTTCTGTTTCTACGTTCGTTGACAGGATAATGACCTTCAGCTCTATCCATGTTGCTACAAAGGACATGATTTCATTCTTTTTTTTTTTTTTTATGGCTGCCGGATGCATCCTTTAAACTAGGTTATTCTTTTCCTGCTGTGGCTTCTGAAAGGCTATCAGAGAGTGTCCTTTATAAATTGCTCACACATGCACAATGTCAGAAAAGGAAAAATTCCTTTCATTCCCAGTCAAGAAGATCAGGGCCTCTGTACCCTTTGTGGTTATCCTTTCTGCTTCATTTTCACACACATATCTTATTTGAGCTTTCATACAACTCTGCCAGGGTGGTCCGTGAGCCTTATTACAATTCCAAAAATCTGAAAAGCTCTGGAAAACAAAAGTATCTTGGTAACTCCATTAGTAGAAAATGACCTGACCTCAAGTAAGCTTGCTTAGTCTCTATTTGTTTCACTTGGTGTGTTTGGTTCCAGGGTGGGGCCCAGACCCTGCTGGTGGTATTATGTAATATACCACATGTGCACTGTATCACCTTTCTAGGATCCAAAAGGCTGTGAATTCTGAAATACGGGTCACCTCAAGGATTTCGGACAAGGGATTAAAGTCCTGTGCCACTCTCCTTTACAGGTGATGAAGAAACCAAACCTGAAAAATAAGTGACACTAAACAGATTGGCCCCGGACTTTGCTCCGGATTGTCCAGCAAATGGCAAAAGCCAGTGGATGTTAATCATAACCAGAAGTGACAGGATTAATTTTGATTTTTAGAAAATGTAACTAGTAGCAATACAGAAGCTAGATCGGTAGAGCAGAGCCTGGATGCAGGGTCAAAACCAAAAGCCCCTGCACTTTTCCTTATGTTCACTGCCTCCCGCGATTGTGTTCATGTCTTTGCCTCCCATTCCTGATCCCATTTCCGATCCCATTTCCACTGTATCTACCCTCTCACCCCAAAGTTGCTTTCATGGGTTCACCAGCTGACTATTATATTACCCACTCCAGCAGACATCTCTCAATCCTTTGTGACTAGATTATTCAGCTGTATTTGAGGCCACTGGCCACCCTCTAATCCGGAAAACTTCCCAGACCCCTGGCTTTTTTGGCCCCATTCTTTCTTGCTCCTCTCTGACTTCTGCTCTGGCTCTGTCCTGACCTCCTCTGCCTCCCCTGGTTCTGCAGGATTGGGATCCCAAGACACCAGTCTCTGGTTTTCACCCTCTCTAGTTCTTCCTAGACAATACCCTTTGAGTTTTAACCCCAACCTCCATGCTATGAGGCTCCTGGATTCCTACTTCGTCCAGGCTTCTTCCCTGAGCTTCAGATTCATATATCCCACTGCCTGCCAGGTCCAGAGCTAACCCCAGAGTTGAATTGTGGAAGGTGAAAACAATTTCTCACCAAATCAAAATTTCTAAGCTGTAAGTGTGATGTCTCTTTAAAAAAAAAAAAAAACAACAAAAACTTATTTTATTATTACCGTTGGCAAATTATTAGTAACATGCATATTTGACCACCAGAATTCAGTTAACTGTGTATGGCAGACCTTTTATAGGCCAGTCATTGTGCTGGGTAAGGCAATTTACAAGCTAGTGAGGTCAGGGGCAGAGATAATAAGGCAAGTTCACAAATGCCAATAGCTGAAGCTGGAGAGCGCGTCAAAGTGAGGGAGGAAGCAGTCTAATCCCTGAGGCTTGGCAGTACCTGTGTTCACTTCCCCTCCCTTTACATCCTGTTCTGTATCTTCCCAAAGGTCCGCGGAGGCATGCAAGAGGAGGAAAGTTTGGTGGTTGTTAAGATAAAGAGGAGTGACTGTTTTTGAACACTTTCTTTTGCTTAAGTTTTGGTGCCTCTTTGTTTTCCTCAGTTGTCTTCTAAAAACAATCAGCACTGTAGCTGCTTGAGACTGAGAACAAATATAGGTCCTTAAATGGATTCTTATATTAATAATCATAATACTAGTCCGAAGTGCTGCTGGCTTGCCAGGAATGTGTGTCATGTTTATTTTCACTTATTAAATATTTATTGACCCCGCTATATGCCAGGAGTGAAAGAAGACATTGTTCCTCTTGTACTTCCCAAGTTTCATGGATTCAATTCAAGGCAGACAGGGTAAAACAAACCTGGTAAGAGAAGCCAACCAAGAAACCGGTTTGCCCAGGAGGTTGTGTCCCAGATAGGGAGAGAAGGAAACCTGAGGGAGTCCTGACACCAACGTGGGCCTGGGGCAGCTTTGATTCAGTGTCCAGTGGAGGGCAGTGGTGTGCAGACAGTCACACGGAGACAGCCATCCCGGAGGGCCGACTCCAGCCTTTCTGGAAGGAAATGGTCCCCCATTCAGTACATCAGTACATACACCCAGCTTAGCTGAAAACATGTTGGTGGACTTGTTTACCTTTTGCTCAATCTCAACACTTCCTTTCACAAGGGCTCTCATTTGATTACCAGGAATCTCCAATCCAGTTTAATTTATTAATTCCTTACTGAGCACCTAATCCGGGCCTGTCACCCTACCAGGGGTGCTACAGTGACTACAAAGATATGCACAAGAAGCTTACAAGTAATGAAAGCAGGGGAGGGTGCAGGGATTAGGCGAGTTTACAAATAATCAAAACTGAAGGCAGAAATAAGCATGGATGAAGCACCTACCATAACAGGGCACAGTACACTGGGGTTTCAGAGAGGCCTAACCATTTCCTACCCTCATAGCTGTTTGGGGAAATCAGGAAGTAAACCAATTACAAGATAGAACAATATAAAGTATCACTGTATGAAATGCCAAAAAACGTTCTTCCTTGTGTATGTGTGGGAACAGCCCAGAGCTGACCCCTAGGGACCCACATTCAGTACTCCCTAGGGGATTCCGATCGGAAGCCCTGGAGCAAGGATTGCAGCCGGGGTGGGGGCTGGGGCTGAGAAAGGTGGGGAGGGAAGGGCAAAGAAGGCAGAGACAGAAGTCAACCTAAGAAGGTTGGGCATGGTGGCTCACACCTGTAATCCCAGCACTCGGGAGGCCTAGGTGGGTGGATCACTTGAGGCCAGGAGTTCAAGACCACCCTGACAAACATGGTGAAACCCCGTCTCTACTAAAAATACAAAACTTAGCCAGGTGTGGTGGCGTGCACTTGTAATCCCAGCTACTCTTGGGAGGCTGAGGCACGAAAATTGCTTGAACCTGGGGGCAGAGGTTGCAGTGAGCTGAGATCACACCACTGTATTCCAGCCTGGGTGACACAGCAAGACTCCATCTTAAAAAAAAAAAAAAAGGAAAAAGAAGTCAACCTAAGAAATATAGCCCCTCCAAGGGGGCTCAAGGGACCTCTAGACCAAAGACTGTACTAGCACCCTCATGCCACCCCTACCTACTAAGGCATCCCCCAGGGACATCTCAGAGTTCCTGGAAGCTTCTGTCACTGCCCCAGTTGCACCCCACTCCAAGAATGTGATCATTTCTATACTTTGGGTAGGTAATGATCCCTTTCAGATGAAACAGATTTCAAGCAGAACAAACACACTTCAAAAAACAACAGAGGAAAAAAAATCTTGGTTTTTTTTTCCAAGGATGTTGAGAGAGAACAGGCTCAGATTGAACCCTGGGTATCGCAAAGGCCACCCTCAATGCTGCCTCCTCTGGGGGAAGCTGGGTCAGGCCAGGTCACACACTGTCCAACCTCAGCTGCTGGCTGTTCTAGAGACCAGAGGCCAAAGGTGGGGGCACTGAGATTCCTGAGGTTCCTGGCTTGTCAGTTTCATCTGAAACTGATTAAAATGAAATGCAAACCCATATGGCTGGGAAGAAAAGGTCAAGATTTTGCCCCCACCTCCCACCTCCTCCCATCCCCTCCCCCTCCTCCCCTCCCTCCTCAGCATGCAGCTCTCTGGCTGAATCCCATCACCGCTCCAATTTCCCCTTCACCCGGGCAGCCCCGCACTGAACAGAAACTCCGCAGAATGGCCCCATTGTAGACCAGACAAACCAAAATAGCAGCATCTTCTGTTCTCCGCCTTAGAGAGATTCACTTAAAATCCCAAAGTCCCAGATGTGGACGACAATGGAAGCTGTTGTTGCAAATTAGTGATCCTGGAACAGCTGAGTGGTAGGTAGTCGGAAAGCAGCCAGTATAGTGAGTTGGGCTGTGAAGAGAGAGAGAACAATTATGCAGTCACTCCATTAACCCAATTAGCAAACACTGGCAGGAATTCTGTTAATTGACAAAGAAGCACAGTAGGGAAGGTGGGAAAGGGGGACAGCGACCTGGGTGGGGGTGCTACGGGGGAAGAGGGGTGTGATGGGGCTGGGGAGGGAAGAATTGCTGCTGGGATGAAAGGGCCAGGAATAAAACTTCAGCTAGGCTGGCATGGTGGCTCACGCCTGTAATCCCAGCACTTTGGGAGGCCAAAGCGGGCGGATTACCTGAGGTCAGGAGTTCAAGACCAGCCTGACCAACATGAAGAAACCCCATCTCTACTAAAAATACAAAAAATTAGCCGGGCGTAGTGGCACACACCTGTAATCCCAGCTACTCGGGAGGCTGAGGCAGGAGAATTGCTTGAACCTGGGAGGTGGAGGTTGCAGTGAGCCGAGATTGTGCCATTGCACTCCAACCTGGGCAACAAGAGCGAAACTCCGTCTCAAAACAAAACAAAAAAAAAACAAAAAAAACACTTCAGCTATTTCTATGCTGGCAAAAGTTATTTTTATCATTGTTTAAACGTTCTGTTTTTTTTTTTTAAACCATGCCCTGTAGCATTTGGATGAACAGTGTTTGCATTAATTAATAAATCAGATGACATCTCCACTCAGCAGAGGGCTTTGGTGTAGAAAAGCTCCCGGTGGCCTGCAGAATGGTGATTGTGGAATCTTGATTGATCACAGCTGTCATGTCATCAGTCATGCAGTCCAACATGGCGCAAGGGCTCACTTGGGTTTTGTGGAGGTTGTGGGGAGGACACAACATGAATAGGGTAATGTCTGCATATGCCACTAGCTATAATAAGCTGTGTTTACGATTGAGTCCCAAAATTCTGCTGAGCCTCTGCTCAGGTTCATTGGGACTGGTTAATTGGGGGTGGCAATTAGGGAAAGCTGCAGAGAGGAGCTGGATTTGGGAAATAAGGGTCAGATGATGACTGATGGAATGGTCAGGCTTTCAGATACAAGATGGGCATGAGAAAAGGCCCAGAAGACAAGCTTTTAGGAAGCAGATGCAGCCCTTCTTCAGGGGGAAGTTGGGGGTGGGAATACAGCAGAGATGCCTAAGATGACCGTTTGAGAAAGAAGGCGCTGGAGTGGGCAGTGAGGACTGGAACATGGTGTGGAAGGGCCTCCCACCTCCCTGTCTCAATTTTTTTTAGAGGCAACAGGGTTAGGGACTGGCCTGGGAGCTTAGTGAGGCACCCGGAGCTGCAAGAACCAGCATGCTGATAACCACAGCTTTCTTGCAGTAAGTAAAGGGAGAAAAGGGTTTGAGAACTATCAGAGCTCAGCGCCCTGAGCTGGGAACTGTGGGAGGACAGATGGAGAAGATAAGCCCAGAGAAGGGGGGTGAAATCATAACCAATTAGGCGCTTGTCCTGGATCCTTCTCGACTCAGACCTGAGAGCCATTGTTCCCAGCTCCCCTGGCTTATCACTCCATTATCACTTTCTCTACCCAATTTCTCTGCTTTGCTCTTATTCTCTTCTCACCTTATCCAGCTTTCCAGCCACTGTGAGAGAGAAAAATTGTAAAACATGTAAAGCTTTTGTTTGTAGTGCACAGATGAGGTGCACTGCATCTCGTTTGACCAGTTGCAAGCCTGGTGTGTCTGGTTGCTCAATCTCCAGCTATTTTGCTGCCTCTTATGATTGGTGCCTGTCATCAGGACGCAGGGCCCGGGAGGGCAGGCACTGGCCTTTGTGACCATAATACCTCTGACAGGACCATGCAGATAGTCCTGCTCAGTGGGTATTTACTGATGACCAAGATGACAACACATGGAGAAGATACCCACCCAAGTTTTAAGAAAATATTCTTTAATTGCTGATGGATAGAATTTCTGTATCCCCAGAGATGTTGTCTCAGGGCATACGTGTTGAGATCTGTGGAACTGTCTGTGCGTAGGGGTGAGGGCTGGCTTGGCTTCTGGGCCTCCTCCTGGGTATGGGTCACCAACAGCCTCATGGGCACTACCTTTCTCCTCACATTCCAGTTTGAAACCACCCAGGCCCCTGGAAGCCCCTTTCTCTGCACAAGGCTGGGATCGTGTTTGTGCATAAACTGTTGGGTATTCTATACCCACTCTGCGCCTCATCACACAATACCTCCCTGTTCTCAAAGCACCAGCCCAAAGTCACTGCAGCTTCTCAAGTTTCAAAACTGCCCAGCAAACTGCACCTGGCCCTTCTTCCCCTGGGGCTGCGAGGTTGGAGGCCGAGTGGATGGCCGCCTGGTTTTCCCCACTCCCTGCTCACACAAGTCCAGGCCCCCCAGGTGACTGGGGTTTTGGAGACTCATTCTTGTGCAAGTCAGAGAGAGCTTCTGCGACTCAGGACATCTTTCAGGAGGAAGCTACCTCTTGTTCTGTGCAGGAAGAAGCTAACCAGGTCTCAGGCTCACCTGTGGGCAGAAGTAGGAAAGCTACTTTGGAGTGCAAGGAAGTAGGGATCAGCAGTGGCATGGTGCCCTGAGAGCCCCCCAGCCCCGACCTAGAGAATTCCTGACCTACCTCCCAGCTACGCTCAGCTGTGAGGCACACGCTGAGCTCTAGGCCAGCCCTGACCTTGGAGCTTCCACCACAAGCACAAACAAGGCCTTTAAAAAGCTTCCTAACTTCCTGGGGCGGGGGTGGTTGGGGCCAGTGTGTTGATTGCCGTTGTGTCATTTTCTGGTGTGGTTCCAGGTGGCTGGCGCCACTGCTTCTCCTCCATCCAGATGCTGAGGCCAAGGGGGCTCAAGGGGGCAAGTTGCTTTGAAGCTCCCAGCGCTGACCTCTTGTGCCCCGTCTTGGTGTTGGGAAGCCTCACAGCTGTTCTGGGCCTGCAGAGCCTTCTCCTCGTTGACTTGGGGCTTTTTGGATCAGGATGTTGGTGAAGCAGAGTTTTGGCAAGAGCCTTGGCAGCTGCTGCCAGTAAAGAGGCTGAAGGAAGATAATTAGACCTGGTAATTGGTTGCTTTTTAGCGACTGTGGCTGGGAGAAGACACTGAAAAGCTGTCCTCTAGGACCAAGGCTAAACTGGCCCCATGCTAGGGGGAAATGCTGGACCCCAGCTAGTCCTGCATGTCTCGTCACATCTTACCTGACACATCTATCTGGCTGTGAAATGATTCTTGAATCCCATCCCACCCCCACAAAGCAATGTGGGTTTACCTCGCCTGTGTTCATGCTCTGTTACACCCAAGCCTGGGACCAGGCATCTGAAAACTTTGAATCCAGAGGTAACCTTTAGATGGAGTTCCTTAACTCTAGCTGCTCCAGAAAGATTCTGTCGGGCTTACTGCAAAGGACTTCATTAAAGGCTTTTGTTTTTGGACAGAGCTGACTCATCATTTCCCCCAGATAAGTTTGCTTCTGGGCAGTTTCCAGGCTCCCATCCCTCCAGTTGGCCATTTTGCCAGACCAGATGGCTCATATTAGATCTCAATTTACAACTTGCCACCCCTTGTGGGCATGTGTTCTGGATTTGTCCCAGCCTGAGCAGCTGATTCACTCGGATGTTCTGGGAAGCCCTTACCGTTTGATTCCACCTCACCATAGATGCCGTCCGTGGGTCTGATTTCCAGTTTCTGTGTGAATCCTGTTGACCTAAACCCCGACACAGAAGTGTAGCCCTGCGAGCCTAAAGATGGACCTCAGGCGGGGTCCCCAGCAGCTCTGTGTTGGGTCCTTGAGAGGGGCACTGCCTTAGGGAGGGCTGATCACTCAAAGTCTGTCAAAGGATGGACTAGATTGGAATCAAGAATCTGCTTTTGTGGCTATGTAATATCTTAGAGAAAAGCAGAAGAAAGAATGGAGGACCAGTCTGAGTTCTGTGATTTTAGGTTTAAACAGGTGGCTTTTCTGCTGGCGTCCCCTCCTGACCAGTTATCCATGCATTTGTTCAGATGCATGAATAGATGGTTATTGAGCATATACTCTGTGCCAAATGTAATGCCTAGGGCTCAGGAATAAGGATCAAAGGACAGTTCTTGCCTTCAAGGGACTTACTGACTGATGTCTGAGATAGGCAGGTGCTCACAACAAAGTGAAAGTTGGTATAGTGCAGCGATCAAGAATGCAGACTCTGGAACCAGACTGGCTGGATTCATATTCCTGCTCTGCCGCTTATGAGCAGTGTACCTTTGGGCATATTTCCTAACTGCTACATGCACCAGTTTCCTCATCTAGAGAATGGGAATAATATTGATACCTACCTCAGTAGACTTCAATTACTTAGAACTGTGCCTGGGAATAGTGAGGATGGTATACACTGGGGAAATTTTTAAAGCTATAGGCCAGGCACAGTGGCTCATGCCTATAATCCCAGCACTTTAGGAGGCTGAAGCAGGAGGACTGCTTGAGCCCAGGAGTTTGAGACCAGCCTGGGCAACATAGCAAGACCCCATCTTTACAAAAAATAAAAATTAACCTGACATGGTGGCATTTGCCTGTAGTCCTAGCTGTTTGGGAGGTTGAGGTGGGAGGATCGTTTAAGCCCAGGAAATAGAGGCTGCAATGAGCTGTGATTGTGCCACTGGACTCCAACATGGTCAATAGCGAGAACTATCTCAATAAAGTAAAATTGCCTTGGTGTGGTGGATCACACCTGTAATCTTAACACTTTGAGAGGCTAATGTGGGAGGATTGCTTGAGCCCAGGAGTTCGAGACCAGCCTGGGCAACATAATGAGACCCTGTCTCTACAAAAAATAAAATAATAAGCCAGGCGCGGTGGCTCACGCCTGTAATCCCAGCACTTTGGGAGGCTGAGGCGGGCGGATCACGAGGTCAGCAGATCAAGACTATACTGGCTAACACGGTGAAACCCCATCTCTACTAAAAATACAAAAAATTAGCCAGGCGTGGTGGCAGGCGTCTGTAGTCCCAGCTACTAGGGAGACTGAGGAGGGAGAATGGCGTGAACCCGGAAGGTGGAGCTTGCAGTGAGCCGAGATTGCGCCACTGCACTCCAGCCTGGGCAACAGAGTGCAACTCCATCTCAAAAATAATAATAATAAAATAAAATAATTATCCAGGCATGGTGGCGCACACCTGTGGTCTCAGTTCTTCGGGAGGCCGAGGTGGGAGAATTGCTTGAGCCTGGCAGGTAGAGGCTGCAGTGAGCCAGGATCGCGCTGTGCACTGGTCTCACAGAGTAAGACCCTGTCTCTAAAATAAAATAAAATAAAATAAAACAAAACAAAGCTACAGCTCCACAGGGAGCAAAGGACTTAAGAGGAAGGAAGGGGTCATACAGAAATCCCAGGAATCTGGGATTCTGGCATTTATAACCAGGAAAGCTGAATTTGAGTTTAGAGTCCATTACAATATATTTATTTGATTTTGAATAATTACAACCTTGATTTGCTCCTTGGTAAGGTAGAAATAGTAATATCTTCCTTTCCAACCTCAGTGGGAAAAAAGAGAGAAACCAAAATTTGTATCTATTATGTACCATATGGTTTCATTCTGAGAACTGAGAGAAATAACATATTTTAAGTGTATGTAAATTTTTTTTTTTTTTGAGATGGAGTCTCACTCTGTTGCCCAGGCTGGAGTGCAGTGGCGGGCGTGATCTTGGCTCACTGCAAGCTCTGCCTCCCGGGTTACGCCATTCTCCTGCCTCAGCCTCCTGAGTAGCTGGGACTGTAAGCACCCACCACCACGCCAGGCTAATTTTTTTGTATTTTTAGTAGAGATGGGGTTTCACTGTGTTAGCCGGGATGGTCTCGATCTCCTGACCTAGTGATCCACCCACCTCAGCCTCCTAAAATGCTGGGACTACAGGCGTGAGCCACCGTGCCCAGCCAAGTGTATGTAAATTTTAAAAATGCATTGTAAACAAGTGAACCACAGGATAATCATGATTTTCTCCCTGTTCTCTCCTGTCCCCCAGGTCGAGCATGTGGATAACTGAGAGATGATGAAAAAGGCAGGCACTCTGGGCTGACTTTCATTATAAATAGTAGGTACAGCTGTGGTACTGTTTTGCCTCCATGCGATTCTCCATGTTTTCCATGTTATTTAGTTCCTGATTACTAAAGCTTTGAGGTACCAGAGGAGGCTGGTGATTTCCTTTAGAAAGAGGAACTGGGAGCAGCAAGAATCACAGTGAGATGTGCTGAGCTTTTCAGAGGAAAAGTTCATGGATGATGCATCTGACGTGATGAGCACAAACATTTCTCAGCGCAGACCCGGGTCCTTCCAGGTCAGAAGGAGCTGAGTTCCTAGCTCCTGTGAGCCTCACTGTGTCTCAGGACTTCTGCAAGGCAGGTCCTGCATCTAGTGCAAGCTTATAAATGGAAGTGAGTGAGGGGGATGGCAGGCGTGATGGGGGATGCCAGCCTTGCTGTTTGCTCACAATCACAAGGAGCTTTCACTTGTCTGGGAGACTTCTTGGCAAGGCTGCAGAGCTCACCACCAAGATTAAAGTCCAGCTGGCCAGGCAATGGTAGAGGGGAGGAGGAAGTCTGCAACAGGACGAGCAGGCAGCATTTGGGCCTGTTTGGGAGACTGGCCAACAATAACGGGATTACCATCCACTGCCCTGATATCTGCCAGGAAATTGTGAAATGAAATTTCAAGGACCTTACCACAGAGTCAGAGAGTGTGTGGGATGACTTGGCTAAAAGCAAGAATCCTTGGGGAAAAAGGTCCAGTTTCCTGGTGTTCCATTTGTCTGTTTGCAGAACAGAAGCTCTGCCAATTCCCTGGCTCTCTTCTCAGTCTCTCCCAGGCCTCTGACAACCCTAGACTCTAAGGTCGAGAAGGGAACTACCTCGGAGACTTTTATCCAACTCTCAATAAATGGAGGAAAACAGCCATGACCCTGCCTGATGACTTAACCAATCTGAGCCTCAATATTCTCAGCTCATCTTACAAGGCTCTTATGAGGAGCAGTTGAAACAATGCATGTGGAAATTCTTTGTAAACTGTAAACTGCTTTAAATGGGGCTGGGGGCGTTGGCTCACGCCTGTAATCCCAGTTTTGGGAGGCCAAGGCAGGCAGATCACCTGAGGTCAGCAGTTTGAAACCAGCCTGGCCAATATGGTTAAACCCCATCTCTATTAAAACTGCAAAAATTAGCTGGCCTGTGGTGGCACATGCCTGTAATCCCAGCTACTCAGGAGGCTGAGGCGGGAGAATCGCTTGAACCTGGGAGGTGGAGATTGCAGTGAGCCAAGATCACGCCACTGCACTCCAGCCTGGGCCACAGAGGGAGACCATGTCTCAAAAAATAATTTTAAAAAAAGGCCAGGCATGGTGGGCTCACGCCTGTAATCCCAGCACTTTGGGAGGCCGAGGTGGGTGGATCACCTGAGGTTAGGAGTTCAAGACCAGCCTGGCCGACATGGTAAAACCCCCATCTCTACTAAAAATACAAAAACTAGCTGGGCGTGGTGGTGTGGGCCTGTAATCCCAGCTTCTCGGGAGGCTGAGGCAGGAGAATCACTTGAACTTGGGAGTCAGAGGTTGCAGTGAGCTGAGATCATGCCATTGCATTCCAACCTGGGCTTTGTAAGACTTTGTCTCAAAAAAAAAAAAAAAAAAAAAAGTGCTTTAAATGAAAGGAATTGCTCCAGGTATAGAATCAAAGGCCCCGAGGGTAAGAGGAGCCAGTGGAGCCTTTGGACCTGGCTGTCCAGTTCTGCCAAGTTCTACTGAAGACAGAGAAAAGGGATCTTTCCCATGGAACTTCTTTCTGGCTCTGTCAAATACGAGCCTCCTAGGGTCTCATTGGTGTTCTGGGTTCCTTAACAAAAAGGGGTTTGCAAAGATCACAGAGCTGACTGGTTTTCTTCTCTGGACAATGTTTACTGTGACTGCCTCTCTCTCCCGCCCCCACCACTGAACAGCATGGCAGCTTCCCAGTCCAGGGACCCGTGGGGGCCCTGTTTGCAGCAGGATTTGTGTTAATAGCACGACAGTGTCTTTACCTTTTATCTAGCAAGAGTGAGTAATCTGTTTGGGATATTTAACAAAAACCAGACATTACCTCACTGGTGTCTTATCCAGAGCTGCTCTAGTCTTCCCATTAATTCCAGCAATTCGGGGTCTTTTGCCACGTTAAGCAGTATAGGGAGAAATCCATGGACTCTTTTTCTCTGGATAAAGGGAGCCACAGAAGGCACACATTTGAAAAGCCCTATTCTAGTATTTGTATTCAGAGCTGTTCTTTTTCTCAGTAAATGTCTGTTTTCTTCATTCTGAGAACACGGTAGAGGGATTAACCTCAGACCATCCCCCAAACCATCCTGACTCGAATCGAGTTTCTCTGGCTGCCTCTTCCCTAAAGGTTATGAAGACTTTTATGTGTGAATTTCCAGACCTCAGAGGGAAGCACCGGTGTGGTTCCTGGGAACTATTGGCAGCAGACAGACCACCTCCTCTGAGGTAGATGGCTATTTTCCAACAGAAGTGTCAGAGACAATGACTTAAGTGGTCATATGCTTTGTAAGCAGCTGCCAGGGGTACAGACTGAAGCAGGCGTTGCCTGTCTCTCCCAGGTGCAGAAAAGCCTTCCTGCTTCCTGAAGAAGGACCTGCTGATCAGTCAGTAGTGGAATCACCCATGGGTCATCATCACGTAGGAAGGACAGCAATTGTAATCCCAGGCCAGGCAATGCAATATCTGTGTTTTGCAGCAGAAAAATTGCAGCCTCATTAAAAACTTCCAGGTATCCCAAATCACCATCTATTAGGTGATATGAAAGAATAGTTGTTAATTTTGATAGAAATCATCATGATTGGCACATGGTGACTATATAAGAAAATGTCCTTAGTTGTATAGGTGTTTAATGAAGTATGTAGGAGTGAAATGACATGCAATCTGGGATTACTTTAAAATATGTTAGCAGTAATATAAGAAAGAAAAAGAGAGATAAGGCAAGTATAGCAAAATCTTGTTACTTTTTGAGTCTCGGTAACAGACAATGTAGTTTCAATATATTGTTTTCTCAACTTTTGTGAGCAATTGAACATTTTCATAATTAAAAAAACTTGGCCTGGCGTGGTGGCTCATGCCTGTAATCCCAGCACTTTGGGAGGCTGAGATGGGCAGATCACAAGGTCAGGAGTTCGAGAACAGCCTGGCCAACATGGTGAAACCCTGTCTCTACTAAAAATGCAAAAATTAGCTGGGCATGGTGGCGGGCACCTGTAGTCCCAGCTACTTGGGAGGCTGAGGCAGGGGAATCACTTGAACCCAGGAGGGATTGCCGTGAGCTGAGATCACACCACTGCACTCCAGCCTGGGCAACAGAGCAAGACTCCGTCTCAAAAAAATGAAAACAAAAAAACCCTAAAGGCACAATAAATTGTGTTAGAAGGCAAGCCATAGACTGGGAGAAGACATTTAGAACACATGCAACTCACAAAAGATTCCTATCCAAAATACATAAAGAACTCCTATAACTCAGTAAAAGAAAGAAAAAGAAAGAAAAGAAAAAAGACCCTCAACCTCATAGAAACTAAGGACAAAGATTACAGTAAGCAATTTCATTCCTAGAAGAAGGGGCCCAAATGAAAATGTCCACACTCAGTGGTGATCAGAAAAATGCAAATTAGAGGACAAGACAATAATTTATGCCTGTTGGATTAGCAAAAATTAGAAATCTGGCAATATAAGTATTCATGGAGATGTAGAGTAGAATTCATGCACTTAGAAACCAATTTGGTATTATCTGTTAGAAATGTGTATATCCAGGCCAGATGGGGTAGCTCACACCTGTAATCCTAGCACTTTGGGAGGCCGAGGCAGGCAGGTCACTTGAGCTCAGGAGTTCGAGACCAGCCTGGGCAACAAGGCGAAATGTGGTGACATATGCCTGTAGTTCCAGCTGCTAGGGAGCCCGAGGCATGAGGATCACTTGAGCTGGGGGGTTGAGGCTGTAGTGAGCCATGATGGCACCACTGCACTCCAGCCTGGGTGACAGAGTGAGACCCCGGCTCAAAAGAAAGAGAAGAAATGTGGACTCTATACCCCCTCAGAAACTCTTGGGCAAGTGTGCACATATGCTTGGAATATACACTTGGCTGTCCGTTACAACATTGTTTATAAAAGCTAAAACTAGAAAAAATGGAGAAATATTTCATGACATATTCATGTAATGGCATACTATATAGAAGTTAAAATGAATGTACTTCACATATTCCTGTATATATACACATATATAATTGTGGATGAATTTCTAAAATATATGAATATTGAATAAAAGAAAAGTAAATTTAAAAAGAATATGGACATATATCATGTACATACTTTTTTTTTTTTTTTTTTTTTTGAGACAGGGTCTCACTCTGTTGCCCATGCTGGAGTGTAGTGGTGTGAACATAGCTCACTGCAGCCTCGACCTCCTGGGCTCAAGCCATCCTCCCACCTCAGGCTCCAGAGTAGTTGGGACCACAGGTGGATACCCCCACATCTGGCTAATTTTTAATTTTTTTATAGAGACAGTGTCTCGCCATGTTGCCCAGTCTTGTCTCGAACTCCTGGGCTCAAGCAATCTTCCTGCCTTGGCCTGCCAAAGTGCTAGGATTATAGGCGTGAGCCACGGCACCGAGCCCATACCTAATTTATACCTAGCATAATATTTTGGCTCTCTCTATGTCATAAGAGTACAAAAATAATTAGAAGGGTCACAGAGCAATAGAAGGATGGTACATATCTGTAGTGAAGGAGAGAAGGGAATGGAGATGGCCTTAATTGTATCTGTAATGTTTGTTGTTCCTTTAGGAAAAAAATATAAAAAAGAATCTGAAGCAAATATATCAAAAGAATGACATTTGAATATCTGGGTGGTAGGTATGGAGTGTTATTTATTATTGTTCTCTGTACTATTCTGCATATGTGAAATATTTTGTAATTAAAAATTTTGTTCTTAATTGAGGTCCTAAAGTTTCTTCTTGCTAAATCTCATCTTTTTTTTTTTTTTCTTTGCGACAGAGTCTTGCTCTGTGACCCAGGCTGGAGTGCAGTAGCGTGATCTCGGCTCACTGCAACCTCTGCCTCCTGGGTTCAAGTAATTCTTCTGCCTCAGCCTCCTGAGTAGCTGGAATAACAGGCTCATGCCACCACACCTGGCTAATTTTTGTATTTTCGGTAGACATGGGGTTTCACCACATCAGTCAGGGTGGTCTCGAACTCTTGATCTCAGGTGATCTGCCTGCCTCGGCCTCCCAAAGTGCTAGGATTACAGGCATGAGCCACTGCACCCGGCCTGTTCTTTTTTTGTTTTAGAGGTGGGGTTTTGCTATGTTGCTCGGGCTAGAGTGCAATGACTATTCACGGGCGTGATCATTATGCAGTGCAACCTCAAACTTCTGGGCTCACATGATCTTCTCACTTCACCCTCCCTAGTAGCTGGGAACAGCAGGTGTGCACCACCATGCCAGGCTAAATCTCATCTTTTTTCATGACTTTAGAACCCCTCGACTCAAGTTCACCTCTATGAAAATGATTCCTAAATCTGATTTTCTATCCTTTTTTTCCCAGCAGCATTTCTGTATCTCCACCCACTTAATGGCTATTTCTTCTATTTTGTCAAATTTATCTTCTAAGTTGATTATCTCTAGCACTGCTATCTCAAAACAGCTCTTTTAATTTTCTGTTTCTTGGCCAGGAGCCATGGCAACATGTCTGTATTCCCAGCACTTTGGGAGGCCGAGCAGGGCAGGCAACTTGAGGCCAGGAGTTTGAGACCAGCCTGGCCAACATGATGAAACCCCATATCTACTAAAAATACAAAAATTAGCCAGGTGTGGTGGCGCACGCCTCTAGCCCCAGCTACTTGGGAGGCTGAGACTGGAGAGGCTGAGGCTCACTTGAGCACAGGAGGTGCAGGCTGCAGTGAGCAGAGATCATGCCACTGCACTCCAGCCTAGGCGATGGAGCCAGACTCTGTCTCAAGGAAAAAAAAAAAAAAAAAAATTCTATTTCTGTCAATAGCACACTCAATAAATGGTAGTTTTTATTTTCATTAGTCCCTTCAACTTTTGCCTCTTCTCACTGAGTTCACTATATACAGAACTGCCAATTTATCTTCTGGAAATTCTGGTTTTCATTTTTTTCTGAAATGCTGTTGTGTTTTTTTTCCCCCTGAAATACTGTTTTGCATCAATTATTCCCACGCTTGAAAAACTTATGGTGGCCCACTGCCAGCATAAGATGGCCCAAAATCCTTAACCATTTGTGTACAACCTCAAAGTCTGGCCCAGCTTTGTTGCCCACTGCCCGCTGTCACTAAAGAGGCAGTCATCACCGCCCCCTCAGGCTGCTTGTTTTCCTGTCTTCTTGCATTTGTTCCATCCCGAGATGATTTGCCTTCCCACCCTTCACACTCAGGTCAAATCTCTTCTGAGTGAAACCTTTGCCCAGACCACTGCTGGAAGCATTTCCATGGCACCGTCGATGTGCTGCTGCAGGTGTGGACTATGGCACCTCTCCCTGTAATCTTGCCCTGATTCCTCTCCATTGATAATGAGCTGAATGATTCAGCAGACCCAGGAAGCAGAGGTGTGATGAATAGACACGGTTACCCATAAAGTATCTCATACATCTGCACACTAAACCCATCTCACTCCTTGCTTTGCTTTGCCTTTCTCTTTTCTTTTCTTTTTTCTCCTCTCCTCTCCCGTGCCCTCCCCTCCCCTCCCCTCTTCTCCTCTCTTCTCTCCTCTCCTTTCCTTTCTCTTTTCCTCTTTTTTTTTTTTTTTTTTTGAGACAGTCTTGCTTTGTCACCCAGGCTGGAGTGCAGTGGCGCAAACATGGCTCACTACAGCCTTAACTTCCTGGGCTTAAGAGATCCTCCTGCATCAGCCTCCTGTGTAGCTGGGACCACAGGCACATGCCACCACACCTGGCTATTTTTTTTTTTATTTTTTGTAGAGACTAGGTCTCCCTTTGTTGCCCAGGCTGGTTTCGAACTCCTGGGCTCAATGATCCTCCCGCCTTGGCCTCCCAAAGTGCTGGGAGTACAGGCATGAGCCACCGCATCTGGCCCCTTGCTTTTCTTTCTCCTAATTTTGTTTCTGTGATATCAGCTCTAAAGGAGGCTGCCTTACATCAGACTTGGAGAGACATAGGGTGGTGTTCTCTGATTTATGGCAAGAACTTGAGGAAAATGAGATTCCTTTCAGCATAATTTTGATAAATTCTAAGGTGTGCATTTTTCCCACTTTAAATAATCTCTGAAATCAGGGTGTATCTTACAACCAATGGAAGTTTGTTTTTCTTGATGGAATACAAAAGTAAAAAGTACCACTTATATTGGCGCTATCTCAAATTCGATAAAATAAGGTATATAGGAAAGTATTTAAAACGTATATAAATGCAAATAAACAGCTTTTATTATTTGATGTGAATATTAAATATCAGTGTTAAACATTAGATTTTGAAACATTGTTCTAGGGTGGCATAAGAACATAGTTCCAGGACAACATTCTAGCACATTCCCTTACAAAATCAGCACTGTGTGTATCTCTTCTCTATTCTGCCATATTTTGTAAGACGTTAGAAGTCAGAGATCCAGGGAAAGATACCTCTTGATATTCTCTACAAAAAGAGCAATAAAGAGCAGTCAGAAAGCCCTGCAAGTGAAATAATGAGCAAAAAGTTTGTATGAAAAAAGGAACTGGGCCAGGTGCAGTGGCTCACGCCTGTAATTCCAGCACTTTGGGAGGCCGAGTTGGGCAGATCACCTGAGGTCAGTAGTTAAAGACCAGCCTGACCAACATGGCGAAACCCCGTCTCTACTAAAAATACAAAAATTCACCAGGCATGATGGCGGGTTCCTATAATCCCAGCGACTTGAGAGGCTGAGGTGGGAGAATCTCTTGAACCCAGAAGGCAGAGGTTGCAGTGAGCCGAGATTGCCCCACTGCACTCCAGCCTGGGTGACAGAGGAAGACTCCATCTCAAAAAAAAAAAAAAAAAATTGAAGAAGAAGGAAGTGGCCAGTGGTGCTGGAGGTAATAAGTGGGTAATGAAGGATAGAATCCCTAGGCTTGGGGTCTCAGCCCTGGATAGACTGCTAGCCATCATCTACCTAGGCATGCTGCTCACCATGAGCAGAGAGCTGAACATTTTGGTTTCCCAGTAGTCACTCCAGGCCTGTGTTGTGACAACAGAGGTTATCTGACAGTTTGGTCAGGAATTCATTGTTTCTTTTATATTTTCATTATATTTTTCCCACCTGCTTCCATATCGCTACCACTAGGGATTTAGGAAGACCAGACTCTCCCTTTGTCGTCTGTCACCTCCTCATACCACTTCTCCCAACCAGTCATAGAGCCAGGGAGCCCCAACTTATGTCACTGTCACTTACTTGCCACCTTATGCCTCATTCACCCATTCTCTCCGAATGACTCAGGCAGTAAATTCCCCAGGGTGGTCACAATCTGCATGATCATGGGAGACCCTGAGTGCAGTATGTTACTCCATAAATAATTCACTGTTCTCATTTTGAAAGCAAGGAGATCTGAGTAACTGGAGAGGGAAGGCAGAGGGGTGATTGAAAACACACACGTGTGTACACACCAGAATGGGTCTTCTCAGTCGCTTTGTTACATGGCTTTCTGTACTTGACTGCTTTGGAAGCTGTAAATAGGACTGTGGCCAACGTGGTCCCTGGATGCTGGGGCAGGGGGCCGACTGCAGAGAACTTGTTCCTTCCAGGAAACTGTGGGTTCTGTCCAAGGCAGAGCCTAGGAGCTGGTGTGACTGCAGTAGTAGGAACGTAGGGATGAGAAGGATGTGAGGATGCAAACACGTCCAAGGGCAGGGAGTCACTTTGTGTGTGAAAGCCTTTCTTTGGCATCTCAGATGCATCTGCGTTGCCCTCCTTGGCATCTCCTGGATGAAGGGAGGTCAAGGAATACTATTTTGAGGGGCTTAGAGAGGGACAGGAGGCTGCTGGATATACAAGCATGCTTGTGGGAGGATGAGGGGAAAAAAGGCCTCATCAAGGCTGTGCTAAACCCAGATGCTGTTCTTTAACCTTCACTCCAGTTGCTGCATCACTCCTGGGTGTTTTGTCTTTGCCAAAACCACATAGGGAGGAAGTTACTAAGACAAAGGGGTGACTGCAGAGCCAATTTCTATTCCTAGCTTGTGGTTGACCCTGGCAAGTAACCTTGAGCAGGTCATTAACCCCTCCCTAGGGTGACTATAATGGATTCCAACCTTTGTCAGGAAAGTCCTGTGAAAATTGATAAGTTGAGACTTTTAAGTGCCTTGAGATCTTAGAAGAGATAAACAAACAATATCCCTGTGTTTTGTGAGTGTGTTATGGGCTGCCCTTGAAATCTGATTCTCCATGCACTGGCCATGCTCTGTTCTTTGCTTGGTGACCAGGTGTAGAACACACTTAGGAGTAGCAATAAAAACAGCTAACATCTATTAAACTGTTACTGTGTGCTGGGCACTGCAGTTTAACGCTCACAGCAACGTTCTAAGGTACAAATGATGAAACAGAGAGGTTAAGTAACTTCCCAAAGTTGCACAGTTAATAAGCCAGAGCCAGTATCTGCACTCCGGGCTCCAGAGTCCAGGCTCTGCTCTTACCCGAGATAAGAAGCAGATAAGCCGGGTGCGTTGGCTCACGCCTGTAATCCCAACACTTTGGGATCACGAGGTCAGGAGATCGAGACCATCCTGGCTAAAGTGGTGAAACCCCGTCTCTACTAAAAATACAAAAAAAAAAAAAAAAAAAGCCAGGCACGGTGGCAGGTGCCTGTACTCCCAGCTACTTTGGAGGCTGAGGCAGGAGAATGGCGCAAACCCAGGAGGCGGAGCTTGCAGTGAGCCGAGATTGCACCACTGCACTCCAGCCTGGGCGACAGAGCAAGGCTCCATCTCAAAAAAAAAAAAAAAAAAAAAAGAAGCAGATAAGAACCACATTTAGGCCCCATGTGGCAGCTCATGCCTGTAATCCCAGCACTTTGGGAGGCTAAGGAGGGCAGATCACCTGAGGTCAGGAGTTCAAGACCAGCCTGACCAACATGGTGAAACCCTCTCTCTACTAAAATACAAAAATTAGCCGGGCGTGGTAGTGCGCGCCTGTAATCTCAGCTACTAAGGAGGCTAAGGCAGGAGAATCGCTTGAACCTGGGAGGTGGAGGTGACAGTGAGCCAAAATCGTGCTACTGCACTCCAGCCTGGGTGACAGAGCTAGACTCTGTCTCAAAATAAATAAATAAATAAATATTTAAAAAAGCATATTTAATAACTATGTAATTTGTCATTAGTGAGCACTTGCTATATGTTCTGCACCAAGCTGGGGTGGTATGAGTGACATGGAACTATATAAACAAGCAGAAGACAGACGGGAGTTGGGTGCTAAATTGACGATACCAAAGTTCTTTTGAAAATCTAAGGAAAAGAGATCCACTATGGGCTGGACCTTTGGGGAAAATGTTGGAGAAAGTGAGGCTTGAGCACCCTTTTTTTTTTTTTTGCCATCTAAGCAGACTATTTAGACTCTCTGGGACTACAATTCTAGAAAGATGCTAATTTGTATTGCTTATGAGAAAAAGGGCATGGAGGAGGGGCTATTTCATGGTTAAATCTGGAATCTGCTGCATACATTCATAGTCTTGTGCAGATTCACAATGCACTTTGGCTCTCGGAGGCTCTGCAACATTGTGTGATAAAGAAATCTGCTTTTCTTGGCCGGGTGCGGTGGCTCACGCCTGTAATCCCAGCACTTTGGAAGGCCGAGGTGGGCAGATCATGAGGTCAGGAGATCGAGACCATCCTGGCTAACATGGTGAAACCCCGCCTCTACTAAAAATACAAAAAATTAGCAGGGTGTGGTGGCAGGCGCCTGTAGTTCCAGCTACTCAGGAGGCTGAGGCAGGAGAATGGTGTGAACAGGGAGGCGGAGCCTGCAATGAGCCGAGATCGTGCCATTTCACTCCAGCCTGGGTGACAGAGCGAGACTCGCTTCAAAAAAAAAAAAAAAAAAAAAAGAAAAGAAATCTGTCTTTTTTTTTTTTTCACTCTGGTTGGAGTACAGTGGAGTGTAGTGGCACAAACATGGCTCACTGCAAGCCTCAAATTGCTGGGCTCAAGTGATCATCTCATCTCAGCCTCCCAAGTAGCTGGGACCACATGTGTGCACCACCATACCTGGCTAGTTTTTTACATTTTTGTAGAGAGAGTCTTACTGTGTTGCCCAGGCTGATCTCCTGGATTCAACTCCTGGGCTCCAGCCACTATCCTGCTTTGGCCTCCCAAAGTGCTGGAAATACAGGCATGAGCCACCTCACCTGGCCAGAACATTTTTTTCATAGAACTCGTATCAACATTTTATAGATGAGTGCAGTGTCTCATGTCTGTAATCCCAGCACTTCAGAAGGCTGAGGCAGGAGGATCACTTGAGCCCAGAAGGTCAAGGCCAGCCTGGGCAACATGGTGAAACCCCATCTATACAAAAAATACAAAAATTACCTGGGTGTGGTGGCGAGTGCCTATATTGCCAGCTACTCAAGAAGCTGTGGTTGGAGGATCACTTGAACCCAGGAGGTGGAGGTTGCAGTGAGCCAAGATTGTGCCACTGCACTTCAACCTGAGCAACAGAGCGAGACCCTGTCTCAAAAAACAAAAACAAAAACAAAAACAAAAAAAACTGCTGGGTGCAGTGGCTCTCGCCTGTAATCCCAGCACTTTGGGAGGCCAAGGCGGGTGGATCACGGGGTCAGGAGTTCGAGACCAGCCTGGCCAATATGGTGAAACTCTGTCTCTACTAAAAATACAAAAAAATTAGCTGGGTATGGTGGCAGGTGCCTGTAATCCCAGCTATTTCGGGAGGCTGAGGCAAGAGAATCACTTGAACCCAGGAGGCAGAGGTTGCAGTGAGCTGAGATCGTGCCATTGCACCCTAGCCTGGGCGACTAGAGTGAAACTCTGTCTCAAAAAAAAAAAAAATCATTTTATAGACTTTTATGTTTGGGAAGCACTGGTAGAGGAAAACACCTTACTGGAAAGTAGTTTACAACCCTCAGGCAACTTAAAATCAAGTTCCCTGAACATTCTATGTAACTTTCACTTTTACAGAGTTGACATTCATCACCTATCAGTCTTTTGACATTTGGTTATTTTCCTCATGTGTACCATGTTACCACCCGAGCCAGACTATGAATATCTCACATGCAAATACTTGGCAGCCGCATCTTTTTATCTCTCAAGGCCCCTAGCTCACACCTTGTCTAAAAGAAGGTTGATAAATATTTGTTGGTTTAAAAACAGAGACAGAACAGGGGGAAGAAAATGAGGAGGGGAAAAACTCACACTTGAAGTGATAGCAATTATTGGTAATTTGCAACGATTACTTCATTGTAAATTGCTATTCACCAATCAGTACCCTTTGAAAGACTAGTAAGTTGTTTAAAATGCAAAATAATGTTGATTTTTGGCTTGGCTTTAGTTGGAGCTGGATCTGCAGTCAGAAATAGCTGGCTTTATGGCATGACCTCTAAATTATATCTTCCTTTATTAGCTCAGGGTGCTTTCTGCTGAGCTGGAAGTGCCTGGGGTAGGTCCCTCTGTCAGAAGATTGATGCTTAGACTGAGAATCTGATGAAGACCAAGTACCCCTGGGTCAGCATGACTGCAAAGGCCAACTGAATGGCTGCTTGTGACACCACTGCTTAGGGAAAAACTCACTCAGGGTGGTGGGAGCTTGCAGTTAAAAATACAAGAGACACATTTGGTTTGGTATCAGGGGCTGGTCTCAGATGCAGCCCCCTGTCCAAATATGCCTCCATCCCCTGCTCATCGGACCCAGTGCCCAGGGTTGGAGAGGGCACCATTTGAGCGATTTGTGGCTTTGAGGCTCTAAAAGCCTGACATTCTTAAAGGTTCTTCCCATGCTGACACCCTAACCCATTCCGTTTTGAAGCTAACCCAGCCTGGGAGAAGTAATTCATAAATCATTTGAAGCTGACACCTCAGAGGTGTTTTGATGGGAGTGGGACTTCGTCTCTTTTTTCAGGAGGAGGTGAGACAGGAGAGGAGGTAGAGTTCCTGCAAGAGATAAAGATGTCTCTGAACATTCGTAGAGACTTAGGAAAATTCTGGCTCCTGTGGGCAAGAAATTGATCTTGTTTGTTCTTTTCTTTCTTCTTGGTTGAGTTCCCAGTGTGGATCTTGCAGGCGTTTTGTTCTTGGTGTCAGAACCACCCAGGCTTGGTCGTCGCTGGGTCTGGAACCTCCTACAGATTCCACTGTCTCCCTGCCACAGAGGAAAGTCATGATTGCCCCTTGTGCAGACAGCAGGAGCTGGGTGTGGGGCTCAGGGAGATTCCTGCAGAGCCCTGCTGGGTGTTTGCTTCCCACCTCCCTTCTTCGGGGTCCCAGTTAATGCCGCTATTGAGAAAAGACTGGAAGGAGGGGTTGGTGAGACTCAAAGCCTTGAAATTGGATCTGTGGTTGTTTTTCTCTAAAACCAAATGTATACCCACCCACTACCCGGCCAGCTGGTGCCCTTTCAGTCAGGGCCTAGTGACCCTGTAAGGAGTTGCTGCCAGTGGTGGAGCTGGCTGAGGACATCCAGGCTCCATCCTGTTTGCCTGGCAAGTGTTCGGGAGCCAGTCTCATGTTTAGGCTCCACACGAGCCCTCCATGGGCATGTGGAGCCTGGTCCTCAATTTCCCATTTAACTCCCTCCTGATTGTACAGGCTTTGCACACAGTGGGCCTTCCATAAATGCTGCTGACAGACCAGGGAGGACTTGGGGGCTGGGAGGCTTCCTTTCATTTCCAGTGTTGAGGGGAGAGTATCAGAATCCTCATCTCTATCCTTGATTTCTCCAACGTCTGGCAAGGAGCCAGGGTGAGCACAGCTGTCAGTCTGTTTCTAGCCATGTTGCCAACTGTCACACCCATCGGGGCAAAGAAGAACGTCCCTCAGCAAGACGTTTGTGGACAGCAGGTGACTGTCCTGCTCAGGGGCTGGCTTCAGCACCTCCGATCTAGCCACAGGCTCTCTTTCTTGTGGCTTCCCTTGTCATCCGCCCCTCCTGACCATCTGGCCACCCTGACTTCTCCTGCCTGGTGGGAACGCTATCTGGTGGGTGGCAGCCTCTCCCTGCATGGAAGCTCCAGGCCAAGGGGCAGGGGGAGCAGCGGGCTGAATTGTCAGGGTTCAAACAGTTGAGCTAATACCAGTTTGCTCAGGGATTTCTGGCTGCCTACCCGGGAGCCCCAGGGCAAGGGGACCAAGCAATGTGCAATCTGCTCTTACAGCCCCCATGCTTCCAGAGGCTTTCCAGGCTGAGAAAACACATTTGAATGTAACCTCATCTTGGAGTTCCAGCAGCTTCAACCTTGATGGTGTCTTCCTCGGGATTCCTTCATTCCTGATCCGTGTAGAGGCTAACATTTACTGTGATCTTCCCATGTGCCTGACACCGTACCAAGAGCTTTCTGTGCACTATCTCATTTAATCTTCATAGTAACTCTATAAGGGAGCTTCAATTATCAATCCAGTTTCACTGACAAGCTAACTGAGGGCTGGAGAGGTTAAGTAACTTGTCCAGGATTGTATAGCCAGTCTGTGGCAGAGCTAGGAGTCTAACAGAGGCATTATACTACTGTCTCATGTGCATGAAGACTGCTTTGTCCTGGATTAAAGTGTTTACATTTTACCAAATCTGGATCTTGTATCTATTCATCTAGCAGATGGGTCAGCCAACTATGCCCACAAGCCAAATCTAGCCATGGTGTGGTCTGTTTTTTTTTTTTTTTGAGACAGAGTCTTGCTCTGTCACCAGGCTGGAGTGCAGTTGGCGCAATCTCGGCCTACTGCAACCTCCGCCTCCTGGGTTCAAGTGATTCTCCTGCCTCAACCTCATGAGTAGCTGGGACTACAGGCATGCGACCCCATGCCCAGCTAATTTTTGTATTTTTAGTAGAGACAGGGTTTCACCATGTCAACCAGGATGGTCTCAATCTCTTGACCTAGTGATCCGCCCACCCCAGCCTCCCAAAGTGCTGAGATTACAGGTGTGAGCCACTGCATCTGGCCCAGCTTTTTTTGGTTTTTGTTTGTTTTAGAATCAGGGTCTCACTTTGTTGATCAGGCTAGAGTACAGTGGTGTGATCATTGCTCACTGCAGCTTAAAATTCCTGTGCTCAAACAATCCTCCTATCTCAGCCTCCCAAGTAGGTGGGACTACAGGCACCAACCACCATGCCCAGCTATACCATAGTTAAAAAAACAAAAAACAAAAAACAAACAAACAAAAAAACGCCAGGTGCGGTGGCCCACACTTGTAATCTCAGCACTTTGGGAGGTCGAGGTGGGCAGATCACGAGGTCAGGAGATCGAGACCATCCTGGCTAACACGGTGAAATGCCTTCTCTACTAAAAATACAAAAAATTAGCGGGGCGTGGTGGTGGGCGCCTGTAGTCCCAGTTACTTGGGAGGCTAAGGCAGGAGAATGGCGTGAACCCAGGAGGTGGAGCTTGCAGTGAGCTGAGATGGCACCACTGCACTCCAGCCTGGGCGACAGAGTGAGACTCCATCTCAAAAACAAACAAACCAAAAACAAAGAAGAAAACGTGACAGAGACAGTATTTGGCCTATAAAGCCTAAAATACCAACTATTTACTATCTGGGCCCTTACAAAAAGAGTTTGCTGACTGCTGAGTTAGCATGCCACAGTATCCTGTCCCACCAATACGATCCAGAGTAAGCCCCAGCACCGTGTCTGCCAGCCTCCAATTCTCTTTGGACTCGGCCGCTTCCAAGAGTGCTCTGAACAATTAAAAACTCAATGAATACATTCAGTGCATGAAGACGGATGTGCCAGGGGAATTTTTAAATCTTCGGCTGCACCTTTGAGTGTGTGTAAACCTCGGGCCAGTTGCCTTGCAGGCCAGCCTGCGGCATGGGTCTTGACTTTCCCGATTGTGAAATGAGGATGAGAAATCTTGGCCTTGGAATGGAGGGAAATCAAAGAGGGGCATCTGATCGACTCTCAGAAAGACACAGGCAGGGAGCTCTGGAGGCTTCTTAGAAGGAAGAACCAGCCGGGCGCAGTGGCTCACGCCTGTAATCCCAGCACTATGGGAGGCTGAGGCAGGTGGATCACCTGAGGTCAGAAGTTTGAGATTAGCCTGACCAACATGGAGAAACCCTGTCTCTACTGAAAATATAAAATTAGCTGGGCGTGGTGGAAGGCGCCTGTAATCCCAGCTACTTGGGAGTCTGAGGCAGGGGAATCGCTTGAACCCGGGAAGCGGAGGTTGCGGTGAGCCGCGACTGCACCACTGCGCTCCAGCCTGGGCAACAAGAGCGAAACTCTGTCTCAAAAAAAAAAAGAAGGAAGAACCAATATGAATCACAAGCAACATTATTACCTTAGCAAGTGTTTGAGCCCCCAGTCTAAATGTGTAAAGTAATCTGCTCAGGCTCAAGAAAATCTCTTTTCCCCTATCACACTGGATGTATGAACACATGACCAGCAGAGGCCATCTAACTGAATGGGTTTTCATGTCTCCCCTCTCTGCTCAGGTGGTGAGTTCCCTGAGGCCTGGTCTGGATCTTATGTTTTACTTGTGTCTTCTCTGAGCTCTCAGTACCACACTTAGCAGCACACAGTGAGCAGCTCCGCATAGTGATCTGCCTGACTTACATGTTACAAAAAGGCCCTGAATGGAAACAGGCCTCCAGGAAGAGTGTCTAGAAAAGTAAGGGTCAGGCAGGGTGCCGGTGGCTCACGCCTATAATCCCAGCACTTTGGGAGGCTGAGGTGGATGGATCACTTGAGCCCAGAAGTGCGAGACCAGCCTGGGCAACATAGCAAGAACTTGTCTCTACAGAAAAAAGAAAAAAAATACTAGCTGGGTGTGGCAGCTCATGACTGTAATCACAGCGCTTTGGGAGGTTGAGGCAAGAGGATAGCTTGAGCCTGGGAGATTGAGGCTGTGGTGAGCCATGTTCATGCTACTGCACTCCAGCCTGGGCAACCTAAGAGACACTGTCTCAAAAAAATAAATAAAAAATAAAAAGCTAGGCATGGTGGCTCACATCTATAATCCCAGCACTTTCGAAGGCTGAGGCAGGCGGATCACTTGAGTCCAAGAGTTCGAGACCAGCCTGGGCAATATGACGAGACCCTGTCTCTACAAAAAGTACAAAAATTAGCTGGACATGGTGGTGTGTGTGTGTAGTCCCAGCTACTTGGGAGGCTGAGGTGGGAGGATCACTTGAGCCCAGGAGGCTGAGGCTGCAGTGAGCTATGATTGCACCACTACGCTCCAGCTTGGGTGACAGCCAGACCCTGTCTCAAAAAAAAAAGAAGAAAAGTAAGAGTCTTCTCTCTGCCCTCCCCCAGAACAATCTTGAGGCCCAGAGAGCAGGTGCGAGCTAGCTGGGGGGTCCTGGCACCTCAGGTGAGGGTGCTGGAGGCCCAGGCCCGAAGGCCCAGGCGCGCCCTCCCCTTTAGAAGCCCAGCTCTTCAGGCCCTCCCTGTATCCTCCACACCCAACCCTCTTCAGTCCTCCAGGAAACATCATGAGGGTTAATTATTTCTCAGGGCTGACTCAGACAGCAGTTTTCTGCCAAAGCATTCTGTCAGCCAAGCACGGTCCTGCTGTTACCCCCATGAGGGAGCCTTTGTAAGCTGTGTCAGGAGGAAACTCCACAGCAGGGAAGCCCAAAGCCCCGTAGCCTGGGGTGGGGTCCTGCCTGATCCCGTCGGGTGGGGCTGGTTGCTGGGAGGGCGCCCTCCCCAGTGTGAGAAGCCAGCTCCAGAATGCTCTCACCGCCAGGCTGCCTTTCAGCCAGTCCCTGTGGGGCAACGCTCGCCTTTCGTTTTGTTGATTGGACATTGTGTCTCTGAATAGAGCTTAATGTCCTTTTGAAATTGTCTGTTCTTTTTTATTCTTTTTTTGTTTTTTTGAGATAGAGTCGTGCTCTGTTACCCAGGCTGGAGTGCAGTGGCTCCATCCCAGGGCTCACTGCAACCTCCGCCTCCTAGGTTCAAGCGATTCTCCTGCCTCAGCCTCTGGAGTAGCTGGGATTACAGGCGCCTGCCACCATGCCTGGCTAATTTTTGTATTTTAGTAGAGAAGGGTTTCGCCATGTTGGCCAGGCTGGTCTCAAACTCCTGACCTCAAGCAATCCACCCACTTTGGCATCCGAAAGTGCCGAGATTACAGATGTGAGCCACTGCACCTGGCCTTTTTTTTCTTTCTTTTAAAAATTTCTCCTGCTTTCTCCATTTGGTTTAGATTGCTGCTGTGTTCCTAAATGCTGAAGGTGAATGATGGGGCGTCCGGAGGAGAGGGATGACACTCAAACAAAAACCGTCTGCCTAGGAGGCCAAACTGGGGGAGAGTGGGGGGGACAGAGGGGGTCTCTTGGAGGAAGGAGGCCTGGGAGATCTTCTTTCTCATATCAGAGAACCTGAGGGACTGGGATGGCCCTGAATGGAGATTCAAAGACGCTGAACTGTGCTTGAGACACCTGGGACCAGAAGCCAGGAGGAAGGAGGTAGAGAGAATTAGAACAAGGTAGCCCCGTGAATTCACTGCATGGCAGCCATTAGCTTCACCTGCCCTCTGACCAGGCCGACACCAGCATCCCGGGCACCCCATGTGGGTAGGAAGGTGTGTGGTGCTGTGCAAACCTGATTATCCCCCGAGTAACCCATGCCGCATCTACAGCTTCCTGCTGCTGCGCCAGAAGCTGTGCCCTCTTATGGAAAGAAGAGCACTTCCTTCATATAAAAGCAGCCAGGTGAAGGCAAGGCTATTCTTGCATGAGAAATGATGATTATACAGATCAATTCCATCTTCTGGAGGAACCCCAGACAGTGGTAAATTACACAGTTACAATTGTACCTTAAGCCCCGTCTCCCCACACCTCCCCCCCGCCTCCACAAAACAACAGAAAACCCAACAACCATGTTTTGCAGCAAAAATATTTACAGGACAGTTACTATGCACAAGGAAGTATTTTATATATTATGTCATTTAATCTTCTCAAGAACCCTGTGATGTATTTACCAATGAATGAACAGAGAGAGAAGCTAACAGCTAGCCAGAAATCACAGGGCCAGAAGGGTATGAAAGCTAGGCCTGGCAAGGCTGAGAATACAGCAGGACTTGGCATCTGGTAAGTGTTCCATAAATCCTTGTTGAAGGAATAAATGGGTCTGCCAGACTCCATGATCAGGGCTTGCCTACTGCTCCCTAAGCCATAATTCCCGTTCCAAGGATCTGGGTAAGTCAGGGCCTACAAATATGCCCCAGGGAAGTTTTCTAAGATTCTGTTCTCATCTTTCTTCTGTGCTCTCCTCTCCCCAGCTGCCATCCTGTATCCCTTCCAAGCAGGCATAGAATGGAGGAGTTAATTTGTTATTTGATGTACCAAGTATAGTATTTGAGTGCCTACCAATGGTGCCAAGCATTGTTCTAGATGCTGGGTCATAGGAGTGAACAAAACAGGTTAGGATCACATTCTGAAGATCACATTCTAGCCAGGGTACAGACTTGGCTGAGAGATCAGTTCTGGCTGAACTGATCAGGGAGGATTGAGGTAAGAGCTCTGTGACTCCTCAGCTATGGGCTGCTGTGTGCACATGGGGGCAGGCACCAGCCCTCCCTCACCAATGAGGTGCACTCTCGTCCTTGTGGTTGCAGAAGTGGTTTCAGCAGCTCTGCCTCTCTGTTGTGGCCTCTGCCCTGGCCATGGTTTTCATCCCAGGATGAGCCTCAAAGTGTCTTTGCCACACGACCTAGAATTGAGACTAAGAGATTCAGTCTGGGCTGAGCTCATGTTAAAACCCAGGAGGCCCAGTGCGGTGGCTCACGCCTATAAATCTCAGCACTTTGGGAGGCCGAGGCAGGCAGATCACAAGGTCAAGATATTGAGACCATCCTGGCCAACATGGTGAAACCCCGTCTCTACTAAAAATACAAAAATTAGCCGGGCGTGGTGGTAGGCACCTGTAGTCCTAGCTACTTGGGAGGCTGAGGCAGGAGAATCGCTTGAACCCAGGAGGTGGAGGTTGAAGTGAGCCGAGATTGCGTCAGCTGCACTCCAGCCTGGCCACAGAGTGAGACTCTGTCTCAAAAAACAAACAAACAAAACCAGGAGCTAAGGCATGGCCCTTATTTTTTACTTTTATTTATTTATTTATTTATTTATTTATTTTAAGTTCCTCAGTACATGTACAGGATGTACAGGTTTGTTACACAGGTAAACGTGTGCCATGGTGGTTTGCTGCACCTATCAACCCATCACCAGGTGTTAAGCCCAGCATGCATTAGCTCTTTTCCCTAATGCTCTCCGTTCCCCTGCCCACCCCCAACAGGCCCCAGTGAGTGCTGATCCCCCCGCTGTGTCCATGTGTTTTCACTGTTCAGCTCCCACTTACTAGTGAGAACATACAGTGTTTGGTTTTCTATTCCTGCATTAGTTTGCTGAGGATAATGGCTTCTAGCTACATCCATATACCTGCAAAGACATGATCTTGTTCCTTTTTATGGCTGCATAGTATTCCATGGTGTATATGTACCACATTTTATTTCTTTCCTTTTTCTTTTCTTTTTTTTGAGATGGAGTCTTGCTCTGTTGCCCAGGCTGGAGTGCAGTGGCATAATTTCAGCTCACTGCAATCTTCACCTCCCAGGTTCAAGCAATTCCCCTCCCTCTCAGCCTCCAGAGTAGCTGGGACTACAGGCATGCACCACCACACTCGGCTAATTTTTGTATTTTTAGTAGAGATGGGTTTCACCATGTTGGCCGGGCTGGTCTCGAATTCCTGACCTCAGGTGATCCGCCTGCCTCAGCCTCCCAAAGCGCTGGGATTAAAGGCATGAGCCACCACGCCCGGCCGCCACATTTTCTTTATCCAGTCTATCATTGATGGGCGTTTGGGTTGATTCCATGTCCTTGCTATTGTGAATAGTGCTGCAATGAACATATGTGTGTATGTATCTTTATAACAAAGTGATTTATATTCCTTTGGGTATATACCCAGTAATGGGATTGCTGGGTCAAATGGTATTTCTGGTTCTAAATCTTTGAGGAATCGCCACACTGTCTTCCACAATGGTTGAACTAATTTACATTCCCACCAACAGTGTAAAAGCCTTCTTATTTCTTCACAGCCTCGCCAGCAGCTCTTGTTTCTTTTTTAAATTTCATTTTATTGAGACAGAGTCTCACTCTGTCACCCAGGCTGGAGTGCAGTGGCGCAATCTTGGTTCACTGCACACTCTGCCTCCCAGGTTCAAGCAATTCACCTGCCTCAGCCTCCTGAGTAGCTGGGATTACAGGTGTGCGCCATGGTGCCCGGCTAATTTTTGTATTTTTAGTGGAGACAGGGTTTCACCATGTTAGCCAGGCTGGCCTCAAACTCCTGACCTCAAGTGATCTGCCCACCTTGGCCTCCCAAAGTGCTGGGATTACAGGTGTGAGCCACCATGCCCGGCCTATCTGTTGTCTCTTGACTTTTTAATAATCGCCATTCTGACTGGCGTGAGATGGTATCTCATTGTGGTTTTCATTTGCATCTCTCTCTCTCTCTCTTTTTTTTGAGATGGAGTCTCGCTTTGTTGCCCAGGCTGGAGTGCAGCGGCGTGATCTCAGCTCACTGCAAGCTCCACCTCCCGGGTTCATGCCATTCTCCTGCCTCAGCCTCCCGAGTAGCTGGGACTGCAGGCGCCCACCACCACGCCCGGCTAATTTTTTGTATTTTCAGTAGAGATGGGGTTTCACTGTGTTAGCCAGGATGGTCTCGATCTCCTGACCTCGTGATCCACCCACCTCGGCCTCCCAGAGTGCTGGGATTACAGGCGTCAGCCACCGCGCCCAGCCTTTTTTTTTTTTTTTTGAGACGGAGTTTCACTCTTGTTGCCCAGGCTGGAGTGCAATGGCATGATCTCAGCTCACCACAACCTCCGCCTCCCAGGTTCAAGTGATTCTCCTGTCTCAGCCTCCCGAGCAGGTGGGATTACAGGCGCCTGCCACCATGCCCAGCTAATTTTGTATTTTTAGTAGAGACGGGGTTTCTCCATGTTGGTCAGGCTGGTCTTGAACTCCCGACCTTAGGTGATCAGCATGCCTCAGCCTCCCAAAGTGCTGGGATTACAGGCATGAGCCACCGTGCCCGGACTTTCATTTGCATTTCTCTAATGATCAGCGATGTTGAGATTTTTTCCACATTTGTTGGTCATGTGTATATCTTTTTTTGAGAAGTTATTTTTATTTATTTTTTAGGGACACAGTCTCCCTCTGTCTCCCAGGCTGGAGTGCAGTGGCGCCATCATGGCTTGCTACAGCCTCGAGCTTCAGGACTCAAGCGATTCTCCCACCTTTGCCTCCTGAGTAGCTAGGGCTACAGGCATGTGGCACCACGCGGGGGTAACTTTTCTAGTTTTTGGTAGAGATAGGATCTTACTATGTTACCCAGGCTGGCCTGAAGTGATCATCCTACCTCAGTCTCTCAACATGCTGGGATAACATATGAGCCACTGTACCTGGCCTTTTACAAATTATTTATTTATCTTTTTTAAATTAAAATTTTTTTTTATTGGCCGGGCATGGTGGCTGACACCTGTAATCCCAGCACTTTGGGAGGCCGAGGTGGGCAGATCATGAGGTCGAGAGATCAAGACCATCCTGGCCAACATGGTGAAACCCATCTCTATTAAAAATACAAAAATTAGCTGGGCTTGGTGGCGGGCACCTGTAGTCCCAACTACTCGGGAGGCTGAGGCAGGAGAATCGCTTGAACCCAGGAGGCGGAGGTTGCAGTGAGCTGAGATTGCACCACTGCACTCCAGCCTGGCGACAAAGCAAGACTCTGTTTCAAAAAAAACAAAACAAAACAAAACAAAAAAACCACACACACATAAAAAACTTATTTTATGCAGGGACCATGCTAATCTTCTCTGTATTGTTCCAATTTTAGTGTATGTGCTGCCAAAGCGAGCACTATTTATTTATCTATCTATGTATTTATTTATTGAGACAGAGTCTCATTCTGTCACTCAGGCTGGAGTGCAATGGCACAATCTCAGCTCACTGCAACCTCCACCTCCCAGGTTCAAGCGATTCTCCTGCCTCAGCCTCCCAAGTAGCTGGGATTACAGACACCCGCCACCACACCTGGCTAATTTTGTATTTTTAGTAGAGACAGGGTTTCACCATGTTGGCCAGGCTGGTCTCGAACTCCTGACCTCAGGTGATCTGCCTGCCTCAGCCGCCCATAGTGCTGAGATTACAGGCGTGAGCCACTGCATCTGGTCGCGAGCACTATTTATTCATTATCATGTGGATTGGGGACTCCTGATACCTTCTAGTTTATGACTTTGATATCTTCATTCGACATTGCTGCTTTCCTGCCACTGGATGAAAAAAGAAAATCCTTACCTGTCCTCTGACTTATCCTTTTGTGCTTAAGCTGGCTTTAGTTGGTTTCTGTTACTTATAATCAAATACAGTCTCATCTTTTTTTTTTTTTTTCCTGAGACGGAGTCTCGTTCTGTCGCCCAGGATGGAGTGCAGTGGCGTAATCTCGGCTCACTGCAACCTCCGCCTCCCAGGTTCAAGCGATTCTCCTGCCTTAGCCTCCAGAGTAGCTGGGACTACAGGCACGTGCCACCACGCCCAGCTAATTTTTAGTAATTTTAGTAGATATGGTGGTTTCACCATGTTAACCAGGCTGGTCTTGATCTCCTGACCTTGTGATCCACTCGCCTCAGCCTCCCAAAGTGCTGGGATTACAGGCGTGAGCCACCGTGCCCAGCCAGTCTCATCTTGAATATAAACAAAAACTTAGAACTTGGGTTCAGGGCAGAAGCAGCAGACCTGGAGCTGCCTGGATCTGATCAGGTCTGAGAGTGACAAAGTCAAACGGGTTCCCTAGAGACCACTGATCACTGGGGAAGCTCCCTTGCCCTGCACTGCCTCTCTGCCAAGACCAAGGCCTAGGACCACATACTGACTGTGCAAACCCATCTGGATACAACCAGTCTGAATTTTCCCCAAATCTACTCTTGGTACGTAATCAGACTTCCTGATCTACACACTTTTTTTTTTTCCTTACTCTAGACCCTAGGACGGAGTAAAGTTTGTGGTAAAAGAAAAAGAAGGAAAAATACAAACTACCTTCTAAACCGTGGGTACGGTAACGGAGTGGCTACCAGTATTGATCACTGCAAGATCATTGCAAGCTTAGCAAGAATCAGCTGCTGGGTCATAGCCTGTTTGGAAAGACAACTGTAGCCCATTAAAAGGGATTGTGTATCATCCACAGAAAGCTCTTCATTTGGTTACTTTACATCTGACTGGCTCCTACTTGCCCTACAGGCTCCAGTTTTTTCTTGCAAGCCTTCTACAAGACTAGGTTAGGGAACTCCTCTGTTAGAGTACTTCCTTACAGTGCACATCTCACTTTGTTGTTTGTTTTGGAGATAGGGTCTCACTCAGTTGCCCAAGGTGGAGTGCAGTGGTGTGATCATAGTTCACTGCAGCCTTGAACTTCTGGGCTCCAGTGATCCTCTTGCCTCAGCCTCCCAAGTGGCTGGGACTCCAGGCACATGCCACTGAGCTTGGCTAACTTTTAAAAAAAAAATTTCTTGTAGAGACGGGATCTCACTATGTTGCCTGGGTTGGTCTCAAACTCCTGGACTCAAGCAATCTGCCTGCCTCGGCCTTCCAAAGTGTTGGGATTACAGGTGTGAGCCACTGCACCCAGCCATCTCACTCTATTAAAATACTCTATTTAAGTGTCCTGAGAGTAGACCCGAGGGTATCTAGCATGGTACTTCGTGTGTGGTAGGTGCTCAATATACATGTTCCACAAAAAATAGAATTCAGGCATTCATTTAGTATTACCTAAAAAGTCTCCACACCTACCCTTCTACAGGTGATCTATAACTTGTGCACAGACTATCAGGAAGACTTAGGTATGCGCCTTTAGGAGGTAGATAGAGCAGACAGGGCTCAGGTGACCTTGACTAGCTAGAAATTCCAGGTGCCTCTATCAAACAGAATCTGTCAGTTAGGATTAAGTTAGACTTTATACAACAGAAAACAAGGTTTATCCTCTTATGTAAAAGAATTCCAGGGGACTTCAGTTCTGGGCAGGAATAGTGGCTCCATGAAGTTAGCAGGAACCCAAGCTGCTTCTGGCTTTCTGCAGCACCATCCTAAGCACTGACTTCCAACCACAAGGCTACCTCATGGTTTAAGAGGGCAGTGGCATGCCAGCCATCATGTCTACATTCCAGGCAGCAGGACAAAGGGAGAGGGACAAGCGAAGCTACAAAAGGTTGGCCCTCTGAGTCAGCTCCCTCTCAGCAGACTTCTTGAAATTTTTACATATAATATTCCCTTATATCACAGTGGCCAGGAACACTTGGAAATGTAGATGTTAGCTGGGTACTTTGCTCCATATAAACTTGGAGTTTTATAATTAAGAGGGAAACAGATATTATGCAATAAGCTGCAGTCTCTCCCCCAGTCCCCAAGCAAAACTGTCAGGAAGGACCCTCCCTTATTTTGGTAAAAAATCAGTTGATCTATAGGCAGCTCCGCTTTGCTCTACATCTCAGTTTTCATTGATACAAGGACTAGTCATCAGTACTTTTTTCTCTGTATAAAGAACTACAATGGCTGGGCGCAGTGGCTCACGCCTGTAATCCCAGCACTTTGGGAGGCCAAGGTGGGCAGATCGCTTGAGGTCAGGAGTTCGAGACCAGCTTGGCCAACATGCTGAAACCCCATCTCTACTGAATATACAAAAATTAGCCAGGCGTGGTGGCGCATGCCTGTAGTCACAGCTACTCGGGAGGCTGAGGCAGGAGAATCGCTTGAATTCAGGAGGCAAAGGTTGCAGTGAGCCGAGATTGCACCACTGCACTCCAGCCTAGGTGACAGAGAGAGATGCTATCTCAAAAAAAAAAAAAAAAAAAAAAAAAAAGAAAAAAGAACTACAAGAGAAGGGTCCTCTCCCTTTCTCTGTTTCTTGCACTTACCACTCGCACTCATTACTAGATGGGACCACATGAAGAGTTCAATGCAGAACTGCAGAAAGGCTCTTCAGCATGTAGGCGTCTCTCACAAGGCCGGATTGAGCTGAAATGAGTTGACAATCATGTTGACTCTAAGGCAGTGCATTAGGGGCCCTGCTGTAGCAGTGACAGCCTGGGTGCTCTGCATTTCAGATGGGCAGGAAACGCTCTGAGAACACATAGGCCTGGGCACTGGTCTTCAGGACCAGGTAAAGGAGGAAGGACCCCATTCCCTTCACCCTCATCCTCCAAGGCAGGTAGCACCCAATAGCCATGCCTACAGCATATTCCCCATAGGTGTGGGCAGAAGACCCCACTCCCTTGAACTCTCTAGTTAGTGCTTTCTCAAACTGCAGTTTGATTTTCTCTTAAATAGGAAGTGTCTGAATGTAGGGCAACTGTGGGAAAGGAAGCACGGGAGAGTAATGATGAGCTTGGGTTGGAATCCTGGCTTTGCCCGTTGTTTTCTGTGTTACCTTGCTAACTTGTTTCACTCCCCCCAAGTGTCTATTTCTTGAGGTAAAATAAGAATGGTAATGACACCCCCCTTGCCGAGCTGCTCAGAGGATTAAACAAGATAATGTAGGTGAATGCATTTAGCACAGCGCCTGGGGTACAATAGGTACTCGATAAAAGAGAAAATAAAATGGAGATAGATGGCAAAAGCCATTGTGAAGACTCAACCCCTAAACAAAGCTTCCTCTGAAATTAGAGAAATTTGCAACCCTGGCATCTTGGCTGGAATCCCAGGATAAGATGGGCACTTACAGCAGTAAAGCCAGCCACACCCTGGACACCAGGCCCCAGAGGGCAGGGGCTACTCCCCATCCGAGGGCTGCCGAGCTCAGGAAACTGATTCACATTTTGTCCTGGGGACACTGCACTTGGAAAAACATTATTGCTTCCATGCTTCAGGTTGCAAAGGGAGGAAGAAAGATTGAATTTCATCACATAAAGCACTTATGCCTACTGTCCTTTCTCTTTAGAGAGGCACTTGACAATCATTTTCATTAGTGTCTCTTCTTAAAACAACCTCAGAGATAGCTTATCCCCATTTTATAAAGGCAGAACATACGAGAAATAACTGGCTGAAGAGCATGTGGCAAGGTGGCAAAAGTCAGAGTTCATGATCTCCAAATTTCTAGCATATTGCTTAACTAACCAAGCTTCAGCAATCCACTCCACAGATGCCTGGCGAGGGCCTCTCAGTCATATACTTACTGCTCAGATCAGTCACTCATGATCACCAAAAAAGGCAAACATGTAAATCTAGGCTACATGATTCTTTTTTCTTAGCAGCTTAGGACAGGAGATGAAAAGTGACTTTTCTAACCATATCACAAGTGGGTCTGCTCCAGCAAGTCCTGGAACAGAGATGTTGGAACTATTCCAGGATATATGTTACACCATAGAGCTCTGGATGCCTAGAAGCAATGAAGATGGGATGGGGGCAGTGAAATAGCCAGCTCCTACGCTAAGTGCAGCCCTCCCCACCAGGGCTGTAGCCGGGCTGCCCCCTCACCTGAGGAACTCACGCCTTTGATCACGGCAGCATCACAACCTGTCTCTGATACCAAAAGGAGAAACACTCTTGGCCTGTGCCCTCTTGGATGGATCGTTTTTCAGAGAACAGGACGTTTAGTGAGTTTGTCTCAAACTGCACGGAGAACATGGTGAACCTGCTAGGGCTGATTGCTGAGGGAAATTAAGAAGACAGGGATAATGGCTTTTCCTCTGTTGCTAAAGCCAGTATGTACCTGAAATGAGCCCCAAAGCTCAGGCCTGACTTCATGCCTTTCTTGTCCTGGGAAGAGGGTTTATCAGATTCCAAAGAATGCATTTCAGTTATCTTTGTTTCCAATACTGAAGCAGCTCCCTCTGCTCACCAAGGCAGAGCCCTTTCTATCTCTTTTTCAGAAAAATCCCAAGGAACAATTGTTTTGGATTACTTAGTGGACTTAGCGTGGAAACTGCTTGTGTGGCCCAGCTAGGTAGGGGTGTTCACAAGGAGACCTGACCTGGAGCCTCTGGGATGATTCCAAGGTATTGCATGCATGTGTCTGCTGTGTGTTCATTAACTGCTGGGGAAGAATCTCTGGGTAGTCACAGCCATCTACTGTCAGTTTTCAAGACAGGCTTCAGCAGGCAAGCAGCTTGGTGGGAGGCGTCCTTAGTCAGCTGGGAAAGTAAGGCTGACGCGCTGTCCGACCTCAGCGAGGCATGTGTCATACTCTTTCCATTCTCTGGCACTCTCTGGCTCTTCCTAAGGCCTTTTCTCAACCAGGCACGTTATGTGATGTAGACAGCAAGCAGGATGGGAGGCTGGCAGTCCCCAGAGCGGAGCTGGCAGTGGCCACTTAGACTCCCTCATATCACACCGTTGGCTTCCAAGCCCAGATGTAGGTGCCTGCCCCTCCCGTTGGGACCTTGCCAAATCTTTTGTAACATTTTAAAACAGCCATTGAAGTGCCAGATGATAAAATTTCCCTTGGAGATTGAGAAATTCTGATTGGGATGATGACAGCATTCTGGAATTTATGTCAGATTTGCTTCCCAGGGGCCGGAAGCAAGGAGGTCAAGACTCCAGGTCCCCATCCCAGCTTAACCAAAGAACCACTACTTTTTTTCTTTTCTTTCTTTCTTTTTTTTTTTTTTTTTTCTCAGACAGAGTCTTGCTCTGTCAACCATGCTGGAGTGCAGTGGTGCGATCTTGGCTCCTGCAACATCCACCTTCCAGGTTCAAGCGATTCTTTTGCCTCAGCTTCCGGAGTGGCTAGGATTACAGGTGTGCGCCACAACACCCAGCTAATTTTTGTAATTTTAGTAGAGATGGGGTTTTACCATGTTGGCGAGGGTGGTCTTGAACTCCTGGCCTCAAGTGAACTGCCTACCTTGGCCTTCTAAAGTGCTGGAACTACAGGCGCTTGAGCCACTGCACCCAGCCCCCTACTTTTTTTTTTTTTTTTTGAGATGGGGTCTTGTTCTGTTGCTCAGGCTGGAGTGCAGTGGCATGATCATAGCTCATTGCAGCCTCAAACTCCTGGGCTTGAGATCCTCCAGGGCCGGGCGCGGTGGCTCATGCCTGTAATCCCAGCACTTTGGGAGGCCGAGGCGGGCGGATCACGAGGTCAGGAGATCGAGACCATCCTGGCTAACACGGTGAAACCCCATCTCTACTAAAATACAAAAAAATTAGCCGGGTGTGGTGGTGGGTGCCTGTAGTCCCAGCTACTCTGGAGGCTGAGGCAGGAGAATGGCATGAACCCGGGAGATAGAGCTTGCAGTGAGCCGAGATTGCGCCACTGCACTCCAGCCTGGGTGACAGAGCGAGACTCCGTCTCAAAAAAAAAAAAAAAAAAGAGATCCTCCTAATGGCTGGGTGCAGTGGCTTACACCTGTAATCCCAGCACTTTGGGAGGCCAAGGTGGGCAGATCACTTGAAGTCAGGAGTTCGAGACCAGCCTGGCCAACATGGTGAAACCCCGTCTCTACTAAAAACAGAAAAATTAGCTTGGTGTGGTAGTGCATGTCTGTAATCCCAGCTACTTGAGAGGCTGAGGCAGGAGAATTGCTTGAACCTGGGAGGCGGAAGTTGCAGTGAGCCGAGATCACGTCACTGCCCTCCAGTCTGGGCGAAAGAGTGAGACTCCATCTCAAAAAACAAGAGATCCTCCTGGCTCAGCCTCCTGAGTAGCTGGGACTACAGGTGTGTGCACCACAACACCCAGCTAATTTTTGTATTTTTTGTAGAGACAGAGTCTTGCTATATTATCCAGGTTGGTCTTGAACTCCTAACCTCCCAAAACGCTAGGATTACAGGCATGGGCTACTACACCTGGCCTTTCTTTTTGGTTTTACATACTGAAGTTAGGCACAGATTTCAATTGAAAGAGGGTTTCGTTGCTTTAAAAGTGTTTTAAAAGCCCTGCCCTGCATTATCCTTATCCCCTCCATTAGTAACTATACAGAATTTTAAAAGAGGAAAAATCAGAGAGGGAAAGGTAAGTTACTTCTTGGGTATGAAGAAAAGCCACAGATGTTGTTTGGGCCTCAGCAGGGCATCTGTGCAGGTGTCTGCGCATTAGCAACACCATCTGCTTGGTTGTCTCTCAAAGGAAGAAGAATCCTGGTCTAATGAACTCCTCAAGCTCTCTTCTTTGGGAAATAGGAAGATCACAATTTGAAATCTTAATACAAGGTAATAATTGAATATATAAGCACCCTACATAATCCAGAGCTAAAAAATGTGAAATTACGTCATGAATTGCTTTCAAACGTAGCAGGAATCTTCTAGCCTCTTCCAGTCCTAAAAGGCACCACCAAATGCTGCCTCAGAGTCAAGCCCCCAAATAAATACATGCCAATAAGGCTGATTTTCCCTTTTCACTCTTCTCCTGGGCAGTATGGACCTTTGACTAGAGAGAGCCAGAAAGGAGCATCTCAACCCACTTAGGTGGTGGCCTCTTTTAAAGTGAAATGTGAAGCCAGGGCTCCAAACCGTCATTGTCCTGAGAGTTCCCAGGAAGGCTTTTGTGTGGTGACCTGGATGCCTGTCCAAATGGCCTTGGCTGGTCCCATCCCTCACTCTAGCTCCCTAAGGGTCCTGCTGCTATCAATTGACTGTGAACATTTCCTTTCAATGCCTTTTGCAAACTGCTGGGTGAGTGCCAAGTAGTAGCTTTGCAGGGTTCATTCACCTCAGGGCTGGGAGCTTTTCAGCAGTGTAGGCAGGTTATGTGTTTCAAATCAGCATAGTAGGGCAGAGTGATTTGGAAGCCATTTCATTTTTCAGTTCATCAAACTCCTACTCGCCGGGAATCTCTAAACCAGCGATATGAAACCTTTCTGGAGTTGTGACACCCTGTTGTCACTCATTTTATTTCATCAAACACCCACCCCTCTTAAAAATACCATGAGGCATGTATTTATTTTTAAGATGAAAGTGAATTAAAATTGGAAAATTACCTAAGAATTTTCTGGCACTCTAGCAAAAAGGGAGATCTACCAGAGGTGTTTGGAAGTCAGGATCTTCATTAAGAATCATCACTCTACACAGTGAAGACACTTGACGGAATTGAGAAGTAGGAAGAATTTGTCCTTGCTCCTTCCCTCTCCCACGATCTAATTCCCTCTCCATCTGCACATCCCTCCCCAGGCATCCGGGCACTCGCACTACCCAATACCTCCCTCCGTGGTACCTTGTGCAGAACTGGCCCTTACCACCCACCCCCCCAGCCCTGCTCTGCAACTGTTTCCTCTCAGTGCTCCTGTTAACATACCCAATGCCCACTCCTTCTGCAGGTAGTCCCTGTAGGTTAGTTGTTTCTTTAGAAAGGAGTAACAACTTCTATTCTTTTTTTTTTTTTTTTGAGATGGAGTCTCTCTCTGTTGCCCAGGCTGGAGTGCAATGGCGCGATCTTGGCTCACTGCAACCTCTGCCTTCTGGGTTCAAGCAATTCTCCTGCCTCAGCCTCCCGAGTAGCTGGGATTATAGGTGTGAGCCACCATGCTTGGCTAATTTTTTTGTATTTTTAGTAGAGACGGGGTTTCACCATGTTGGCCAGGCTGGTCTCAAACTCCTGACCTCAAGTGATCCACCCACCTCGGCCTCCCAACGTGCTGGGATTACAGGTGTGAGCCACTGCGCCCAGCCTAGGAGTAACAACTTCTAAGTTCATTTTCAGCACAAAAATGTTAGTGGAGTTAACCTTGATGATAATGCCTTGAAATCTTAATCCCTCCCAGGGATATCTGTAATTTTTTTATCCCTAGAATGCTCAGCAGAAGGGATATTTGTAATGTAACTAGAGACAATATCATACACAAAAGAATTAATTTCCAGTGGAATTTCAACGGGTAACAGAAAGGAACAGGAAGAGTGGGAGATTGGTCCATTCTGCCTTCTGGTAACAATGGCCCCCTCGCAGTGCAAGCATTCACTTTGGGATAATATAAAAGACACTGGGACTGGGCGTGGTGGCTCACACCTGTAATCCCAGCATTTTGGGAGGTTGAAGCGGGCGGATCACCTGAAGTCAGGAGTTCAAGACCAGCCTGGCCAATGTGGTGAAACCACGTCTCTACTAAAAATACAAAAATTAGCCAGGTGTGGTGGCATGCACCGGTAATCCCAGTGACTCAGGAGGCTGAGGCAGGACAATAGCTTGAACCTGGGAGGCGGAGGCTGCAGTGAACCGAGATTGCGCCACTGTTCTCCAGCCTAGGCAACAGAGCAAGACTCTGTCTAAAAAAAAAAAAAAAAAAAGACATTGGATAAGAGTGAGTGACCTGGATGTATTTCTGACTTAATCCAATTCAACCAATATTTACTAAGCCCCTCCTATATGCCTGGAATTTGGCTATGCCATTGGTATCCAAGATGAATATGACACATTCCATGTCCTCAGTGAAATCCCAGTCTATCAGGAGGCATCTGATACCATGCTAAATGCTTCTCTAGCAGTTAGACAAAATGCTATGGGAACACCATACAGAGGATGATTGATTCTGTCTGGAGAAAGCTGCAGAGAATTAATATTTGCATTGGCCTTTGAGGACGAGAACGAGTTCAGGAGGCTGGGAAAGGGAGGAGAAGAGGAGTGAGGTCAGTGGGGAAAAAACCACCAGAACAAAAGCACAGGGAGGCGATTGCTGGGGAAGTCCAAGTATCTGGAGCACAATAAGGGAAGTAGCGGGGATGAAGCTGAAAAGCAAGGCTAGGGTCAGATTTTGGAAAAGCTTTTACTGTCTTACTGAGGAGTGGAAGCATCAGCTGCAGACGATGGAGCCATCAGAAGGTTTTGAAACCTCCATAGACACATTCTGGAAACCGCCACCTTCTCTGAGGCAAAAGACAATGCAGGCTCCATCCAGGGCTATAAGGAGAATGGAAAGAAAAGACCCTGAGGATAGGATACATGCAAATAGTTGGATCCTTCGATGTTGGGGCTAAAGGAGAAGGAGAAGTCATAGGTTTTTTGCTTAGGCTTGCTAAGTAATGGCGATGCCACTAATTGAAGATAGGGATGATAGGAGCAAGAGTCCATGGAAAAGAACAATGAGCTCAATTTTAGGCCTGTTGGCTTAAGAGACCAAGGGCTAGTGTGAAGATGGTTGTTGATGTTGCTACAGAGGATTCTTCTCTTGTTTATGTGTTTGGTCTTCTTAACAGGACACTAAGTGCCTATCTTAGGCACATGTCCATCTCTAAGATGGCTCTTCTTCCAGTTCTGTCATTTCTTCCATCAGACAGGATGGTGTGAGTGTAGATAGAGTTTAAACAAGAGGCCTGGGACTGCTGCTGCTATTAAGCAGAGGCCAAGTCACATGGAAGCTTCTGGAAGCTCAGGTTCTCACTTGCATACAGATCTGCTTCTTTGCATTCCAAATGTTAAACTCCTCACCTTCCATTCATCTTTTGTTTTCAATTTATCTTTCTCAAATAATATCCTTGCTTGCAGAACTAATCATTGTCCCAAAGAGAACCTATGACTTCTTTCTTGCTCATTTCAGCATGAACATCATTGAGTGAAAACCTATAACTAGAACGCTGTTGTGGAGATAAAGTAGTTCAGGAAATGTTTGGATCATTAGGAGTTCATCTCAGAAACCCTAAAAATGTACATGCTCTTTGAGCTAGTAACCCTACTTTTTGGGATTTATCCTAGAGGAATACTGGACAAGTGGACAAATATGTATGTACAATATTGGCACTCTTTTTTCGAGACAGGGTCTCACTGTGTCGTCAGGGTGGAATCCAGTGGCATGATCATGGCTCACTGCAGACTTGACTTCCTGGGCTCAAGCGATCCTCCCACCTCAGCCTCCTGAGTAGCTGTGCTTACAGGTGTACACCACCACACAAGGCTAATTTTAAAACTTTTTGTAAAGATGGGGTCTCAGTACATTGCCCAGGCTGGGCTCAAACTCCTGAGCTCAAGCAATCTTCCTGCCTTGGCCTCCCAAAGTGTTGGGATTATAAGCATGAGCCACTGCACCTAGCCTCAATATTGTCACTCTTGCTTATTGTAGTAAAAAACTAAGCAATAAAAGTCCACAAATAAAAGATTAACTAAATTACTTAAAATGATCCATATAATGAAATTTAATAAAAATTAACTCATTAAAAATGACAGTGTAAGCTGGGCACAGTGGCTCATGCCTGTAATCCCAGCACTTTGGGAGGCCAAGGAGGGAGGATCACCTGAGGCTGGAGTTCAAGACCAGCCTGGGCAGTATAGCAAGACCCTGTCTCTACAAAAGTTGTTTTTAAAAAAATGACAATGTAGATTAACATTGATTGACAATTGGAAAGTTAGAAAGACATTCAAGATTTATTACTGGAAAAGAATAGATTATGTGAATTTATTATCAAAATGTTTAATGAAAAGATCTGAAAACCAAAATTGGCAAAACGTAAATAACAATTATCTGAGAGGACAGTGGAAGGAATTTCTATTGGTTTAATTATTTTTCTTTCTGCTGTCATTACCTCCTAATTTTTTTTTTTTTTTTTTTTTTTTTTGAGATGGAGGTTCACTCTTGTTGCCCAGGCTAGAGTGCAATTGTGCAATCTCAGCTCACTGCAACCTCTGCCTCCCAGGATCAAGCGATTCTTCTGCCTCAGCCTCCCAAGTAGCTGGGATTACAGGCATGTGCCATCATGCCCGGCTAATTTTGTATTTTTAGTAAAGACGGGGTTTCTCCATGTTGGTCGGGCTGGTCTCAAACTCCCAACCTCAGGTGATCCACCCGCCTCAGCCTCCCAAGGCGCTGGGATTACAGGTGTGAGCCGTTGCACCCAGCCTCCTAATCTTTTTTTTTTTTGAGATGGAGATGGGTGAGTGGAGAGGGGGTATCTCTATGTTGCCCAGGCTGGCCTTGAACTCCTGGGCTCAAGCAATCCTCCTGCGTAACTGGGACTACAGACATGCCCCACTGTACTGGCTTATTTCCTAATCTTTTTACAACAACTATGTATTACTGGTATAAAGAAATATCTGGCCAGGCGCAGTGGCTCATGCCTGTAATCCCAGCTACTCCGAAGGCTGAGGCAGGAGAATTGCTTGAACCCGGGAGGCGGAGGTTGCAGTGAGCCAAAATCACGCCATTGCACTCCAGCCTGGGCGACAAGAGTGAAACTCTGTCTCAAAAAAAAAAAAAAAAAAAAAAAAGAAAATCACGCCATTGCACTCCAGCCTGGGCGACAAGAGTGAAACTCTGTCTCAAAAAAAAAAAAAAAAAAAAAAAAAGAAAAAAGAAAAGAAATATCAGGCTGCGCGCAGTGGCTCACGCCTGTAATCCCAGCACTTTGGGAGGCCAAGGCGGGTGGATTACTTGAGGTCAGGAGTTTGAGACCAGCCTGGCTAACATGGTGAAACCCAGTCTTTACTAAAAATACAAAAATTGGCCGGGTGTGGTGGCACATGCCTGTAGTCCCAGCTACTCGAGGCACGAGAATCGCTTGAACCCAGGAGGCAGAGGTTGCAGTGAGCTGGGATCACACCACTGCACTCCAGCCTGGGCAAGACAGCGAGACTCCATCAAAAAAAAAAAAAAAAAAGAAAAAGAAAAGAAACAAAAGAAAAGAAATGTCTATGCTTCTTTCAAATGTGCTGGGGCCAACTTATCAGCTGTGCTCCCAGACAGGGCTAGGTTGAGGAGCAAAGGAAGAGCAGGAAAGCCCTCCAACAGTGGCTAAATTGAAAATTATGGCCCTGGAAGTATATTTCATGAAGGGACCTCCCTCCCCTTTCAATGCACACTCTGGGGGGTTCTTTGGAACGAGACACTCTTTGGTCATAGCTACGTGGAGAGTCACACAGAAGGTCCAGTTACCACACCTTCCTATGTTTCCCCTAGCTTTTCTAAAATCTTAGCTCTTCCACAATCTCTCAGATAGGAAAATCACCCAAGATCTAATTTCTTACCCTAAAATTATTGTTATTTTAAAATTCAACCTAGTTCTGTGCAGTTTACCTTCTAAACTGGGTCTGTTGCAGCAAGAGATAAATATTCCTGATGAGAGGGGTCAGGTGAAGGCGATCAGGTCTGAGAGTGATAAACACCAGCAGAAGCCAAAGGGGTGGCTGGAAGATAGACCTGTACAACATGGTCAAATCTAACTGGTAATCGTACATATGGAAAATAAAATGGTATCATTCTCACTATGCAGTGGGACACGGTTGGGAGAGAAAGATAAGACCCAGGGCTGGTAATGATGCAGGAAATGGACCTTCTCCTGTGTTGCTGACAAAAGTGGGAACGACTACAACCTTTCCGTAGAGTGTTGGCAAGAGGCATCCAAAGCTATACGCATGTGCATACCTTTTGACCCAGGAATTCTACGTCCAGAAATTCATCTTAAGGAAATAATCAGAAATGTGGATTATATGTTTACCTGTAAGAATATTCATCTGGGCCAGGTGCAGTGGCTCACGCCTGTAATCCCAACACTCTGGGAGACCGAGGTGGGCAGATTACCTGAGGTCAGGAGTTTGAGACTAGCCTGGCCAATATTAAAAAAAAAAAAAAAAAGAATATTCATCTGTTTTGTAACTGACATTTTTAACAATAGAAATAAGTCAATGTAATAGAAAAATCTGAGAAAAACTTAGTTCCATCAATAGGGAATTGGTGAAAAAAAAAAAAAGTAAGAGCTCAGCTTCTAGATTCTGAGCTCAAATCACAACTTGCTATCTGAATGAACCTAAGCAAATTCCCTGACTTTTTTTTTCAAGACAAGGTTTTGTTTTGTCACCCAGGCTGCAGTGCAGCGGTGCGATCACAGCTCACTGCAGCCTTGACCTCCTGAGTGAAGCAATCCTCCCACCTCAGTTTCCCTCGTAGCTGGGACTACAGGCGTGCACCGCCATGCCTGGATATTTTTTGTAGAGACAGGGTTTCGTCATGTTTCTCAGGCTGGTCTCGAATTCCTGGGCTCAAGCAATTCTGCCTTGGCTTCCGAAAGTGCTGGGGTTACAGGCGTGAGCCACTGTGCCTGGCCCTCGACTTTTTTAAGCCTAATTTTCCTCATGTGTAAAATGGATCACAATAATAATACCTTCTCCTAACCACTTTCTCCGCCACTACCTACCATTTCTCTGCTTTTCTTTGCAATAAAACTTCTCAAAAGAATAGGTGATATGCACTGATATGCACTCTCTTTGAAATCCACTCCAGCCAGGCTCTTGTCCTTGCTACTCCAGTAAAACTGATGTTATCAAAGTTGCTAACATTGACCAAGTTCAAGGAACAGTCCTTAGCTGTCATCATACTTGGTTTTTGGGCATAATTTGACCCAGTTGGGCCCCCCTTCTTCTCTGACACAATTGGTTCTCTTGGCTTCTAGGACCCTATTTTCTCTTAATTTCCCTCCTACCCCGCACTGGTCACTCCTCTATCTCCCTCCTCCCTGCCTTCTTAAGGATACAGCACCTGGGACATGGTCCTTGGTTTTCTCTTCTTCATCTATACCCCTTACCTTGGTGGTCTCTTCCAGTCTCAAGACTTTCTTTTTTTTTTGAGACGGAGATTTGCTCTGTCACCCAGGCTGGAGTGCAGTGGCACAGTCTTGGCTCACTGCAAGCTCCGCCTCCCGGGTTCATGCCATTCTCCTGCCTCAGCCTCCCGAGTTGCTGGGACTACAGGCACCCGCCACCATGCCCGGCTAATTTTTTGTATTTTTAGTAGAGGCGGGGTTTCACCATGTTAGCCAGGATGGTCTTGATCTCCTGACCTCGTGATCCGCCCGCCTCGGCCTCCCAAAGTGCTGGGATTACAGGCATGAGCCACTGCGCCCGGCCCAGTCTCAAGACTTTCAACCATGTCCGTGTGCAGATGATTCCAATTTATATCTCCAGTCCAGACCTCTCCCCTGAAATCCAGACTGGTACATCCCGCTGACTACTTGACATCTTTATTTGGATGTCTAATAGGCATCTTGAAATTCACATCCAAAATGAAATTAAACTCCTTATTTTCTATTCCCCCGTTCGCTCCATCCATAGCATTCCCCATCTCAATTCCATTCCTCAGGTGGTTCAGAACAAAAAACCCTAGAATCATCCTTGACTGCTTTCTTTCTGTCACAGACTACACCCAATGGCTCAGGAAATCTGTTGGTTCTAGCTTCGCGCTATATCCAGAATCAGATCAGTTTTTGCTGTCTTCTCCACTGCCACCATGGTCTGGGCCACTGTCCCATCTCAATGGATGACTGAAATAGAGTCCCTGCTAGTCTCCCTGTGACCATGCTTCCCCTTCCTACTCTTTTCTCAAGACAGCAGTCAGAATGATGCTTTCCATTTCAAGTTAGAGTGTATCACTTTTCCTTCTTTTTTTCTTTTTCTTTTTTCAGATGGAGTCTCCCTCTGTCACCCAGGCTGGAGTGCAGTGGCGTGATCTTTGCTCACTGCAACCTCCACCTCCTGGGTTCAAGCGATTCTCTTGCCTCAGCCTCGCTGAGTAGCTGGGACTACAGGCACGCGCCACCACACCCAGCTAATTTTTTTTTGTATTTTTAGTAGAGACGAGGTTTCACCATGTTGGCCAGGCTGGTCTCGAACTCTTGACCTCAGGTGATCTGCCTGCCTTGGCTTCCCAGAGTGCTGGGATTATAGGCGTGAGCCACCGTGCCTGGCCGTGTCACTTTCCTTATCAAAACCCTGCCATGGGGCCCACTCATAGTAAAAAGCCAAATCCAACAACGGTCTTTGGGGCACTCCATGATCTGGTCCTATTGTTGCTCCGATCTCATCTTCCTCCACGGTCTCCATTCCCTCCTTCCACTACGGCCACTCTGGCTTCTTGTGCTGTTTTTTGAATGTCCACACGGACATTCCTGCCTTAGAGATTTTGGATTAGCTGCCCTTTTACCTGGAATAATCTTCCTTCTTACTTCCTTCAAGTCTTTGCTCAAGTATCACTGTCACAGGTTGAGTTCTCCAGAAGCAGTCTCTAGACGGAGACTGAGTGGGAAGTTTATTGGGGAGTGCTCTTGGGGTCAACTCCTGTGGAAGGGAAGAGGAGGAAGCAGAACTGGACCGTGCAGTAGTCTCAACAGAGTCTTCAGCCAATCCCAAGAGGAGCTCCGAGGCTGGCAGGCTCTTCAGAGATGTCCTGAGTTAGGGTGAGGGGGCCAGGTCACTAGATGAAGGCAGCCCTAGGAAAGCGAGTAGACTGCTCTCTGCAACAGAGACGATTTCTAAGGAGTGCTCACAGCTGAGAGCTGTCCGCTTGCAGCACTCCCAAGCAGTTGCGGAGATAAGTAGTAATCAGTACTAACGGGGGTTATGGACGGCGCATCTCAGCGTCCGTTATAATTCACCCCTTGTGCTGTTCAGATCTACTTCAAATAAGTTCAAGGAGAAGTTCCTCTGGAATTCCAGTGGGCTTCTTTCCTGGGAGAAACTTATAACAGGAAGGTTAAGGAGATGAACAACAGCCCCTGACATTGCAGCTTGTCTTGAGGCTACGATTAATATTCATTTTTCCCTTCCACATTGATAATACAATTCTAGATTTCCCCTCACCCACAAATAGACTCTGCTGGTCTAGGTGGCCTATCTGGTCCGGGGACCTAGACCCTCATCCCTGAGCGATCTAGTTGCTCCCTGGTCACCAGGCCTTTCTCAGGCCACAGCTGCTGTACTTGTCCATTAGCTGTCAACACTGGGTGAGGACCGAGTCACCCAAGTGGATCACCTGGGTGCCAAACATGTTCTTCCTTGCCCCCAGTGTGTAGCAGTAGAGCTCCCTTCCCTTGCTGATCACAGTCAATTGCCTCTGTCAAGATGGTGACTCTTCTTCTTGTCTGCTGGTCCTGCTTAGCACAAATAGCTTAGCACCAAAGTGGCAGCCATAGTTTATAGTTCAATGAGATTTTTTCTGGGTCCCCCGGTGGAAGCTTCTTCTTGTCTGCGGGTCCTGCTTAGCACAAATAGCTTAGCACAAAGTGGCAGCCATAGTTTATAGTTCAATGAGATTTTTTCTGGGTCCCCCGGTGGAAGCTTTTTTTTTTGAGACCTTTTGTCACTCAGGCTGGTGTACAGTAGCACAATTGTGGCGGACTGCAGCATCAACCTCCCCATCTTAAGTGATCCTCCCATCTCAGCCTCTCAAGTAGCCGGGACTACAGGCATGTGCCACCATATCCAGCTAACTTTTAATTTTTTGTAGAGATGGGAATCTCAATATGTTGCCCAGACTGGTCTCAAACTCCTGAGCTCAAGCAACCCTTCTGCCTTGGCCTCCTGAAGTATGGGGATTACAGGCATGAGCCACCATGCCTGGCCAGCATTTCTCCATTTGAATGCCAGGACCTCTAACCCTGCAGAGCCCCATACAGAGAAAGGAAGCACAAATTCCCCAAGAAGGTGATTGAGAATGGTGAATAAATGGAGTCATTCTTGCTTCTGCCTCTTGGTTTCCAGATTGAAAGTTTGTTGCCATCTTTGCAATGCCTCCCAGCTGATGCTTCAACAGGCTACTCCACCATTCTCTCAGACTGGGTAGTATTATACTGTTATCGAAACACCAGGGGTTTGGTCTAGATCCTGCTGCTCGCTGCACAGAAAGCCAGTGATTGAGACGAGTATTACCAAGGAATAAGGAAAAAGGAAGAAGAAGAAGGCGTGCTATAGCCTTCTGTAGCTACAGATTGGGTGCTACAGCCGAGGAGATGGGAGCTTAGTCTCAAATCCATCTCCCTGCTGTACTAAAACTAGAGGTTTATATAGCAGGGAAGAAGTGTAACAATGTATAATAAAATAGGAACTAGGGAGGGGCAAGGAAGCAATCATGATGAATGAGGGATCCAGCATGTCATTGTCCATTGTCTGGATGTGGTGATCTGGTGAGTTTCAGTTCTTTTTTTGTTTTTGAGACAGAGTCTTGCTCTGTCGCCCAGGCTGGAGTGCAATGGCACCATCTTGGCTCACTGTAATTGCTGCCTCCTGGGTTGAAGTGGTTCTCCTGCCTCAGCCTCCCGAGTAGCTGGGAATACAGGGACACACCACCACGCCTGGCTAATTTTTTTGTATTTTTATTTATTTTATTTTATTATTATTATTATTATTTTGAGATGAAGTCTTGCTTTGTTGCCCAGGCTGGAGTGCAGTGGCACCATCTCGGCTCCCTGCAACCTCTGCCTCCTGGGTTCAAGCAATTCTCCTTCTCAGCCTCCTGAGTAGCTGGGATTACAGGGGCCCACCACCACGCCCGGCCAATTTGTTTTGTGTTTTTAGTAGAGATGGGGTTTCACCATGTAGGCCAGGCTGGTCTTGAACCCCTGACCTTGTGATCTGCCTGCCTCGGCCTCCCAAAGTGCTGGGATTACAGACGTGAGCCACTGTACCTGGCCATTTTTTTGTATTTTTAGTAGAGACGGGGTTTCACCATGTAGGCCAGGCTAGTTTCAAACTCCTGACCTCAATCCTCCTGCCTCAGCCTCCCAAAGTGCTAGGATTACAGACGTGAGCTACTGTGCCTGGCTGAATTTCAGTTCTTTGATAGTTTTTCTTCTTTTTTTTTTTTTTCCTTTGAGACAGAGTCTTGCTCTGTTGCCCAGGCTGGAGTGTGCAGTGGTGTGAACTTGCTTCACTGCAACCTCCGCCTCCTGGGTTTAAGCAATTCTCCTGCCTCAGCCTCCTGAGTAGCTGGGATTACAGGCGCACACCACCATGCCCATCTAATTTTTGTATTTTTAGTAGAGATGGGGTTTCACCATTTTGGTCAGGCTGGTCTCGAACTCCTGACCTCGTGATCTGCCCACCTTGGCCTCCCAAAGTGCTGGGATTACAGACGTGAGCCACTGTGCCTGGCCTGATAGTTTTTTGAGAGGCCTGAAGATTGCTTCCTGTAGAAGGAATGCAGATGAAACAAATATAAGGTTCAAGCTTTAAGACCAGAAGCATCAATTCCGGTGGTTTATCCAAAAAACTATGGGACTATTGGGTTGGTTTCAATATGTGATATGATGGGCATGGACCTACTCTTGCACCTCCTTTGTTGTAAAGTGGGTCTGTTGGTCTAATGCAATGCTATGTAGGATCCTGTGCTGGTGGATTCAACACTCTATAAGCCTTGTGATAGTGGTGCTGGTTGAGACACCGGATGGAGGAAAGCTGAAACCATCCCCAGAATGTCTATTTCCATCTAAGTTAATTGCTACTCCTTGCAAGGTGGCTGGTCAGTCCCCTCAAGGGATGATACCAAAGAAAGGACTCAGTGCTGGTAACTGTTGCTGGCAGATTGGACATGTAGTAGCAGGAGCTAGTGCAACCTTGGTGAGCCTCTGCTATTGGGCCCATGCCTAGCCTCCAACCCTTCCACCATGGCTGCTCCACGCATGTGTTGTGAGTGCTGTCGCATAGGCACTAACGTGCTAATCAATGATCTTTGCACTGCGCGTCCACTCCTGCATGTCATCCAAGTGCCTCTACCACATACTTCTTTGTCCCGATCTTCATATCTTTCTCTTTGAACGCCATTGACCAAGCCATTATCACTACCCACGAGTCCTAGTTTGTTCTAAACTCAAACCATTTGTTTTTGCATGTAAACCTGATGACAGATTCAGTGCCCATTGAGAAGATTTCTGCTCACCATTGTCTTTCAAGGTCATCCCTGAATGGCACTGTAGTGCAGCCATCACCCATTTTCAGTTCGTACCCATGTGTCGAACCAACTCATCCATCAACCACACTCAGTTTTTTTCCTTCTCTGTTAACTAATCACAATCAGGGATCCACATGGAACCATAGGTGTGAGCTGAGAGAGATGCTGGTATAACAGTGATGAGTGACTTGTGTGTCTGGGCTACCAGCTCATGCAGATCACATGTGCTGTTCAGCCTGCACCTGGTTGATCCTGGATATAACATTTCCGCCTTAGGATGGACTTCTGCTGGGATTGGGCCTCCCTCACCTTATGACTCCATGGCTCTGATAGAACCCAGCTCATGTTGAGCACTTATGGCTGCCTAGTTACTTGGTGTCCAATGGTCAGGTGCTCTGTGTCTAACAGGGCCTAATAGCATTCCAGGAGCTTTCTAGAAAGGCATTTAATTCTCTGTTACAGATAGCATAGCCCTGTTCCAGAACCTTGCAAATCTGCACTGTGATTCTCCCTTTGGGACTTGTCATAAATTTTCAACACTGATACCTCTAATAACATAGAGTCTGCTGGATCATCTGGCCCAAGCAGCAGGACTGCTTGCATTGTAGCCTGGACATGCTACGGGGCCCTTTCCTGCTGTTGGCCCTACTTAAAATTGACAGGCTTTCATGTCATCTGGAGTATGAGTTAAAGCGATAGTCCCATTTTTGGAATATGTTGCCTCTGGAACTCAAAGAGGCCTACTAGGTATTAGGCTTCCTACTTTGTGATGGGAAGTACAAGATCCAATAATGTATTCTTTCCTTTGAGGAGTAGTCTCAGCATGTCCCAGGCCCCTGGACCCCTAAAAATGTCACTGAGATGTTAGACCTCTGATGTCTAACATAGGGTTTTTCTCCTGTGCTCTGGAATGCATGTTACAGAGGTCTCTGATGCACTAGTCAATTCTCGCTTAGCTGGTTCGATTAGCATGATGTCATCAGTATCCAGCCAGCCCGTGTCTCTCAGGACTATATTATGCCAAGAGCAGGAGCATTATTAACACAGCCCTGGGGCAAGACTGTAAGTGTACATTTTCTTTTTTTTTTTGAGACAGAGTCTCGCTCTGTCACCCAGGCTGGAGTGCAGTGGCGTTATCTCGGCTCACTGCAAGCTCTGCCTCCCAGGTTCACATCATTCTTCTGCCTCAGCCTCCAGAGTAGCTGGGACTACAGGCGCCCACCACCATGCCTGGCTAATTTTTTTGTATTTTTAGTAGAGATGGGGTTTCACTGTGTTAGCCAGGATGGACTCAATCTCCTGATCTGTCCGTCTCAGCCTCCTAAAGTGCTAGGAGTACAGGCATGAGCCACTGCCCCCGGCCTGTAAATGTACATGTTGTCTGTTCCAAGCGAATCAACTGTTCTGATCCTCTTTTTGGTAGGATAGAAAAGAATGCACTCACCGGTTCAGTGGCCACTTATTATGTACCTGAGAATATGTTAATTTGCACTAGCAAAGATATCACATCTGGCACAGCAGCTACAGATAGGACTACTACTTGGTTGACTACAGTAACCTATTGTCATCCTCCAGGATCTGCCTGACTTTCGCAGTTTGGACGGGTAATTAAATGGATATGTGGTGGAGACCACCTACCTTGTATCCTTTGGGTCTTTCCCAGTTACTTTTTTTTTTTTTTTTGAGACAGAGTCTCACTCTGTCACCCAGGCTGGAGTATAGTGGCTCGATCTTGGCTTACTGCAACTTCCTCCTCCCAAGTTCAAGTGAGTCTCCTGCCTCAGCCTCCCAAGTAGCTGGGATTACAGGCGCCCACCACCATGCTTGGCTAATTTTTCGATTTTTAGTAGAGATGAGGTTTCACCATGTTGGCCAGGCTGGTCTTAAACTCCTGACCTCATGATCCATCTGCCTCAGCCTCCCAAAGTGCTGGGATTACAGGCGTGAGCCACCGTGCCCAGCCCCCATTACTTTTTTTATGAATGGCTGTCATCCCCAGCTGGGATGCATTATTTGATTTACTGTCTTGGCTCATGGGGGAAGGAGGGTGCCGGAAATGCAGTTTCAGAAGCTTCCACTTGACCTTCCCATTATAATAGCTCTTATTCCACAGGCCAAGAAACCAAGGTATGTCCATTCTAATGATATATTCACGGACTAGAAAAATGACCACTTGCTGAATCTGTGGACTTGGTGGGCACATGGTGGGCCACACCTAGGCCAGCCTCCATTTACTACCTGGCCCCCATGTGTACTTCAAACGTGTCTCATGATGATGTTTCCAGTCTCAGGGTCTCAACTAGGACCTCATGCCTAACAGTGTTTAAAAGAGTATTCCTGGCCGGGCATGGTGGCTCACACCACTTTGGGAGGCAGAGGAGGGCGGATCACTTTAGGCCAGGAGTTCAAGACCAGCCTGGCCAACATGGTGAAACCCTGTCTCTACTAAAAATACAAAATTTAGCTGGTGTGGTGGTGGTGGACTCCTGTAATCTCAGCTACTCAAGAGGCTGAGGCACGAGAATCGCCTGAACCCAGGAGGCCGAGGCTGCAGCAAGCCGAGATCATGCCACTGTACATCAGCCTGGGCAAAAGAGCGGGATTCCGTCTCAAAAAAAAGAGTATTCCCTTTTCTCAGAGTATGACTACCCAAATAAGTGGCCAGAGTTCCCTTTGGGGAAGAACCTGGGAAATGTCCACCATGTACATCAGTGTACATGATCTGACAGGGTACTTACTGGGTACTTACCATGTACATCATTGTACATGATCTGACAGGGGTACTTACTGGGGACCTGGTTTCTCTTTTCATCTATGGGTTCTGGGTCTGAAAACTAGTTCCTGTCTGAAACTGAGCAAATGATTGTGACTTTTTATTGGGGGCAGCTGCCGTTGGCTTGCTGATCAACTGTTCTTGATTTCTCTTTGTTGTACAGATTGAGCAGAACCCTTTTGTTTTGTTTTGTTTTTGAGACGGAGTCTCACTCTGTCGCCCAGGCTGGAGTACAGTGGCGGGATCTCAGCTCACTGCAAGCTCCACCTCCCAGGTTCACACCATTCTCCTCAGCCTCCCAAGTAGCTGGGACTACAGGGTGCCTGCCACCACGCCTGGCTAACTTTTTGTATTTTTAGTAGAGACGGGGTTTCACCATATTAGCCAGGATGGTCTTGATCTCCTGACCTCGTGATCCGCCTGCCTCGACCTCCCAAAGTGATAGGATTACAGGCGTGAGCCACTGTGCCCAGCGAGGAGAACCCTTTTGCCCAATTAGTTTTGCTATGTTCTAGTAACTATCGCCACAACTCTCTGAGGGTCAGGGTCCCCCAGCTGCCACCCCAAACTTGCTGCTCATTATGATAATTGCATCCACCTGGCTACTGAGGGCTAACAGCTTCTATTGTTTCAGGGTCCCATCATCCCCACTGCCATGCGTGAGTCTAGTTCTGTCTGATCATTAGCCCTGGCCTAGAGACTCTTGGTGATACTGGTGCCCTCTTATGTCTCTCCCAGCAGTGCATTTCTTATTGCTTTGGGATATCTTCTGGGTCTCCTGTGGGATATAGTCACCTTGCAGGCTTTCCTGCTGCATGCAGTATAGCAGTTCTAGCATGGCCATTTTTCTGAGCCTTTTCCGCTCTTCCATCTTCTGCTATGGCAATTCTGGCATTCCTACCTTAGTTGGTGTGGGCCATAATTTTCTTCAGGCTTCTAAGAGCCATTCCAGCAGTATGTTCCCACTGTCATCCCACGATCATGCCAAGGCATTCCCAAATTGATCATCTTTCGTTTTTAGAAATGTTTTGCCCCTGTTGATCCTGTGCCTTCTGAACATAGTCTCAGGCATACTCTTCCAGTCTCAGGGTCTCCCCTAGGACCCATGCCCAGCAGTCTGTCAACAGCTCCTGGTACATGTTGGTAGGTTCTGCAGCTCCTTCGCAGTAGAAGTCCTTCCTTCTCTTATGAGACCCAGCTTGTCTCTGGCCAAGTCATGCTGTGACTTTACCCTAGTTACTGGGTTAGTGGTCAGGAGGGCAGATGGTGGCAGATTCTACACGAGGTGCATATTGTCCTGCAGAAGAGAGTCCTCTGCATCATCTTTTAGCAAACCGGGAGTGCCAGCCCTTAGAGAAAGGTGGGCCACTTCTGCAGGCTCAGAGCAATCTGGGAATTCAAAATCTTTGGGTACATCCACTCAGATATTCACATCTCATGTATCAGAGTCCCATTCTTTCCCAACCAGGAACCTGTCCTTGAACTTTTTTTGGCACTCTGCTACTCTTTGTTTGTTTGTTTGTTTGAGACGGACTCTCAGTCTATCGCCCAGGCTGCAGTGCAATGGTGCAATCTCGGCTCACTGCAACCTCTGCCGCCCGGGTTCAAGTGATTTTCCTGCCTCAGCCTCCCGAGTAGCTGGGATTACAGGCACCTGCCACTGCGCCCAGCTAATTTTTGTTTGTTTTTTTTTTGTGTGTGTATTTTTGTATTATTTATTTATTTTTGAGACGAAGTCTCAGTCGGTCACCGAAGCTGGAGTGCAGTGGTACAATCTCAGCTCACTGCAACCTCCACGTTCCAGGTCAAGCAATTATCCTGTCTCAGCTTCCCGAGTAGTTGGGACTGCAGGCCTGTGCCATGATGCCCAGCTAATTTTTTTGTGTTTTTAGTAGAGACAGGGTTTTACCATACTGGTCAGGCTGGTCTCAATCTCCTGACCTCAGGTGACCTGCCTGCCTCAGCCTCACAGAGTGCTGGGATTACAGGCGTGAGCCACCGTGCCCAGCCGTTTGTATTTTTAGTAGAGATGATGTTTCGTCATCTTGGCCAGGCTGGTCTTGAACTCCTGACCTCGTGATCTACCCGCCTCGGCCTCCCAGAGTGCTGGGATTATAGGCATGAGCCACTGCACCCGGCCTGCACTCTGCTACTATTAGGATTACACCATGTACCTGGTCCTCAGCTTTCCCTTTCCTCCAGGTGCAGGGGATGAGAGTATCCCTATGAGCTCCACTCAGTTTTCAATTGCTGATGAATCCTTTTCAACATTTCATTATTTTTTTCAAAGTGTTAATTATCCTTAGCGAAAGCCACCTAATTGCATTGTCCTTGTGATAATTCCCCCCATATTTCTCAACCACCTGTTAGGTCACACCCTCTGGTGCATTTCCTTCCATGGGAATACCATTCTAGTTTACCACTGGCAAAAGTTTTAACAATTTCACTGCTATCTTGTGCTAGGGACTATATGTACTTCTTCTACTGCCACTGATGGGGCCTGCACTGCCAGCTGGATGGTAGGTGATCCAATTCCAAAATCTCATGTTGACTTCTCTTTCTTGGATCACTGCTGGTATAAACAATCTTGGGTTGAGTTCCCAGGGAAGGAGACACCGAGAGATATTAGCACAGAAGAAGTTTGTTATTAGCACAGAAGTTTGATATTAACACAGAAGAAGTGCTGGGAGGGAAGTGAAGGAGTCAGGACTGTGTATGGGAAGAGGTTGGTTGGACCACAATGAAGTCTAAAAGTCTCAGCCATGGGAAGCTCTGAAGCTGGGTGATCCTTCAGAGTAGTCTCAAGTTGGGGAAGGGGGACCAGGCCTTTGGGTCCCCATATTGGCCAATCATTGGATGTGGGTCCCAGGAGTTGGAGTGATTTTGGGTGAGGTGACTTTTTTATCCAATGCAATTCCCAAAGAGGACTGACAACTGAGGGCTGACCACACCATCAGCAACTGGGGAAACAGTCTCCAGTCCTGAAAGGCACCTAGACAGAACCAGAGCATCCACTATGATCACGGTAAACAGACAAATAGACCTGACTATCCTATTTACTACTCAATGAGGCAACCCATACCACCTCCTTTCCACCCCCATCCCTGTCTACGGCACTTAACATCTTCTAACGTAGTATATAATTAACCTATTTATCATACTGTTTAGTAGCAATTTCCCCTGCTAGAATGTAAAATCAAAGAAGACAGAGATTTTTATTCATTTGATTTACTAATGCATGCTAAGCACATAGCTAAGGACCGAACACATAATAGGGACTGAAAAACATGTTCTGAATAAGTGAACAAATAAATAAATAAATACCTAACTTGTTGGTTTTTCGTGAGGATTAAACTGAATTGATGAATGTAAAATATTTAAACAGGCCAGACACACACTCACCACTATGTTATCTATTATTATTATAGAGTTTAAAGTCTTAGACCAATATGTTAATAACGACTGTCTCTGATTTATGGGATTATAGGTAATCTTCATTTTGTTCTTTGGAATTTTTGTATCTTTTAAATTTTCTGTGATAGATAATCAGGAAAGGAAAAATAGTAAATTGTTAAGTTAAAAGAAAATTTGGTTGGTATACATTGGATAGCAGAGAGAATGAAAATTCCTGATGGACATCACCTCTCTTAGAAAGAGCAATTGATTTGACAGCAAGTTTTTTTGTTTTTTGTTTTTTTGAGACAGAGTCTTGCTTTGTCGTCCAAGCTGGAGTGCAGTGGCACGATCCCGGCTCACTGCAACCTCTGCCTCTCGGATTCAAATGATTCTCCTGCCTCAGCCTCCCGAGTAGCTGAGATTACAGGCATCCGCCATCAAGCCTGGCTAATTGTTGTATTTTTAGTAGAGCCGGGGTTTCACCCTGTTGGCCAGGCTGGTCTCGAACTCCTGACCTCAAGTGATCCACCCACCTCGGCCTCCCAAAGTGCTGGGATTACAGGCGTGAGCCACCACACTCGGCCTGACAGCAAGTTTTATATGGTTCTTTCTCAAGCTTGACCTCTACATTGTTGAGGGCCTGGAACTGTGCCTGGCACAGAGCAAACACTCAGGAAATACTTGCTTCTAATAAGGACAGAAGGAAATTGGCATCATGGGATTTGGGAGATACCTGTTCTACTGTTGAAAGCAGCACCATCAGGCTGAGGAAGTTTTAAAATTCACTGTTTGTGTCTCAGTTTTCCTGTCAAATAGATAATAAATAGTTGTTTCCCACTCTGACCTGTTAGTGGCCTCATGCAACTACTTCAATAATAAATGATTTCAACAATATCCCTATCAAAATTTTAGCTACCCTTTTGTACTTTTTTGCAGAAATTGACAAACTGATCCTAAAATTTATATGAATATATAAGGGACTCAGAATAGCCAAAACAATCTTGGAAAAGAAGAACAAAGTTGGAGGACTCACACCTCCCGATTTCAAAACTTACTGCAAAGCTACAATAGTCAAGACAGCAGGGTACTGTAATAAGGATAGAGATTAATGGCATATAATTGAGAGTCCAGAAATACACTGTCAAATATGGTTAACTGATTTTCAACAAGAGTGGCAAGACAATTCAATGAGGAAAAATAATCTTTTCAACAAATAGTGTGGGGGTAACTGGATTTCCTCATGCAAAACAATGAAATTGAACCCCCTACATCATATCATATCATATCATATCATATCATATCATATCATATAAAAATTAATTTAAGGCTGGGTGTGGTGGCTTATACCTGTAATCCCAGCACTTTGGGAGGCCGAGGCAGGAAGATCCTAGGAGTTCGAGACCAGCCTGAGCAACACAGCAAAACCCTATGTCTACAAAAAAATATATATTTTTTAATTAGCCTGGCATGGTGGTACAATCTGTGGGCCCTGCTACTGGGGAGGCTGGGGCAGGAGGATCACTTGAGCCCAGGAGGCTGAGACTGCAGTGAGCCATATTCATGCCACCTCATTCCAGCTGGGGTGCCAGAGAGAGACCTTCTCTATCTCTCAAAAAAAAAAATATTAATTCAAAGTGGATTGTAGGCCGGTACAGTTGTTCACACCTGTAATCCCAGAAATTTGGGAGGCTGAAGCGGGCAGATCACCTGAGGTCAGGAGTTTGAAACCAGCCTGGCCAACATGGCAAAACCCCGTCTCTACTAAAAATACAAAAATTAGCCGGGCGTAGTGGTGCACACCTGTAATCCCAGCTACTCAGGAGGCTAAGACAGGAAAATCTCTTGAACTCGGGAGGCAGAGGTTGCAGTGAGCCGAGATTGTGCCACAACACTCCAGCCTGGGCAACAGAGCAAAACTCCATCTCAAAAAAAAAAAAAAAAAAAAAAATGCTGGGCACAGTGGCTCAGGCCTGTAATCCCAGCACTTTGGGAGGTCAAGGAGGACAGATCACGAGGTCAGGAGGTCGAGACCATCCTGGCCAACATGGTGAAACCCCGTCTCTACTAAAAGAAAAAAGAAAAAAAAATTAGCCAGGTGTGGTGGTGCACGCCTGTAGTGCCAGCTACTCGGGAGGCTGAGGCTGGGGAATTGCTTGAACCCGGGAGGCGGAGATTTCAGTGAGCCGAGATCGTGCCGCCACTGCATTCCAGCCTGGGCGACAGAGAAAGACTCTGTCTCAAAAAAAGAAAAAAAAAAAAGGATTGTAGACCTAAATGTAAGAGTGAAATGACAAAACTCCTAGAAAAAAACATAGGAATCAATCTTCATGACTTTGGATTATGCAATGGTTTTCAAAATATGACACCATAAGCACAAGTAACTAAGGAAAAAAATGATACATTGAATTTCCATCAAAATTTAAAACTTTTATGCTTCAAAGGACATCATAAAGAAAGTGAAAAGACAGCCTACAAACTGGGAGAGAAGATTTGCAAATCATATATCTGATAAAGGACTTATATCTGGAATATAGACATAGCTCTTGTAAGAACTCTTACAACTTGGTAGTAAAAAGACAACCCAATTTTAAAAGGGATCTAAATAGCCATTTCTATAATATACAAATGGCTGATAAGCACATGAAAAGATGCTCAACATCATTTGTCATATGAAAAATGCAGGCTGAGGCAGGAGGATTGCTTGAGCCCAGGAGTTTGAAGTTGTAATGAGCTGTAATGGTGCCACTGCATTCTAGCTTGGGTGACAGAGCAAGACCCTGACTCTAAGATAAAAGAAAGAAAGAAAAGAAATAAAGAAAAAAAATGCAAATCAAAACCACAATAAGGTACCCCTTTAAACCCACTAGAACAGCTACAAAAAAAAAAAAAACAAGGAGGGCCAGGCGCGGCGGCTCACACCCGTAATCTCAGCACTTTGGGAGGCCGATGTGGGCAGATCATGAGGTCAGGAGATTGAGACAATCCTGACTAACATGGTGAAACCCTGTCGCTACTAAAAATACAAAAAATTAGCCGGGCGTGGTGGCACGCGTCTGTAGTCCCAGCTACTCGGGAGGCAGAGGCAGGAGAATTGCTTGAACCTGGGAGGCAGAGGTTGCAGTGAGCCAAGATTGCACCACTGCACTCCAGCCTGGGTGACAGAGCAAGACTCCGTCTCAAAAAAAAAAAAAAAAAAAAGGAATAAAAACAAGTGTTGGGGCCAGGCGCAGTGGCTCACACCTGTAATCCCAGTACTTTGGGAGGATGAGGCGAGCCAGTCACCTGAGGTCAGGAGTTCGAGATCAGCCTGGCCAACATGGTGAAACCCTGTCTCTACTACAAAAACCAGCCGGGTGTGGTAGCGCACGCCTATAGTCCCAGTTACTCGGAAGGCTGAGCCAGGAGAATGGCTTGAACCAGGAATGTGGAGGTTGCAGTAAGCCGAGATTTCACCACTGCATTCCAGCCTGGGGGATAGAGCAGGGCTCTGTCTCAAAAGAAAAAAAAGTGTTGGGGAGGATATAGAGAAATCAGAACCCTCTTACATTGCTGGTGGGAACATACAACAGGGCAACTGCTTTGGAACACAACTTGGTAGTTCGTCAAAAAGTTAAATAAAATTACCATATGACCCAGAAATTTCACTCCTACATATATATCCAAGGGAATTAAAAACCTATGTTGATGTAGAAATTTGTACACAAATGTTCATAGCAGTGTTATTCCTAACAGCCAAAACGTAGAAGCAACGAAAATGTCCATCAACTGATGGATGAATAAACCAAATCCATACAATGGAGGATTATTGAGCCACCAAAAGGAATGAAGTACTGATACATACAACATGGTTGAACTTCGAAAACATGCTAATAAGTAAAAGAAGCCAAATGGCCAGGCGCGGTGGCTCACGCCTGTAATCCCAGCACTTTGGGAGGCCGAGGTGGGCGGATCACGAGGTCAGGAGATCAAGACCATCCTGGCTAACATGGTGAAACCCCATCTCTACTAAAAATACAAAAAAATTAGCCGGGCATGGTGGTGGGCACCTGTAGTCCCAGCTACTCGGGAGGCTGAGGCAGGAGAATGGCGTGAACCCGGGGGGCGGAGGTTGCAGTGAGCTGAGATCGCACCACTGCAGTCCAGCCTGGGCGACAGAGCAAGACTCTGTCTCAGGAAGAAAAAAAAAAGAAGCCAGACACCAGGCAGACTATATATTGTATTATTCTATTTACAGGAAGTATCCAGAATAGTCAAATTTATAGAGATAGAAAGTAGATTGTTGGTTGCTAGGGGATGGGGACGGGGTAGGGAAATGAGAAGTGACTTGATAGGTGCCGGTTTCTTTTTGGAGTGATGAAATGTTCTAAAATTAAATAGTGGTGATGGTTGCACAATTCTGTGAATATACTAAAAACCACTTAATTGTACGCTTTAAAAGGGTGAATTTTATGGCATGTAAAGTACATCTAAGTAAAGCCGTTATTAGAAAAAGAAAAGGGGCCAGATGTGCTGGCCTATGCCTGCAATCCCAGCTACTTCTGAAGCTGAGGCAGGAGGATTGCTTGAGCCCAGAAGTTGGAGACCAGCCTGGGCAACATAGTGAGACACCATCTCTAAAAAATAAAAAAGAGAAAGGAAAAGAAAAAGGGTAGGGGGCAAGGGGAGGGATAGCATCAGGACAAATATCTAATGTGTGTGGGGCTTAAAACCTAGATGACGGTTGGACAGGTGCAGCAAACCACCATGGCACATGTATACCTATGTAACAAACCTGCATGTTCTGCACATGTATCCCAGAACTTAAAGTATTTTTTGTCTATATATATAATATATATATATAGACAAAAAAAAGAAAAAAGGCTGGGTGTGATGGCTCGCACCGATAATCCCAGCACTTTGGGAGGCCAAGGCAGGAAGATTGCTTGAGCCCAGGAATTTGAGACCAGCCCGGTCAACATGGTAAAAACCCATATCTACAAAAAATACAAAAATGTGTGGTGGTGCATGCTTGTGGTCCCAGCTACTCGGGAGGCTGAGGTGGGAGGATAGCTTGAGCCTGGGAGGTCAAGGCTGCAGTGAGCTGTGATCACACCACTGCTCTACAGCCTGGGCAACAGAGCAAGACCATCTCAAAAAATAAAAAGAAAAGAAGCAAATGACACACGGAGGTTTCTTAAACCAGAGCATTGGAAGTTGGACTAGTGCAAAGCTTTCAGGGGACCAAAGTCCCTGCAGGGTCACAGGGGCAGTCTGAGCCTTTTCCTTCCTGCCCCACAGTGCAGGCATTCCTGCCCCTTTCCCCAACATGAAACACAGCCACCTCTGTGGTCTCTATCAGGTTGCTAAATGATTTTCAGAACCTGAGTTAGCCAGCGGCCCTGTGAGCGGCCAGTCATGCTGAGTGACTGTTCTAAAAGGGCCTGAGCTCCTTCAAACAGCCCATGTAGAAGGTTCTTGTTCCCCTTGCCTGGAGTCTCCTCTGCCTACCTGTGCCTTAGCCCCTCCTTACTCTGCCTCTTCCATAGGGCGTTCTGCAGCCTCCTGTGGGCTTTTTTATCTACCCCTTCCTGCCCTGGGCCCTCTCCCCAAAATCACAAGTCACCTGCTTCACCAAATTTGGTGGATCAAAAACCCACCAGGCATGCTTTTATTTTTTAAGAGACAGATTCCTGAAATTCACCCCACTGAAATTCTGAGTCAGGAGGTTGGGGGCAGGCCTGGGACTCTCAAAGCTCCCCCAGGTGATTCTGATGATCAGCCAGATTTGGGAACCTTTGATCCGGTTCACCCTCCCACCCAGTGCTCCAGCATCCCTGCCAAGAGGTTGACTCAGCTTTTCCAAGAAGCATTCCCTGACTTGCCTTGCCAAGGTGGGAGCTCCACCCAAGTGCTTCGAAAATGCTGTGCTCATCATCAACCCCAATCTTAGTGTGAATCATGGATTGTCATCGCCTGTTTAAATGTCTCACTCCCCCACTAGACTCTTTGAAGAAGGGGACTGTGTCTTAGTTAATGTATTACCCCCAATACCTGACTTGTAGTAAGGACTTCGTGTATTTATCAAGTGAGTGAGTGAGTAAATGAACACCACTAGAAATCTACGAATATAATACAGTCATTATCTAAGGTATAATGATTTTGCTTGTACAGCATTTGGTGTGAAGAATTTGCCAGTGAAAATATTTATTTGGCTATTCTGTAAAAGGAATTAGATTTTGATGTATCAGCTCTGAAAATCGGGCTGGAAGCTAGCTGTCCTTTAGACAGGTAGGTCCAGCTGTTCTCACAAGTACGTCATTTAGGAAGACATACCATTCACTGGAAGGATTTGACATATTTCCTAGGTCCAAGAACAAGCTTTGACTTAGGCTCTGTAGTCTGTAAATGTGAGAGAAAATAAAGTATGAGCTGATTTAGGTTTATCCATATCCAGTCAAAGGCAGAGTCACATTTTGAGGGGCCTGAAGCTTGGACAATTTTGGAGGCTTTCTTTTAAAAAAGCTCTTGTTTCTCTACCACCCCCAAACTTCTAGTGCCAGGAGCCCAGGACAGGCTTATTTTGTGACATCACATCTGACTCTGTACCTTTATGACATGCCAGGTGGGTCTTTACAGTGAGTAAAGGAGTATTCCTGGACGTCATCCCTATACTGATAAAGCTAGCAATAACTTCATATCTACCTAAGTGACAGCATACCACATACGTCTCCCACATCCCATAAATATGTCCCCAACATCCCATACTAAATGTAGTCCCAATGCAACTTCCTCTTAGCTGGATATCCAGAATGCCCATGGCCTCTCCAGTGTCATTGACATCAGCGGAAAGTGGTAGAGGGGAAGTTAGGGTAGAGACAGAGAACTAGTTAAAGTATCTTACCTTTGAAATTTTTATAAAAACAGATTACCATGAGAGCACACAGTAGTCCCCTCCCAGAGCCACGAAAGAGGGCGTGCAATTGAGGGGCTATGAAGCTTAAACTCTGTTTAGTTTCATGATAAATGCACCTCTGCAAACATTTATTGAGCATCCCTTACATGCCAGGCACTGTTTCAGGCACTCAGAATGAAGTGGTGAATAAAATAATCAAAGCCCATGACCTCATGGGACGCACATCTAGTCTAGTTAAAATAGGTATGTTTTCCTGGTTTGTGAGGACAGGAACCTTGGATGTATTGGCCACCACTGCCTGACTCTCAATAAATATTTGTGGAATGAATAAATGAAAGATGGAATGAATGAAACATTTCAGAACTAAAAAGTATTGTGCTGTTGAGATTTGGTATGTCAATGAAATTCAGCACAAATTACAAAGTTGCTACAAAGCCTATGAAAAATTATAAGGATGATAATGACATGGGTGTTGCACCACAATTTTCCAGGACCCAAGCAGGACTATTGTTCTGACATGTATTAACATTGGCAGGTAACCAGAGATTCCACTTCCTTTCTGGAACTAAATTGGCACTCCAGCTAGTACACCTCTAAGGCAGGTCCTCCCTCAGGTTTGGAAGGTTAAGAACAGGGAGAGACAAGTGAGAACCAGTCCCAGTCCTGTGTCACCGACTCCTTCTTCTGCCCGCTGGCTGCCGGAGCTACTGGAGATGTGGCCCTCACAGCTGCTCATCTGTCACAGCATTCACTACAGGTGATTGGGTAACCTCTCCCTCCCATTGACCCCTCCACCACCCCCCCCACCTCCTACTTCACAGGAGATAGAGGTAATCAGAGGACAATGCCCACAGTCACCAAACCTGCAACATTACTGCACCTGAGTCCATCTTCCCCTTTACTTCTCTGTAAAGGATGGAACGAGCCCCAGCTGCATCATTTATTAGCTCTGTGACATGGAGCAATTGTGAGGGCCTCAGTTAAAGATTGTCCCCCACTTTTTTTTTTTTTTGAGGCAGAGTCTAGATCGAGGCTGCAGTGAGCCATGATTGCACCACTGCACTCCAGCCTGGGGAACTGAGCAAGACCTTGTCTCAAACAAACAAACAAACACAGATAATGGAAAAGGTACATGGTGCCTTGCACAAGAAACTTTCTTTAATTATTAATATTGCTGTTACTATTCTTATCATTTCTGTCCAAGGCCAATGCCTTCCATGGTATCTTGCCTTTTCAGAAACTCCACTCTTATCAGTTATTCACTCACCCTGTTCCTTCAGCCTTTCTTCTATAGCCTCCTACCCATCACCATATAAACAAATACAATTTACTTCAATCTTTAAAAATGACAACGTAATTAAGAACTTTCCTTGACCTCACCTGCCCCTCCATCTGTCATTCTTTCTCAACTGCAATCTTTGGAGAGTAGCTCGCATTCGCTGTCTCTGTGATACTGTTTTCCTCCCTTCCTTTCTGCATCCACCCAGCACTCCTCGGAGTCAGTCTTAGCAAGGTTACTAAAACCTCTCTGTGGCTTGATCCAGTGACTGCCTTGAGTCTTTTCTTCCTTGACCTCTCAGTAGCTTCCCAAGTTGCTTATTGTTCCCCCTTTAATGTGCTTTTCATCCCTTGACTTCAGGACGTCCGGCTCTTTAACTCTTTTAACTCCTACTTTCCCAGCCCCTCCTCCCAGTGTCCTGTGTGGGCTCCTCTCCCTTTGTGAGTTCTTCGGCTTCTGCTCATCCCTAAGTGGCTGTATTCTCTGCTGGTCTAGCCCTCGTTTTGTTCTTTTCTTGCTCTTTCCTCTCCTCTGGTTCATCCCAATGATTCTGAGGCTTCCATTATCATCCAAAGCTGGAGATCAATCATCCAGTGCCGCCAGTCCAGACCTCTCTTCCAGGCTCCAGACACATAAATCCAGCTGTCTGCTGCCATTCCCCATTTACATTCCCCACAGGCCCCTCAACATCCACATGCTCAAAATAAGCTCTTCATCTTCCCCCATAAACTAGTCCTTCCTCCTGTTTCCTATTTCAGTGAACAGCATCTCCCTTGACCCAGTTGCCCACGCTAGAAACTTGAGAGTCTCCTTTTACTTCTTCTTTATCCCATCAATTAACAAGGCCTGCCCATTATCCCGCCTATAAATCTCTCAACTCCATTTGTTTCTTTTCACTTACACAGTCACTACTCTCTTGTAACTGGCCTTCTTGTTTCCAACTCCCTCCCTTCTGCAGGATAAAACGCAGACTCTAGGCAGGTTGGGTGGGACTGGAGGGGCAGGCTCTGCTCCCTGTGATCAGCCCTTGCGTACCTCTCCGACCTCAGGTCTTTTCTCTTCTTTGCCACCTACCCTTTGCTCCAGCCACACAGCTCCACTTTTACTTTCCAAAAAGCCAGGCTCCTTCTTGTCTTTGGGCCTTTGATTCTGCCACTCACTCTAAATAGATTAATCTTTGCAGCCTTAAGTTTTTATTACCACTGGGGCCATCCCCCCAACAGCTCCCCTTATTTACCCTACTGTAGCATTCCCCACACTGTGCCCCAATTGCCTGTTTGCCTGTCTTCTCATCTAGTCTATGAACTCCTTGATGAAGGGACTCAGCCTCTTTTGTTCACTGCTGAACAAGGCTCTAAGTAGCACCTGGCTCGAGGTAGGTGCTGGACATGTGATTGCTGGGTGAATGAATGGAGGACACGTGATTGCTGGGTAAATAAATGGAGGACACGTGATTGCTGGGTGAATAAATGGAGGACACGTGATTGCTGGGTGAATGAATGGAGGACACGTGATTGCTGGGTGAATAAATGGAGGACACGTGATTGTTGGGTGAATGAATGGAGGACACGTGATTGTTGGGTGAATAAATGGAGGACACGTGATTGTTGGGTGAATAAATGGAGGACACGTGATTGTTGGGTGAATAAATGGAGGACACGTGATTGCTGGGTGAATGAATGGAGGACACGTGATTGCTGGGTGAATGAATGGAGGACACGTGATTGTTGGGTGACTGAATGGAGGACAGGTGATTGTTGGGTGAATAAATGGAGGACACGTGAATGCTGGGTACATAAATGGAGGACACGTGATTGCTGGGTGAATGAATGGTTCTTCTACATATCCATGTAGCCAGTAGAAACCTGGTCCTTGGAGGTTACTGCGTAAGCTTTTTAAGCACCTCTTTTCTGAAAGCTCATCACTGACCCACACATTCTTTCCACTGCCAAGCCTCAAACTCTGAGCCCAGGGGTGGAGGAGAGAAGAGGTGGGGTGACCTTCCTTTGGAAGAGAGGAACGTGGGTTCTGTCTCTTCTGAGGTCAAGTCTACCAGCTCCCTCCCTCATTCATTTCTTCTCCACCCCTCAGCATCAGTGTATCATCACTTACCCACCTTGCCTCCCTTTCTACGTCAGAAGAGGAGGGGTGCCTCCTTCCAGCCAAGGTTAGCCCTTCTATGAGAATCCTTGGTGTTATGCCTCTTAGGAACCATCATGCACCCATTGTCCCCTTCTCTTCCCATTTCACAGCATCCTCTCTGTGGTCTCCTTCCTTTCTACAGATATACAAGCTGAATGAAGTCTCTTCTATCTTGAAAACATTGTGAGTTTTTCTTTTCTTTTTCTTTTTTTTTTTTTTTTGATACAGGTTCTCACTCCTGTCACCCAGGCCAGAGTGCAGCAATGTGATCAAAGCTCACTGCAATCCCTACCTGCTGGGCCCAAGTGATCCTCCTGCCTCAGCTTCCCAAGTAGCTGGGACCACAGGCATGTGCCAGCATGCCTGGATAATTTTTGTATTTTTTGCAGAGACAGGGTTTCACTATGTTGCCCAGGCTGGTCTCGGATTCCTGGGTTTGAGTGATCCGCCCACCCTGGCCTCCCCAAGTGCTGGGATTACAGGTGTGAGCCACTGCACCTGGCCAACAAATTATTTCAAAAGGGATCTTCCACTATACTTTCTGCCTCCATCATTGTTTTCACCCTCTCGCTCTTTCCTCCTGGCCCCCTCTCCTTCCCGTCTATATTGAACACACTTTCTCTCTCTCTTTTTTTTTTTTTTTTTTTTTTTTTGTTGTTGTTGTTGAGATGGAACCTCGCTCTGTTGCCCAGGCTGGAGTGCAGTGGCATGATCTCGGCTCACTGCAACCTCTGCCTCCTGGGTTCACACCATTCTCCTGCCTCAGCCTCCCAAGTAGCTGGGACTACAGGCGCCCGCCACCATGCCTGGCTAATTTTTTGTATTTTTAGTAGAGATGGGGTTTCACCGTGTTAGCCAGGATGGTCTCAATCTCCTGACCTCGTGATCTGCCCGCCTCGGCCTCCCAAAGTGCTGGGATTACAGGCGTTAGCTACCGCTCCCAGCCGAACACGCTTTCTTTAAGGTCACAAATGACTTAGTCCAGCTCATGTTCGAGGCTTGCCCCTACTCTCTACTGACACATATGCCCTAGGTTTCTGCCTCACCTTCCCCATCGTCCAACAAGGGTTTATTGAGCACCTGTTCTGTGTGCAGCCCGGTGGTGGGGAAGGAAAAGTTATCAAAAAGTGGCCTCTGAACTCAGAGGTGTGACTAAGATACACGCATGGAACTCTACTGAACAGTGGATGGCAGAATATAAGTGCCAAGTTATGTGGCACAGACTGTGCTTCCTACCAGGGAAGAGAGAGAACAGCCAGGCTGGAACAGGCAAAGAAATCTTGAAGCTTAAGGTACGAGCTAAGCTAAACTCTATGATGGGCGGGATTTTGCGGAGTTGGGGTGGAGTTGGGGAGCAAGTGCCAGGTTACAGTAAGACAGGAGCAAGGCCTCTACCATCTAAGATGCCTTCAGAGGTTTTCTTCATATTAAAGTATAAATGACTGAGAAGGACTAAAAATGTAACCTATTTAAGTTGTACTTGCATTTTACATTAAAGACTTCAACTAAGAAGATGCAGTTTTTTGTTTTTTGTTTTTTATGTTTTTTTTTTTTGAGATGGAGTTTCACTCTTGTTGCCCAGGCTGGAGTGTAGTGGGGTGATCCTGGCTCACTGCAACCTCCACCTCCCGGGTTCAAGCGATTCTCCTGCCTCAGCCTCCCGAGTAGCTGGGGTTACAGGCACATGCCACCATGCCCAGCTAATTTTGTATTTTTAGTAGAGACTACCATGTTGGCCAAGCTGGTTTCCAACTCCTGACCTCAGGTGATCCTCCCGCCTCGGCCTCCCAAAAGTGCTGGGATGGCGTGAGCCACTGCACCCAGCCTGCAGTCTTAATGATAGAATTTCAGCCATTTCCTGAGTTAGAAAAAAATATAATAGTAATGAAAAAACAAAAAAAGAGTCATCCCTCTCTCTCTCTGTTCAGTTTGCAAGTTTTCCCCTATAAGAATTATGCATGAAGCTGGGCTCAGTGGCTTATGCCTGTAATCCCAGCACTTTGGGAGGCTGAGGAGAGTGGATCACCTGAGGTCAGGAGTTCGAAACCAGTCTGGCCAACAAGGTGAAACCCTGTCTCTACTGAAAATACAAAAAATTAGCCGGGCATGGTGCTGTGTGCCTGTAATCCCAGCTACTCCAGAGGCTAAGACAGGAGACTCACTTGAACCCAGGAGGCGGAGGTTGCAGTCAGCCAAGGTCACACCATTGCACTCCAGCCTGGGCAACAAGAGCGAAACTCCATCCCCCCCCCAAAAAAAAAAGAGGCCGGGTGTGGCGGCTCACATCTGTAATCCCAGCACTTTGGGAGGCCAAGGCAGGCGGATCATGAGGTCAGGAGATCGAGACCATCCTGGCTAACACGGTAAAACCCCGTCTCTACTGAAAAAACACAAAAAATTAGCCAGGTATGGTGGCGGGCGCCTGTAGTCCCAGCTACTTGGGAGGCTGAGGCAGGAGAATGGCGGGAACCCGGGAGGCGGAGCTTTCAGTGAGCAGAGATCGCGCCACTGCACTCCAGCCTGGGCGACAGAGCAAGACTCTGTCTCAAAAAAAAAAAAAAAAGAAAAGAAAAGAAAAAAGAATCACACATGAATATAACAGCTCTGCCGTGCAAATATTTTCCTTGATATGAGGTCAGAGCCAGGCCTCAGACACACACAACTGCATACCCTCCCAGCAAGCACTTTGCTCTCAGTGTAGGCTTGATACCATCTCTGTTCAGTGTGCTGTTATATTTGAGGTGTTATTTTAATCAAAACTGTTTTTTTTTTAAATCTTCTTTTATTTTTTGCAAAATGGTTTGCAAGTAATAATAATAGCAGACGCTTAGCTAGTGTATACTGGAGACAGATTCTGCACTAAACGCTTTGCATATAGTTGCCCCCACGTAATCTTTCAAAATAACACTGTGAAGAAAGTTCTTTTGTAATCCCCATTTACACATGAGGAAACTGAGGCAGCTGGGTTAAATAACTTGCTGGGAAGTTAAGGAGTTAGGATTCCACTCAGGAAGTGGGGGGTGTGGGGGCTATATGGTTTCCCTCTTGCAGGAGGTTGTTGTTGACCTGCCAGCTTCCCATGCTGCTGACAGTGGCTTCTGAGCTCCTGAAGCTTCAAAAATGTTCACATTTTATTAGTGTAATGATAGTTTGCAGTATCTAACCCATAGCAGTGTTTCTCAAACTGTGCGAAGGACTAATTTGATTTTTTTTCTTTTTTGAGACGGAGTCTCGCTCTGTCACCCAGGCTGGAGTGCAGTGGCGTGATCTCGGCTCACTGCAAGCTCTGCCTCCCGGGTTCCCGCCATTCTCCTGCCTCAGCCTCCCAAGTAGCTGGGACTACAGGTGCCCGCCACCACGCCTGGCTAATTTTTTGTATTTTTAGTAGAGACAGGGTTTCACCTTGTTAGCCAGGATGGTCTCAATCTCCTGACCTCGTGATCTGCCCGCCTTGGCCTCCCAAAGTGCTGGGATTACAGGGGCAAGCTACCACGCCCAGCCAATTTGATTTTATTTTTAAAAATTTCTGGGGGTCGGGCGTGGTGGTTCATGCCTGTAATCCCAGCACTTTGAGAGGTTGAGGTGGGTAAATCACCTGAGGTCAGGAGTCCAAGACCAGCCTGGCCAACATGGTGAAACCCCGTCTCTATTAAAAATACAAAAAAATAGCTGGGCGTGGTGGCGGACACCTGTAATCCCAGCTACTCGGGAGGCTGAGGCAGGAGAATTGCTTGAACCCGGGTGGCAGCGGTTGCAGTGAAATGAGATTGTGCTATTGCACTCCAGCCTGGGCGACAAGGGCAAAACTCCATCTAAACAAAACAAAACAAAACAAACAAAAAAAAAAATCTGGCTAGGCACAATGGCTTACACTTGTAAATCCAGCATTTTGGGAGGCTGAGGTGGGAGAATCCCTTGAGCCCAGGAGTTCAAGACCAGCCTGGGCAACATGAGACCCCCATCTCTTAAAAAAAAAAAAAAAAGAATTAGCTGGGTGTGGTGGCTCACACCTATAGTCCCAGCTGCTATTCAGAAGGATGAGGCAAGAGGATCACTTGAGCCCAGGAGTTCAAGATTGCAGTGAGCTTTGATCGTGCCACTGCACCCCAGCCTGGGTGACAGAGCAGGACCCTGTCTCAAAAAAGAAAAAATCTCCTAATCATTGCATACAATTTGATAATTGTTATAAGAGTTTCTAAATCCTCTCAATTTCTGACTTATCTTGTTGCAGATGAATAGTGAAGAGTTTGCAGGCCAACACCAGTTCGAGGACAGTATTTTGATGGGCACCAACATGTGGTATCAACAAAGCAGCTTCATACTTTTAAAATTTCATTTCATTCATTCAATACACGTTTTTTAAGTGCTTACTACATAGCAGGCACCCAACTAGGTGCTACAAATCAAGTAGGAAAAAAGAACAACGGGGCCTTCATAAAGTTAACATTCTAGCAGGGAAAGAGAATTGAAACAATTTACTGAAAATTAATTAATTTTTATAATTAATTATAAAAATAAATAACACTGGGCATGGTGGCTCATGCCTGTAATCCCAGCACTTTGGGAAGCCAAGGCAGGTGGATCACCTGACGTCAGGAGTTCAAGACCAGGCTGGCCAACATGGTGAAACCCCATCTCTACTAAAAATACAAAAAAATTAGCCGGGCATGGTGGCGGGCACCTGTAATCCCAGCTACTCAGGAGGCTGAGGCAGAGAATTGCTTGAACCCGGGAGGCGGAGGTTGCAGTGAGCTGAGATCGTGCCACTGCACTCTAGCCTGGGCAACAAAAGTGAAATTCCATCTCAAAAATAAAATAAAATAAATAAAAATTAAAAATTAATGCTAAGGAGACGATTGGAATACTCAGCGCTCCTATTGGAGTGCCCAAAGCTAGGCTGATGGGTAAGGGAATGCTTCTCTAAGGAACCCTTCATCTTTGAGCTGAAGAATAAGCAGGGGCTACAGGGCCCCAAATGGGGAAAGAGGGTTCTAGGGAAAAGGAGGGACAGAGAGAGAGAGCCCTGGAGCAGAGAGACACACAGGAGGCTGCTGAAATAGTGTCCTGCAGGTCTCTAGAGCCCATGCCAAGGATGGTGCATTTTATCTCAAGAGCTATGGAAATCTCCTGAAGGATTTTAAGCCAGGGATGGGCAAAATGGTCAGATTTACCTTTTAAAAATCATACTTTTACTTTCCCAATAATTTAAACACAGCAGATTTTCATAATAATTGTAACAGGGAACTAACAATTCATTACAGAGATTTTCGCATGCGAACAAAAGGTTTGGGGCTGCTAATCTATCCCAAGAGTTATTTGTGATTCCCATGGCTCTACAAACACATGATGTAGACAGTCACTTACATCTCCAAAGAGGTCACTATGCTCTTTCTGCCTCCTCCTCTCAGTCCCTACCATCCTCTAAGTAGCATCTTAAGAAGAGCGGCTGTGTGAGGTATGTGACCAAACTCCACCCACTCCTCTTCTTTTGCACTAACAGAACCACAATTTAGTTCAAGCCAGCAATATTTCCAGGAAAAACTCATTTTTAAACCTATTTTAAAATGTGACCATGTGACACAGTTCTGGCCAATGGGAAGACAGCAGAAATCTGCTGAGGATTCAGGGAAACCTTTTGCTTTCCAGATGAAAGGAAGCCGTCTGGCTAGTACAGTCCTGTCGCCTTCTTCCTACCTTAAAAATCAGTCGTGAGTCCCAGAGGTGCTGCAGCTATCTTGCCACCATGAGGCAACAAGCACAAAGATGACAATCCAACATGGTAAGGTTGATGGGACAGAAAGAAACTGAGTCCTTGAGAACTCGGCCTCTGTCCACTTCTGTTCTTCTTGTTACATGAGAAAAACCCCTATAGGCTGAAGCTGCTGTATGTCTGGTTTTCTGATGCTTCAAGTTGAAAGTAAGTGAGCTTCCCAATTGGAAATGGATGGTCCACAAAATCAGATCAACTTGCACAGCACAGTATTCTCCCCCCTGCGGCTGTTCCCATCTTTGAACGTTTAGATATTTCAAAGGAAAAAGCCTTTTCTATTATTTCTGACATCGCTTTGCCCTTCTCACCAGGAGCTGTAACGGGATAAGTAGGCTCTGTCACGGGTCCTTTGTTTCCTAAAAGGGGAAGGCCGGCGACGAGGCTTCGTGGAAAATGCTGAAATACTACACCACATCAGAATGTGCTGTTCTCATTTATTTTTTAATACAAACCCATCTTTGCATGTGGGCACTGGCAAAGAGTTGATGGTTATGAAATGTTGGGCGACAGTGGTAATATGGGAGGTGACACACAGCAAAGGAATCTCGTCTTCAAATTACACAGAACACAAAACCATTGTGGTTCATGACATAGCTCCCACATTCTTTCCGTATTTATCCAACGGGGCTCCAGTGAATTGGATGGTGCCTTCTGTTTGTTTAGTGAGTGTGTAAAACTCCTGGACGGGGTTGTGTGAAACAATGTGTAAAAGCCACAGTCGCCAGCCTGCTACCGCTACCTGATGTCCGTTTTCCTCTGTGCCACGAGCTCTGCGGAGAACCAATGAGAACAGTTGGTACAAAATTCAGGGAAGAAGTTCAGGAAGTAGTTGTCAGAAATGATGCACGCTACAGTTACTATATTCAGTGCCAAAGCAATTCATTTATCTTTACAGACACACACAAGCAGAAAGGGTGAATTCAAAGGTAGTCCTCTGGGCAGAGAAAACATTGCAATTCTAACACACACTGTCAAGAAGCCCATATGTCTGCAATGTAAAGGGCTTTTCTAAGATTATAAGCTGTCTTTCAAACACAGCAGCTTCTTCTAAAAATAATTCCATTTGATCAGACAAAGTGGGAAGAATGCTACTGGTTGGTATCTCAGGGGCAAAGATAGAATCAAAACAGAGTATAATCTCTCATGCCTACAAAAGGGCCCCAGGAAGGACTATTCATCAAAGAGGAGATGTTTTAAAGGAACACATACACTATGAGAGTGGCCAAAGGAAAATAGAAAATGCTGAAATATATGCGAAATGAAGCCTCTGTGGTTTATAATGAGGCTGAAATCTCACCGATGGGGTCTGGCTTAACTCTGAATTAAGAGAATGAAGCTGAAATCCCCATGACCTTGAGGCAGCAGCTGAAGATTTTAATGTATGTACATTTTCGGTCCCTCAACTTTTGTAACATCTGGAGCATGATTAATGCTGTAAGGGGTTTAAGAACTTTTATTGGCACTAATAGTCATTGGTTGCCACTAAAAAGTGGTCCTGCTGCCAGCAAAACAAATGGTTAGGGATTTAAAGCCCCTATCAGGGTGGAAAAGGGCATTTTGCCAATTCTAGTTTCCTCTTGGAAACCGTGTGGTCAATTTTCCAAACTATGTTTGAACTTCAAAAGTCCGTACTTGCTTCACTGGGTTAGATGGGCTTCCTGGTATTTCAAAGAAGTTTAAAAACTCTTTGGAAAGTCTAAAAGTTTTAAGATCACAATTTGGAGAAAAAAGAAATATTATCAATATATGTGCAGAAAAATACCTTAGGAAAATTTAAAATATTAACAGCAGTTATATGTGGAGTAGTAGAATCACTACTTCTTTACACATTTTGCATTTTCCAAAATTTCTGTTATAAACATACATTATTTTTATAATCAAAAGACTTTATAAAATACTTTTAAGAAGAAAAAAAATGTTTCAAGACTTCCTTCAAAAACAAGGCAGCTTTCTATAAAGAAAAAGGTGAGTTAGGCCAGGCACAGTGTCTCACACCTGTAATCTCAGAATTTTGAGAGGCTGAGGCCAGCGGATCCCTTGAGGTCAGTAGTTCAAGACCAGCCTGGCCAACATGGTGATACCTCGTCTCTACTAAAAATACAAAAATTAGCTGGGCCTGGTGGCACACACTTGTAATCCCAGCTACTCGGGAGGCTGAGGCAAGAGAGTCATTTGAACCCAAGAGGCAAACTTTGCAGTGAACCAAACTTGTGCCACTACACTCCAGCCTGGGTGGCAGAGTGAGACACCACTGCAAAAAAAAAAAAAAAGAAAAGAAAAAGGTGAGTTGGATTCCACCTCTGGCACTCACTAGTATGTAACGTTGGTATTAGAGATAAGCGTTATAAGATTAAATTAAATAGATATAAAGTGCCTGCAGGGGGTGCAAGACATATTGTAAATGCTTAATAAATGTGAGTTAGCATCATTATTTCACCTCAAACGATGTTCAACATTCAAAACAGTATTCAAAGGGCCCCAGGTATAGAATTCTATTCTGATGAGAAATTTATCTGAAATTTTTTTTTTTTTGAGATGGAGTCTCGCTTTTTCACCCAGGCTGGAGTGCAGTGGTGTGATCTCGGCTCACTGCAAGCTCTGCCTCCTGGGTTCAAGCAATTCTCTGCCTCAACTGGGATTACAGGCACCCACCACCAAGCCCGGCTAATTTTTTTGTATTTTTAGTAGAGACGGGGTTTCACCATCTTGACCAGGCTGGTCTTGAACTCCTGATCTCATGATCCACCCACCTTGGCCTCCCAGAGTGATGGGATTACAGGCGGATTTTTTTTTTTTTTTGAGATGGAGTCTCTCTGTGTCACCCAGGCTGGAGTGCAGTGGTGCAATCTCGGCTCAATGCAAGCTCCGCCTCCCGAGTTCATGCCATTCTCCTGCCTCAGCCTCCCAAGTAGCTGGGACTACAGGTACCCACCACCACGCCCGGCTAATTTTTTGTATTTTTTAGTAGAGACGGGGTTTCACAGACCTGTCTTGATCTCCTGACCTCGTGATCCGCCTACCTTGGCCTCCCAAAGTGCTAGGATTACAGGCATGAGCCACCAAGCCCAGCCAACCTGAATTTTTAAAAGGAAGGAAAACTGTCCTGAGAATAGAATTACAGAATAGTCCTTTCATATTGCCAAAGTATGGGAATTCTCCCTTTCTCTCCAACTCCATGGTAAGGAAGAAGGGATCATGATGAGAAATCTATGCAAATTGATTGGATGCCACTGTTTGGGATCAGAATCTGGCTTCCTTACACCTCCCATTGGCTTCCAGACAGATTAAAAATGTGAGACTCTCATGACCACTTGTCAGGGATCCCCATGCCTGGGTCAGGTGCAGTGACGTGGGTCACAGCAGCTGCCATTCCCACAGCTGTTGGCCATCAGCCCTGGCAGGGGCTATTTCAGGTTTTATTGGGTATTTCTTGCCCCACTAGCAAAGCTTTGAGAAATGCTTTGAACTATCCAAAGACCAAAAGGCCCTCCCAGCCTCCATTCTTAAGAGACCAGCCTTCTGCTAACTTAGCCTCAGTGACGGTAGGGTTTCTCTCCTGCTGGGCAGAGACTGTCCCCCCGCTAGGCCATAGCTTTCAGGGAACAGAACCATAAACCTCCTTTCTCCAAGTCAAAACTTTTTGGAAAGATTTTCTGCTCAATTTTTCTAGTCGTTCCAGCTAAATACGTCTAGTTTTAACTCTTTCCCTGCAGTGAGGGTAGTGAATCAGTGTCTGAAGAGTTGAGGAAGAATAATACTAGCTAGCATTGATTACCACTTACTCTGTGCCTGACATTGTGCTAAGCAACTTCTGTATTGCTGTAGATATGTCTCACAACAACCTCATGAGGTAGATACAGTTATTATTACTATTTTGTAGAGGACTGGCCCCAAATTACTATGACTCCACGGCCAACTTGTTGTATGTACAGGCCTAGGAGCATCCTTTGCTTTCTCTCTCTCTCTCTCATAAAATTTCTGAAATGATTACCAGTTAAAAATAAGCAAGTTTGAGCCAGACAGGTGCAGTGGTTCAGGGTTGTAATCCTGGTGCTTTGGGAGGCCAAGATGGGAGGATCACTTGAGCTCAGGACTTCAAGAGCAGCCCAAGCACCTATTGGGACTCTGCCTCTAAAAAAAAATTTTTTTTATAATTAGCTAAGCCTGGTGGCATGCACTTGTAGTTCCAGCTATTCTAGAAGCTGAGGCAGGAAGATCTCTTGAGCTCAGGAATTTGAAACTATCATTATCATGCCACTGCACTCCAACCTGGGCAACAGTGAGACTCTGTCTCAAAAAATAAATAAAATAAAATAAGTAAGTTTGGGTCTTTATGTATTCAAGGGAGCAACCTTTGTTAAATTATTTTCCTTTATTTCCACTCTCCCACCCCATTGATCCTGGGTACTTTTCTAGATGATCTTGCATCCAGGTTTCAAATATGATTTGTTTATGTCATGTCCCTAAAGACTGATGCTCTGAATTGTTGGCCTCAATTTTCCCTAAAAGCTATAATATTCTCTTTTATGGCCCAGGGAACAAATGTACCTTCCAGAATGACCAAAAGACAGGATGGGATAGAAAACTGGCCAGAACCATAAGTGCTGAATTTTTTAGTGTAAGGGGAGCCCTGTGGAGCCCATTATTCATTTATCACACAGGCATCCCTGGGCAACAGCTGACAAGCGCAAAACAATGCTCTGCACATTACCAGACTGTCAGGGCACTCGACGCAGGCCAGCCATGGCAGCCCCTTCCTCCATTCTCCCCTCCACCCCCATCCCTTGAAGCCTGCTCATGGCAAACATATGGGAGCCATTCAGGCTTACTCCTTCCTTTCCAATGTCCGAGTTATGTTGACAACAGGGGATTTACAACTGCCCAAAATGGAGCGTTGTGTTTCTTTTGGATTATTCCAAGTTTGGGGCCCGTTAAAAGTTTTGTAACTACATAAATATTTATCCAGAGTTTTTGGTTACTATATAAACATAGCAAACATGACATTGGACCTAAATGCTGTAAGTCACTTAAAAGTCTTCCAGTTAAGAAAGGGGGCAAACTAATAAAGGGCTTCAGAAATGATTATTTTTATTGTGAAATATTTTTACTGCTATTTTTATGCTGGGTTTTAAAAAGTCCAAAATATGTTTATCCTTGACTCTATGTAACTCTTCAGATCATCAGCCAACTTGCTTAAGCATGCTCCTGGCCTACAGAGACATGGGAGAGAATGTGGATGGTGCAGTACAAGGCTTCACCTTTGTGAATATGCTCAGGCCAACAGCTGGAAGCTTAGGATGAGAAATGCTACTCTGAGCTTTGTCACCTTTGAAGGCCAGAGATATTACTTTATGTTCAAATGTTGTATGTTCACATTTGTTAGTAGGTTCTGGTTGACGCTTACACATGCTAGGTACAAAGAGCTGAAATTTTTAATGCCCAGATATTAATTATTAAGGACAGACACCAAAGTACTCAGACCTAGGAAGGCTCATGTTGTTAATGAAAAACTGCGGGGGGAAATACTATGGTGCGTTATTTTCGTAACCCCTATGTTTGCCATGAAGTTAACCCTCCAGATATAAGGGGTGAAATTCATGAAGTGTGTGTGTGTGTGTGTGTGTGTGTGTGTGTGTGTGTGTGAAGTTTGTGTCCTTCAGAGCTGTTGGGGTTGTCTTTTTTTTCTTTCTTTTTTAAGACGAGATCTCGCTCTGTTACCCAGGCTGGAGTGCAGTGACACGATCACGGCTCCCTGCAGCCTCAAACTCTTGGGCTCAAGCAATCCTCCAACCTTAGCCTCCTGAGTAGCTGGGACTACAGGAGCATGCCACCACACCTGGTGATATGGTTTGGCTGTGTCCCCACCCAAATCTCATCTTGAATTCCTACGTGTTGTGGGAGGGACCCATTGGGAGGTAATTGAGTCATAGTGAGAGGTGACAGCGTGCTGGCAGTCCTCACAGCCCTCGCTCGCTCTCGGCGCCTCCTCTGCTTGGGCTCCCACTTTGGCAGCACTTGAGGAGCCCTTCAGCCCACCGCTGCACTGTGGGAGCCCTTTTCTGGGCTGGCCAAGGCCGGAGCCCGCTCCCTCAGCTTGCAGGGAGGTGTGGAGGGAGAAGCGCGAGCGGGAACCCGGGCTGCGCGGGGCGCTTGCGGGCCAGCTGGAGTTCCGGGTGCGTGTGGGCTTGGCGGGCCCTGCACTCGGAGCAGCCGGCCGACCCTGCCCGCCCCGGGCAATGAGGGGCTTAGCACCCGGGCCAGGGGCTGCGGAGAGTGTACTGGGTCCCCCAGCAGTGCCAGCCCACCGGCGCTGCGCTGGATTTCTTGCAGGGCCTTAGCCCTTCCCGTGGGGCAGGGCTCGGGACCTGCAGCCCGCCATGCCTGAGCCTCCCACCCCCTCCGTGGGCTCCTATGCCGCCTGAGCCTCCTCCACGAGCACCACCCCCTGCTCCACAGCGCCCAGTCCCATCAACCACCCAAGGGCTGAGGAGTGTGGGCGCACGGCGCCGGACTGGCAGGCAGCTCCATCTGCAGCCACAGTGCGGGATCCACTGGGTGAAGCCAGCTGGGCTCCTGTCTGGTGGGGAGGTGGCGAACCTTTATGTCTAGCTCAGGGATTGTAAATACACCAATTGGCACTCTGTATCTAGCTCAAGGTTTGTAAACACACCAATCAGCACCCTGTGTCTAGCTCAGGGTTTGGGAATGCACCAATGGACACTCTGTATCTAGCTGCTCTGGTGGGGCCTTGGAGAACCTCTGTGTGGACACTCTGTATCTAGCTAATCTGGTGGGGACGTGGAGAACCTTTGTGTCTAGCTCAGGGATTGTAAACGCACCAATCAGCACCCTGTCAAAACAGACCACTCGGTTCTACCAATCAGCAGGATGTGGGTGGGGCCAGATAAGAGAATAAAAGCAGGCTGCCCGAGCCAGCAGTGGCAACCCGCTGGGGGTCCCCTTCCACACTGTGGAAGCTTTGTTCTTTCGCTCTTTGCAATAAATCTTGCTACTGCTCACTTTTTGGGTCCACACTGCTTTTATGAGCTGTAATGCTCACCACGAAGGTCTGCAGCTTCACTCCTGATGCCAGCGAGACCACGAGCCCACTGAGAGGAACGAACAACTCCAGACGTGCTGCCTTAAGAGCTGTAACACTCACCGCGAAGGTCTGCAGCTTCACTCCTAAGCCAGTGAGACTATGAACCCACCAGAAGGAAGAAACTCGGAACACATCTGAACATCAGAAGGAACAAACTCCAGACGTGCCACCTTAAGAGCTGTAACACTCACTGCGAGGGTCCGCGGCTTCATTCTTGAAGTCAGTGAGACCAAGAACCGACCAATTCCGGACAGAATAGGGGCAGGTCTTTCCCGTGCTGTTCTCATGACAGTAAGTCTCACGAAATCTGATGGTTGTTATAAGGGGGAGTTTTGCTTCAGAAGTTCTCTCTTTGCTTGCTGTCATCCATGTAAGATGTGACTTGCTTCTCCTTGCCTTCTGCCATGATTGTGAGGCTTCCCCAGCCACGTGGAACTGTAAGTCCAATTAAACCTCTTTCTTTTGTAAATTGCTCAGTCTCAGGTATGTCTTTATCAGCAGCGTGAAAATGAACTAATAGACTGGCTTTTTTTTTTTTTTTTTGTAATTCTAAGGTCTCACTATGTTGCCCAAGCAGGTCTTGAATTTCTGGCCTCCAGTGATCCTCCTACCTTGGCCTCCCAAAGTACTGGACTTACAGGTGTGAGCTGCTGTGTCTGGCCTGTTTTTCTAATTAAGGAGGCACACACATAACCCTGGTCTTGGAGGAGGTTTCTGGCCGAACTCTCTGACCCTCTGTAGAAAGCAGTAGGTCCAGGGAGAAAGCAAATTCCTGGGTTCTGTCCTGCTTCCTCAACCCTGGCCTGGCACCATCTCCTACATCGTTTTTTGGCTCCCCGTTCCCTTTATCCAGTGGATAAGGTAAGGCGGGCCCTTCTTTGTTCTTTGCAGCAGATCAGACTGGAACCAGGAAACTGATTATTTTTCTATGTTTGCTGGTACTTGGTAAAAGGAAGCAAACCCTGTAGTGTTGACTTAAGGTTAAATGGGGCGAGTGCTGACGTTATGTGCTCTGGCATGATGTTATCTGTTGGAGATAACAGAGGCAAGCCCTGGAGTCTAGTAGAACACAGCAGGGCTGAAGCTTATACAGCTCTGCAGGGCCTTGATGCAACAAATGCTGGAGACTTCATTTCTTTAAAGGACTTAGCTAATGGTCAATTACTATTGTTAGAATATTATTAATCCCATTCTGTATATAAGTAAATGTTGACAGAAAATGGTTTAATGACTTGCTCCAAATTTCATAGCACACCAAGATTATAGTTACAGGAAAAAATAGCTAGATTTTCTCATTTTCTTTTTTTTTGGAGATGGAGTGTCACTCTTGTTGACCAGGCAGGAATGCAGTGGTGCGATCTCAGCTCACTGCAACCTCTGCCTCCTGGGTTCAAGTGATTCTCCTGCCTCAGCCTCCTGAGTAGCTGGGATTACAGGCGCCCACCACCATGCCGGCTAATTTTGTATTTTTTTAGTAGAGATGGGGTTTCACCATGTGGGCCAGGCTGGTCTTGAACTCCTGATCTCAGATGATCCACCTGCCTCAGCCTCCCAAAGTGCTGGGATTATAGGTGTAAGCCACTACGCCTGGCCTAGAATTTCTCATTTTCAAACCCATGCTTTAGCAGGGAGACTCAGCTGTAAATAAACATGCTTTACATGCACAGTAGGAAAATCAGAGAAAATAACATTGCAGAATCTAGCATCTTTTAGAACCTTTGGATGGAAGTTTCTTTTTTTTCCCCTGTGTACTGTTTGACAGTTTCACTGCTAACATTTTAACTCCTCCACTTCTGTATGCACCCTCTAAGAGGTGATGAGTCATCATTTTCTTTCCCTAAGGACCTGAGGGGCAGAGAGGTTAACAATTTAGCCCAGGACACATTTTTAGAGGTAGAACTATGACCGGAAATCCTAGATATCCTGACTTTAGATCAGGGCTTTTCTCACAATGCTAGAAACTGACTGCTTGAGTTCTGAGCAACTAGTACATACCTGCATGGATTTTGGACTGTGCTGGGTCGACTTGCTTTAACTGGAATGGTTTTCTCAAGTTCCTTTCTTTGTATGCCTCTGGGTGAGAGCTGGCCAAAAGAGAAATTTGTCCAAGATTAGGAAGGTGGAAGTAAAGCAACAGCCACTACTCTCTGAAGGTCATTGTGGTTTGATGCTCTGGCTGGCAGGTGCAGGGGTGCTGGTGGGTTCCAGTTTGTTCAGTTTCCCGTTCCACATCTAGCAACTCTTCCTAAGACCATTAATGGGGCTGGCTCACCATCAGAAACATAGGCTTTTCTACCAGCTCTACTTTCATGGTCCCACTTCAGCAACTGGATGTGCCTAGCTGCCTATTAGATTCCTTGGCAAACTTTGTTCCATCCACACCAGTGCTTCAGGAAGGCTGGTTTGTGACTGATCCTTTAACTCCTTGTCATGCACCATTCCTTAGCTTCTCCCACCATTGCCTAATATATTCTTCAAAATTTACACATGGTTCCGCTTCCCTGTTTGGGTCCTGACAGAGAGAATACCAACATGGGCTGGGCGTGATGTCCCACGCCTGTAATCCCAAAACTTCGGGAAGCCAAGGTGGGAGGATGTCTTAAGGCCAGGAGTTCTAGACCAGCCTGGGCAACATAGCAGGACCCCATCTCTAAAAATAAATAAATTTAAAAAGGGAAAAAAAGAATAAGCAACATGGTGCACCATGAGAGCTGCAGAAGAAACATAAAAGAGTTCCTGCCTTCAAGGGACACATGGCTATTGGGAAGATGGAGCATTTTAACACAGCCAGCTGGGGACTCATGCAGCTTATGGTAAAGTGACAAATGCACAATGCAGTCATTGCAGCCCAAGGTGTCTAGTGTCTCTTAGTGCCAGGCATGAGGAGCTGATTGGGAATGGTCATAGTCAGCATTTTCCATGACTGATGACCACATTTAGACCCAAGTGGAGACCAACTTTTCCTTTCTCTGTTCCAGGCTTTTAGGCTCCTTATCAACACAAGAATGGAAATCAAGTTACTTACATATTGGGCCAAAATATTGAGTACAGATGAAAATAAATGCTGACTTTGAAGATTTCCCATCCAGCCCGCAGAAATTCCCCTGGCCTGCCACACTTGGGTAACTTGAATTCTGGAATTCCAGACTTGCTTAACCCCAATCCACAAATTTGCTGGAGTTATGGAGCCGAGTGAGAGTACTGCTTTTCTATTATGCATTCCCAATATGTTCTGTTCTGAGCTGATACCACAGAATTTACTTCTCCCACAAGTTTAACCCACTGCATGGAGTGATCATGGCTCACTGTTATTTGGTAAATACCAAAATACAGATAACAGTTTTTCACAGTACAAATTTTATATCTGACTTGGCTGGAAACTTCCCCAGTCACTCCATCTAGTCGCCTCATTTTGTTGGGCCTTGGTTTCCTTCAGTTTCCTACTAAAACTTACCTCTTTGGGGAGGTGTGAGTATCAATGCTGGCTACCAATCCAGGTAAGGCCTCTGAATGAAAGGTGATATGGAAGGGCACAAACGATCTGGATACCTATCCCCTGGGAAAGTCCAGGCCTCAGGCCACAGCAATGCCACAGCTTCTGGAAGCTGCCTGGGAACTGAGGTTTTATTCTCCTGTGTGTGTCTACATGCCTGGAGTGTTGACTCTGAAGACCTATGAATACAGTAAATGACATCATAGGTAGCTCAGTACAATGAAGATTTATTTTTAGCTATGACCCTTGTCTGTTAAATGATCTGAATTTAAAAAGAAAGAGGACAGGGAAGAAGGAAAAGAAATGTGGAAGGCAATGAAAGAATATAAGATTACTGCTTGATCTTAAAAAGCACCAGAGCGAAAGTCAAGCACAGCTTTCTTATTTCTTTTCAACCAGAAAGGTGTTACAGGAGAAATGTATGAAGGGCGGAGGATATGCCCTCTTGTGAGAATTCTGTCTCTTCTCTGTAGTTACTCATTTTGAGAATGTGGCTCCCAGTGTCTACAGTGGAGGTGGGCTCATTTGTCCCTGGGCTTCTTTTTTATTTTATTTATTTTTTGAGATAAAATCTTGTTCTGTCGCCCAGGTTAGAGTGCAGTGGCGCCATCTTGGCTCACTGAAACCTCTGCTTCCCGGGTTCAAGCAATTCTCCTGCCTCAGCCTCCCGAGTAGCTGGGATTACAGGCGCCTGCCACCACACCCAGCTAATTTCTGTGTTTTAATAGAGATGAGGTTTCACCATGTTGGCCAGGCTGGTCTCAAACTCCCGGCCTCAAGTGATCCACCTGGGATTACAGTCATGAGCCACTGCGATCCCAGTGATCCTGCGGGGATTACAGGCATGAGCCACCGCGCCTGGCCTGGACTTCTTTAGATTGTGCTTTTCAGTAATCTGTCCCTGTTTGTCTTGGTGTCTTATGGGCTGACGTCTGAGGGATCCCTGGTTACTCCGCATTTTTATGCTGTACTGAGATAGGACAAAGAGAGAAAAGAAGTTGTGGAACTTCGGGAGGCCAAGGCAGGAGGATTGCTTGAGCACAGGAGTGTGAGGCCATCCTGGGCAACATAGTGAGACCCTGTCTCTACAAAAAAAATTTTAAGCATTAGCCAGGCATGGTGGTGGGCACCTGTAGTCCCAGCTACTCAGGAAGCTGAGTGGGGAGGATTGCTTGAGCCTGGCAGGTTGAGGCTACAGTGAGCTGTGATTGCACCACTACACTCTAGCCTGGATGACAGAGTGAGACCCCGTCTCAAAAGAAAAAAATATATATAAAAAAAGCAAGAGGCCAGGGAGTAGGATCAATCAGAAAGCTGGGTCTGCTAAGTAGAGGGAGGGAATGCAGAGAGTGCCAAAAGATGGAGAAGGGGGCCACCCAGCTAAGAGCAGTGCTCTAGGGAAGAAACTCCAGAAGGATTGTAAAATGTGGTCAAACATTTTGTCATGGTTGAAACAGAGAGGGCCCAAGGCTCTGGCCACCCACACATCCTCCTTGCTTTCATTGTCTTGGTATCTTAGGGAATGACACTGAGGGGCTCAATGTCAACTCAAAAGTTTTCCTCCAGAAGAGTTGGGTTCCAAGGAACCCAATTTGAGATATGGGAAGTAGAGCCCAATGCTACCACCAAGGATGATTCGTCAAAGCAAAACTAACGCCACCTATGAACACTACAATGATGAAATCATGCTCCAGATCATACCAGTGTCAGATATGAGCTGTACTCCTAATCTGGGTCATAATTATTACAGAGGCTTGTGTGTCACTTGATTTTTATTTTTATGATATTGGATTGGCTTTATATTATGATTGATTTAGTTAATAACACAAACCCCAATTATAACATGGTTACCCTGGAAAAATATCTGCTTTGTGAAGCGGTTGCATGGAATGCACTGCTACCAAAAGCACTGGTGGGAAAAGGCCCACCCTGGCCCAGAGACGGTCACAGAACAGCACTGCAGGGACCTGGACAAAAGGCATGAACAGGGGCTCTCTGGTCAGAGCATGGCTACCACCAGCACCCAGTGACCAGCATTTTTCTCTCTACTTATAGTGAAATATGCAGGAAGAATGAGGTGTGTGAACCAAAAGACCCAGAATTGCAGCTCAAGATTAAATTATGAATGACATTAAAAGGAGCTCCGGAGCATTCAGGAGCCCATAATCCCAGTGCCAGATGGGCAAAGGAGTAAGATACTCAGTTGAGGTCAAGGAGAAATGAGGCGGGAAATGGGGAGCGGGCCGCTGTTCATATTGAAGCAGCATCAATGAAGAATGGTTGACACTCTCCTTGCTACTGTCTTCAGCAGCTATTATACCCTCAAAAAAGAAAAAAAAAAAGGTACCAGGCCTAGCTAAGAGAGGGGAGTATTTCTGACACAGATTGATTCCTGACAAGAGGAAATACAAGGCTAAAACAAAAAATGGGGCCACAGTTTTCCTCTTACACCCGGTCAGACCAAATAAAGTTTCTTGACTCTTAATCCCTCCCCAAAGGAATAATCTTCCAATTTATGCCTGGATTAAATACACAAAATGCCATAGAATGTGATGCAAATTCTCCAACAGGTGCCTTGTAAAAATTCCAACAGAGCCAGGCACAGTGGCTCACGCCTATAATCCCAGCACTTTGAAAGGCTGAGGTGGGTGGATCACTTGAGGTCAGGAAATCGAGACCAGCCTGGCCAACATGGTGAAACCCCGTCTCTACTAAAAAGACAAAAACTAGTCAGTTGTGGTGGTGGGTGTCTGTAATCCCAGCTACTCGGAAGGCTGAGGCAGGAGAATCGCTTGAACCCAGGAGGCGGAGGTTGCAGTAAGCCAAGATCGTGCCATTGCACTCCAGCCTGGGCAACAGAATGAGACTTCGTCTGAAAAAAAAAAAAAATTCCAATAGAAAAAGTGAGCAAAAAACATGAATAGGCATTTCACAAAGTGGGTGAATAGATCCAAAACATATTCAAGCTGACTGGGCATAGTGGCTCACACCTGTAATCTCAGCACTTTGAGAGGTCAAGACCAGAGGGTTGCTTGAGGCCAGGAGTTTGACTCCAGCCGAAAAACATAGCAAGACCTTGTCTCTATAAAAAAAATTTAAAAAATAGCCAGGTGTGGTGGCATTTACCTGTAGTCCTAGCTACTGGGGAAGCTGAGGTAGGAGGATTTTTTGGGCTCAGGAAGTCAAGGCTGCAGTGAGCTGAGAAGGAAGTCAAGGCTGAGTGAGCCACTGCACTCCAGCTGGGTGACAGAGTGAGACCCTGTTTCAAACAGGGAAAAAAAAAAAAAAAAAAAAAAAAAAGATCTGCCAGCTAATTATTCCTCAGGTAATTGCAAATGCAGATGCAGCAAGATATTCTTTTACATCTACCAGATTAGCAAAAATTAAGAACGCTGATGATACCAAGTGTGGGAGAGGATGTGAAACTACAGGAATTGTTTCACATTCCTAATGGGCATGTAAATTCTTATAAACAGTTTGGTATAAACGATGTGTCATTTTGTTGTAAAGGCAAACATGCATATAACCAGGACCTAGCAGTTTCACTCCTGGGTATAGTATTCTAGATCTGGGTTTTTTGAAACATCTACAATTTGGTGGTACAAACAACCTTTTTTTTTTTTTTCTCTTCAGAGACAGAGTCTTGCTCTATCACCCAGACTGGAGTGCAGTGGTGCAATCATAGCTCACTGCAGCTTCCAACTCCTGGGCTCAAGCAATCCTCCTACCTCAGCCTCCTAAGTAGCTGGAACTACAGGCACACACCATTAAGCCGAGCCTAGCTAACTTTTTTTTTATTTTTGTGGAGATGGGGTTTCCCTATGTTGCCCAGGCTGGTCTTTTTTTTGTGTGTGTGACGGTGTCTCGGTGGGTCGCCCAGGCTGGAGTGCAGTGGTGCGATCTTGGCTCACTGCAAGCTCCGCCTCCAGATTCACGCCATTCTCCTGCCTCAGCCTCCCGAGCAGCTGGGACTACAGGTGCCCACCACCATGCCCGGCTAATTTTTTGTATTTTTTAGTAGAGACGGGGTTTCACTGTGTTAGCCAGGATGGTCTCGATGGTCTCGATCTCCTGACCTCGTGATCCCCCCACCTCGGCCTCCCAAAGTGCTGGGATTACAGGCGTGAGCCACTGCGCCCAGCCCAGGCTGGTCTTGAACTTCTGGCCTCAAGTGATACTCCTGCCTCGGCCTCCCGAAGCACTAGGATTGTAGATGTGAACTGCTGCTTCTGGCCTCAACCAACTTTTTTTTTTAAACAAGCAAAATAAAATTCAATAGAGTGGAAAAACTTAGTATAGTAAGAGTAAGTTTTACCAGCCTGGGCAACATGGTGAAACCTTGTCTCTACAAAAAATACAAAACTTAGCTGGGCATGGTGATGCATGCCTGTAGTTCCAGCTACTTGGGAGGCTGAGATGGTAGGATCACGTAAGTCTGGGAGGTGGAGGCTGCTGTGAGCCTTGTGATTGTACCACTGCACTCCAACTTGAGTGCTGGAGTGAAAAAAAAGAAAAAAGAGTAAGTTTTGTTTCATAAATTGTTGGTTTCACATATGTATGCACCATGTGTGTACAGCTTGTGATGTAAAGTATTTATAGTACTTGTAAAATATGTGTGTATAAAACATATTACAGTTTTTTAAAGTTTGGAAACCAATGTCCTATAGTGTAACTCTTTGACATACATACCTGGAGAAATGTAGAATGTTCATAATTCACAAGAGCAAAAAACTGCAGACAACTCAAATGCCCATTGCCAGGAATATGGATAAATAAATTGTGGAGCATTAACACAATTGTCTATTACACAACAATGAAAAGGAATGAACTATATTGCTACATGCAACAATGTGAGTGAATCCCAGAAACACAATACTGAGAGAAAAGAGCTGGTCACAGAAGACTAAAATAGTATGTTATTTTTACAAAACCCCCAACCAGCAAAACTAAACAAAACAACATACTCCATATGTGGCAAAACTTTTTTTTTTTTTTTTTTTTTTTGAGATGGAGTTTCACTCTTGTTGCCCAGGCTGGAGTGCAATGGTGTGGTCTTGGCTCACTGCAACCTCTGCCTCCCAGGTACAAGCGATTCTCCTGCCTCAGCCTCCTGAGTAGCTGGAATTACAGGCACCTGCCACCACGCCCGGCTAATTGTTTGTATTTTTAGTAGAGATAGGGTTTCATCATGTTGGCCAGGCTGGCTTCGAACTCCTGACCTCAGGTGATTCGCCCGCATTAGCCTCCCAAAGTGCTGGGATTACAGGCATGAGCCACTGTGCCCAGCCAACTTTTTTTATACCACATTTACTCCAAAAAATGTACAACTATGATATATCGATTAAAAAAGATAAAACTTTTTAAAGGCAAAGAAGTCACAAATTTAGGAGAGTGATTAACCCC